>NW_028225180.1:81544201-81726520 GCF_052327205.1 Somniosus microcephalus
TCACTCGGATTGGTGTTTGGACGGCTGTGTTGGTCTGGGGCTGGTCAGGGTCCGGCTGAGTACTTAGTTTCAGTAGCAGCTGACTCAGGGGACTCTTTTCTGGGTTTAGCTCTTGGGTCTGAAAGGCTTTGAAATGAAGGGTGTCTGGGGAGCTAGATTTGAGGTGATTTAGGAAGTTTAGTGCTCGTTTTTGGATGTTTGTTATCAGTGGGTATCTGCCTAGTTCGGCTCTGCATGCATTTGTTGGCGTTTTTCTTTGGGTGCGAAGGATGCTTCGGCAGAATTCTGCATGTAGGGCTTCTATTGTGTGTTTTTCCCATTTAGTGTAGCTTTGGTGATTTAGCGGGCCCCATACTTCACTACCGTACAGTGCAATGGGCAGGATTATGCTGTCAAATATTTTGAGCCAGATTTTGATTGGGATTTGGATGTTGTAGAATTTTCTTTTTATTGCATATAGGGCTCTTCGTGCTTTTTCTTTTAGTGCATTCACTGCTATGCTGAAGCTCCCTGATGCTGTAATAGTTAGACCAAGGTAGGTGTAGCTCATAGTGCGTCCTATAGTGGTATCACTGAGGGTAAACTGGTATTTGTTTTCCTGACATCTGGGCCTTTTTTGAAAAATCATGATGTTGGTTTTCTTTAGATTTACTGTTAGAGCCCAATTTTGGCAGTATTTGTCGAGTAGGTCTAGTTGTTGCTGTAATCCCTGTTCTGTGGGAGACAGCAGAACCAGGTCGTCCGCATAGAACAGGGATTTCACTTCTCCATCCAGGAGACGGAGACCTGGTGACTCGCTTTGCTCCAGCATGTCTGCTAATTCATTTATGTATATGTTGAACAGGGTCGGGCTCAAATTGCAGCCCTGCCGGACGCCTCTTCTCTGGGTGAAGAAATCGGTGCGTTTGTCTCCAATTTTGACCCCGCATTTGTTTTTCAGATACATTGATTTAATAAGGTCATAGACTTTGCCCCCTATTCCACACTGAAGAAGTTTATAATAGAGCCCTTCGTGCCATATAGAGTCAAGGGCTTTCTTGAAGTCGATGAAACAGGCGAATATTTTCCCATTTTTTGTTTGGTGTATATGTTTTTCAATGAGGGTGTGAAGGGTATAGATATGGTCGGCGGTGCGGTGTTTTGGAAGAAAGCCTATTTGGTTTTTTCTGAGGATATTATGTTTGTTAAGAAAATCTCTCTCTGTGTCTCTCTCTCCCTGTCTCTCTCTCTCTCTGTCTCTCTCTCTCTCTCTGTCTCTCTCTGTCGCTCTCTCTCTCTCTGTCTCTCTCTCGCTCTGTCTCTCTCTCGCTCTGTCTCTCTCTCTCTCTCTCTCCCTGTCTCTCTCTCTCTCTGTCTCTCTCTCTCTCTCTGTCTCTCTCTCTGTCTCTCTCTCTGTCTCTGTCTCTCTCTCTGTCTCTCTCTGTCCCTCTCTCTCTCTCTGTCTCTCTCTCTGTCTCTCTCTCTGTCTGTCTCTCTCTCTCTGTCTCTCTCTCTGTCTCTCTCTGTCCCTCTCTCTCTCTCTGTCTCTCTCTCTGTCTCTCTCTGTCTGTCTCTCTCTCTCTGTCTCTCTCCCTCTGTCTCTCTCTCTCTGTATCTCTCTCTCTCTCTCTCTCTCTCTCTGCCACTCTCTCTCTCTCTCTGTCTCTCTCTCTCTCTCTCTCTCTGCCACTCTCTCTCTCTCTCTGCCACTCTCTCTCTCTCTCTGTCTCTCTCTCTCTCTGTCTCTCTCTCTGTCTCTCTCTCTCTGTCTCTCTCTCTCTGTCCAATTCCAATTCCAATTCCAATTCAAATGCTTTATTGGCATGAAAGTTTACAGAGAACCATATTGCCAAAGCTTACATAGCAAAAAGGTACAGTTTTCCAACATTCTGTAGGTGTCAATCGATTTGACATTTGTTGGGTACATACAATATTACTTTTAACAATATTAATTTTAAACAGTCTTACTTTTAAACAGTCCTCAGGTTGTGACATGTTGTTACATATTTGGCCCCAAGGTATGGTCTGTCTCCTTCTCCCAGGACTAATCTCAATTTTGACAGGTCATCCAATTCCTTGAAATCTGGGGTTGTTTGGCTTAGCTTGTTGAATAATATGTTTCTTGATGTGTTGAATTTTTCGCATTTTAGGAGGAAATGCATCTCTGTTTCAACCTCGCCGGCCAGACATTGATCGCATATTCTATTCTCTCTAGGCTGCCAGGATTTCTTGTATCTGCCTTTTTCAATTTCCAGTTGGTGGTCGCTTAGTCTGTACCTGGTGAGGGTCTGTCTCTGTTTTGTGTCTCTGATGGTCGTGAGGTAGTCTGCCAGTTTATATTCTCTTTTTAGGGCCCGGTAACATTCTAATCTGCTTTGGCTTTCGGTTATTTTGTTCCAATGTTCCAGGTAGGTTTCTTTGCATTGTTTAATGATTTGGTTCACTCGGATTGGTGTTTGGACGGCTGTGTTGGTCTGGGGCTGGTCAGGGTCCGGCTGAGTACTTAGTTTCAGTAGCAGCTGACTCAGGGGACTCTTTTCTGGGTTTAGCTCTTGGGTCTGAAAGGCTTTGAAATGAAGGGTGTCTGGGGAGCTAGATTTGAGGTGATTTAGGAAGTTTAGTGCTCGTTTTTGGATGTTTATTATCAGTGGGTATCTGCCTAGTTCGGCTCTGCATGCATTTGTTGGCGTTTTTCTTTGGGTGCGAAGGATGCTTCGGCAGAATTCTGCATGTAGGGCTTCTATTGTGTGTTTTTCCCATTTAGTGTAGCTTTGGTGATTTAGCGGGCCCCATACTTCACTACCGTACAGTGCAATGGGCAGGATTATGCTGTCAAATATTTTGAGCCAGATTTTGATTGGGATTTGGATGTTGTAGAATTTTCTTTTTATTGCATATAGGGCTCTTCGGGCTTTTTCTTTTAGTGCATTCACTGCTATGCTGAAGCTCCCTGATGCTGTAATAGTTAGACCAAGGTAGGTGTAGCTCATAGTGTGTCCTATAGCGGTATCACTGAGGGTAAATTGGTATTTGTTTTCCTGACATCTGGGCCTTTTTTGAAAAATCATGATGTTGGTTTTCTTTAGATTTACTGTTAGAGCCCAATTTTGGCAGTATTTGTCGAGTAGGTCTAGTTGTTGCTGTAATCCCTGTTCTGTGGGAGACAGCAGAACCAGGTCGTCCGCATAGAACAGGGATTTCACTTCTCCATCAAGGAGACGGAGACCTGGTGACTCACTTTGCTCCAGCATGTCTGCTAATTCATTTATGTATATGTTGAACAGGGTCGGGCTCAAATTGCAGCCCTGTCGGACGCCTCTTCTCTGGGTGAAGAAATCGGTGCGTTTGTCTCCAATTTTGACCCCGCATTTGTTTTTCAGATACATTGATTTAATAAGGTCATAGACTTTGCCCCCTATTCCACACTGAAGAAGTTTATAATAGAGCCCTTCGTGCCATATAGAGTCAAAGGCTTTCTTGAAGTCGATGAAACAGGCGAATATTTTCCCATTTTTTGTTTGGTGTATATGTTTTTCAATGAGGGTGTGAAGGGTATAGATATGGTCGGCGGTGCGGTGTTTTGGAAGAAAGCCTATTTGTTTTTTTCTGAGGATATTATGTTTGTTAAGAAAATCAAGTAATCTACTGTTTAGAATACTGCAGAATAACTTCCCTAGACAACTGTTGACACAGATGCCGCGGTAGTTATTTGGGTCTGATTTGTTTCCGCTTTTATATATGGGGGAGATTAGTCCTTGGCACCAGATATCGGGAAAACAGCCTGAACGTAATATGATGTTGAATAATTTGAGTACCGCACCCTGCATCTCCATATTGCTGAACTTGAGCATTTCATTTTTGATGTTGTCTGGGCCACAGGCTTTCTTTAGGTGGAGAGATTTTGTTTTTGTGGCCAGTTCTTTCCATGTGATTGGGGAGTCTAGAGGGTTTTGGTTGTCTTTAATTGTTGCTTCTAATGTGTGGAGTTTTTCTGTGACCTGATGTTGACTTGGGTTTGTTTCGTTTATTGGGATGTCTTTGTAGAGGTTTTCAAAATGTGTTCTCCAGATGTCGCCATCTTGGATTGGTAATGCTTGCAATTGTGTTGTACTCAGGTTATTCCACATTTCCCAGAATTGTTTTGGATTGGTGGAGTTTTCAATTTCTTCGAGTATTTTGTGGGTATAGTTTTGTGTTTTGTTCCTAATGGTGTGTTTATATCTTTTGAGGGTTTCATTGTATCTAGTACGTAGGTCCGGATTGTTTGGTTGCCGATGCTTTTGGTTTGATATTTTTCTCAGGTCTTTTCTGGCATTTTTGCATTCGTGGTCAAACCATTTCTTTTTATTTTGTCTTTTGTGACGCTTCCTCTTCTGTATCTCTATCTCTCTCTCTCTCTCTCTGCCACTCTCTCTCTCTCTCTGCCACTCTCTCTCTCTCTCTGCCACTCTCTCTCTCCCTCTGTCTCTCTCTCTCTGTATCTCTATCTCTCTCTCTCTCTCCCTCTGTCTCTCTCTCTCTCTATCTCTCTCTCTCTCTCTCTCTGCCACTCTCTCTCTCTCTCTCTCTCTCTGTCTCTCTCTCTCTCTGTCTCTCTCTCTCTCTGTCTCTCTTGCTGGTGCAATCAGTGTTCAGCCCTGCGGTCGTGTGTGATTAAAAATGAAACTGAGAGCGACTGGTCAGTTGCGGCCTAGTCAGCAAGTTGAAGCCTTTCAGTGCAGACATGGTTGCCGGAAGGGCGGGGAGCAATGCCCAGTGAAGCCAGGCACTCGGGGTGAGCAGTGACCAGCCCGGGTGTGAGGGGTAAATGGAGGCACTCGGTTTAAACTCGTGCGAGGCCCAGTAGTGAGCGGTGACACTAGGCGTGTGTGACTTCGCCCTGTGATCTCCCCCAGCAGCCTGTGTGTCGGTCTGATAGTGAGGGAGGGCGCTGGGATCGTTTCAGTTCTAAGTGGCCCCTGGAGCAGGAGGGAGTTCCCCCACCCCGACAGACACCACTCGCTGCGAACCGACAGAGGAACAGACACAGCCACACGTCGGCAGCTGGGCTACCCCCAAACATCGAACACAGAGCCACACTGAGAGAATCAGGCTGATTGTGAGAGGGGGTCTGTGTGTGTGTGTGTGTGTGTGTGTGTGTGTGTGTCCGTGTGTGTCTCTGTGTTGCTGTGTGTGTGTCCGTGTGTGTCTCTGTGTTGCTGTGTGTGTGTCCGTGTGTGTCTCTGTGTCGCTGTGTGTGTGTCCGTGTGTGTCTCTGTGTTGCTGTGTGTGTCTCTGTGTCTGTGGGTGTCTCTCTGTCTGACAGGGCTAGACAGACTGGATGCAGGGAGGATGTTTCCCCTGGCTGGGGGGTCTAGAACGAGGGATCACAGTCTCAGGATACGGGGTAGGACATTTAGGACTGAGATGAGGAGAAATGTCTTCACTCAGAGGGTGGTGAACCTGTGGAATTCTCTACCACAGAAGGCTGTGGAGGCCAAGTCACTGAATATATTTAAGGAGATAGATAGATTTCTAGACACAAAAGGCATCAAGGGGTATGGGGAGAGAGCGGGAATGTGGTATTGAGATGGAGGATCAGCCATGATCATATTGAATGGCGGAGCAGGCTCGAAGGGCCGAATGGCCGACTCCTGCTCCTATTTTTCTATGTTTCTATGCCTGTCTGTGTGTGTGTCTCTGTCTGTCTCTGTCTGTCTGTGTCTCTCTCTGTCTGTCTGTGTGTGTATCTTTCTCTGTCTCTGTCAGTCTGTGTCTCTGTCTCTGTCTGTGTGTGTGTCGCTCTGTCTCTGTCTGTCAGTCTGTGTGTCTCTCTCTGTCTCTGTCTGTGAGTGTCTCTCTCTCTCTCTCTGTGTCTCTCTCTCTCTCTGTCTCTGTCTGTGAGTGTCTCTCTCTCTCTCTCTGTGTCTCTCTCTCTCTCTGTCTCTGTCTGTCAGTGTCTCTCTCTCTCTGTGTGTCTCTCTCTCTCTCTCTGTCTCTCTCTCTCTCTGTGTGTCTCTCTCTCTCTCTGTCTCTGTCTGTGAGTGTCTCTCTCTCTCTCTCTGTGTCTCTCTCTCTCTCTGTCTCTGTCTGTGAGTGTCTCTCTCTCTCTGTGTGTCTCTCTCTCTCTCTCTCTCTGTCTCTCTCTGTCTGTCAGTCTGGGTCTCTCTCTGTCTCTGTGTGTCTATCTCTGTCTCTGTCTGTGTGTGTGTCTCTCCCTGTCTCTGTCTGTGAGTGTCTCTCTCTCTCTCTCTCTCTGTGTCTCTCTCTGTCTGTCTGTCAGTCTGTGTCTCTCTCTGTCTCTGTGTGTGTCTCTCTCTGTCTGTGTGTGTGTCTCTCTCTGTCTCTGTGTGTGTCTCTCTCTGTCTCTGTCCGTGTGTGTGTCTCTCTCTGTCTCTGTCTGTGTGTGTGTCTGTCTCTGTCTGTGTGTCTCTCTGTCAGTCTGTGTCTCTCTCTGTCTCTTTCTGTGTGTGTGTGTCTCTCTGTCTCTGTCTGTGTGTGTGTCTGTCTCTGTCTGTGTGTCTCTCTGTCAGTCTGTGTCTCTCTCTGTCTCTTTCTGTGTGTGTGTCTCTCTCTGTCTCTGTCTGTGTGCGTGTCTGTCTCTGTCTGTGTGTCTCTCTGGCAGTCTGTGTCTCTCTGTCCGTGTGGGTACAGCAATGATCAGCCCCCGCTCTATCCCGGGACAGCTCATGCCAGCGGAACATTCCCTGATAATTATTTTTTTCTCTCCCGAGCAGGACCCGGCCTGTTGCCATAGCGCCGTCAGCTCGTGGGAGAGATGCCGAGCAACGCGGCCCCCTCGCCCGGCCAATCCTCGCATGGGGCCGAGACAGTGCGTGTCCGCGGGACATTCGACCACGTGGGGCATCGCAGCCCAAGGAACAGCCAACAGGGAGCGGAGGTGCCAACCTGCCCCCAGCACTGGGGGCCGACTGCGGACCCACCAGAGATCAGCAAGCCCGGCGCAGGCCGGGAATGGAGCCTCGGGCCTTGCCTGCTCCGTGTCTGGGAGTGGAGCTCACTACCACCCCTCGGTGACCATCACCTGTAACAGCAACTCCATGTGGAGCTGCTCCGATCCCAGTGGAGGTGCTGTTATTCCTGATGGTCACTCAGAGCTCAGGTGCGAGGAGGTCGGAGGTGACCGGCAGGCCTCTGTGGCAAATGAGAGGTTCCGCCGCCGTCTATCAGTCTTCGGTCATTCTGAAACACAACTGAGAATCAGGTGAAAGTTAACTGAACGAGGCAGTGTAGAGGGAACTTTACTCTGTATCTAACCCGTGCTGTACCTGCCCTGGGAATGTTTGACGGGACAGTGTAGAGGGAGCTTTACTCTGTATCTAACCCGTGCTGTACCTGCCCTGGGAGTGTTTGATGGGACAGTGTAGAGGGAGCTTTACTCTGTATCTAACCCGTGCTGTACCTGCCCTGGGAGTGTTTGATGGGACAGTGTAGAGGGAGCTTTACTCTGTATCTAACCCGTGCTGTACCTGCCCTGGGAGTGTTTGATGGGACAGTGTAGAGGGAGCTTTACTCTGTATCTGACCCATGCTGTACCTGCCCTGGGAGTGTTTGATGGGACAGTGTAGAGGGAGTTTTACTCTGTATCTAACCTGTGCTGTACCTGCCCTGTGAGTGTCTGATGGGACAGTGTAGAGGGAGATTTACTCTGTATCTAACCTGTGCTGTACCTGCCCTGGGAGTGTTTGATGGGACAGTGTAGAGGGAGCTTTACTCTGTATCTAACCCATGCTGTACCTGCCCTGAGAGTGTTTGATGGGACAGTGTAGAGGGAGCTTTACTCTATATCTAACCTGAGCTGTACCTGCCCTGTGAGTGTCTGATGGGACAGTGTAGAGGGAGATTTACTCTGTATCTAACCCGTGCTGTACCTGCCCTGGGAGTGTTTGATGGGACAGTGTAGAGGGAGCTTTACTCTGTATCTAACCTGTGCTGTACCTGCCCTGGGAGTGTTTGATGGGACAGTGTAGAGGGAGCTTTACTCTGTATCTAACCCGTGCTGTACCTGCCCTGAGAGTGTTTGATGGGACAGTGTAGAGGGAGCTTTACTCTGTATCTAACTCGTGCTGTACCTGCCCTGGGAGTGTTTGATGGGGCCGTGTAGAAGGAGCTTTACTCTGTATCTAACCCGTGCTGTACCTGCCCTGGGAGTGTTTGATGGGACAGTGTAGAGGGAGCTTTACTCTGTATCTAACTCGTGCTGTACCTGCCCTGGGAGTGTTTGACAGGACAGTGTAAAGGGAGCTTTACTCTGTATCTAACCCGTGCTGTACCTGCCCTGGGAGTGTTTGATGGGACAGTGTAGAGGGAGCTTTACTCTGTATCTAACCCGTGCTGTACCTGCCCTGGGAGTGTTTGACGGGGACAGTGTAGAGGGAGCTTTACCCTGTATCTAAACCGTGCTGTACCTGCCCTGGGAGTGTTTGGTGGGACAGTGTAGAGGGAGCTTTACTCTGTATCTAACCCGTGCTGTACCTGCCCTGGGAGTGTTTGGTGGGACAATGTAGAGGGAGCTTTACTCTGTATCTAACCTGTGCTGTACCTGCCCTAGTAGTGTTTGACGGGACAGTGTAGAGGGAGCTTTACTCTGTATCTAACCTGTGCTGTACCTGCCCTGGGAGTGTTTGATGGGACAGTGTAGAGGGAGCTTTACTCTGTATCTAACCTGTGCTGTACCTGCCCTGGGAGTGTTTGACGGGACAGTGTAGAGGGAGCTTTACTCTGTATCTAACCTGTGCTGTACCTGCCCTAGTAGTGTTTGACGGGACAGTGTAGAGGGAGCTTTACTCTGTATCTAACCCGTGCTGTACCTGCCCTGGGAGTGTTTGATGGGGACAGTGTAGAGGGAGCTTTACTCTGTATCTAACCTGTGCTGTACCTGCCCTGGGAGTGTTTGATGGGACAGTGTAGAGGGAGATTTACTCTGTATCTAACCCGTGCTGTACCTGCCCTGGGAGTGTTTGATGGGACAGTGTAGAGGGAGCTTTACTCTGTATCTAACCTGTGCTGTACCTGCCCTGAGAGTGTTTGATGGGACAGTGTAGAGGGAGCTTTACTCTGTATCTAACCCGTGCTGTACCTGCCCTGAGAGTGTTTGATGGGACAGTGTAGAGGGAGCTTTACTCTGTATCTAACTCGTGCTGTACCTGCCCTGGGAGTGTTTGACAGGACAGTGTAAAGGGAGCTTTACTCTGTATCTAACCCGTGCTGTACCTGCCCTGGGAGTGTTTGATGGGACAGTGTAGAGGGAGCTTTACTCTGTATCTAACCCGTGCTGTACCTGCCCTGGGAGTGTTTGACGGGGACAGTGTAGAGGGAGCTTTACCCTGTATCTAACCCGTGCTGTACCTGCCCTGGGAGTGTTTGGTGGGACAGTGTAGAGGGAGCTTTACTCTGTATCTAACCCGTGCTGTACCTGCCCTGGGAGTGTTTGATGGGGACAGTGTAGAGGGAGCTTTACTCTGTATCTAACCTGTGCTGTACCTGCCCTGGGAGTGTTTGATGGGACAGTGTAGAGGGAGCTTTACTCTGTATCTAACCCGTGCTGTACCTGCCCTGGGAGTGTTTGATGGGACAGTGTAGAGGGAGCTTTACTCTGTATCTAACCTGTGCTGTACCTGCCCTGGGAGTGTTTGATGGGACAGTGTAGAGGGAGCTTTACTCTGTCTCTAACCCGTGCTGTACCTGCCCTGAGAGTGTTTGATGGGACAGTGTAGAGGGAGCTTTACTCTGTATCTAACTCGTGCTGTACCTGCCCTGGGAGTGTTTGATGGGACAGTGTAGAGGGAGCTTTACTCTGTATCTAACTCGTGCTGTACCTGCCCTGGGAGTGTTTGACAGGACAGTGTAAAGGGAGCTTTACTCTGTATCTAACCCGTGCTGTACCTGCCCTGGGAGTGTTTGATGGGACAGTGTAGAGGGAGCTTTACTCTGTATCTAACCCGTGCTGTACCTGCCCTGGGAGTGTTTGACGGGGACAGTGTAGAGGGAGCTTTACCCTGTATCTAACCCGTGCTGTACCTGCCCTGGGAGTGTTTGGTGGGACAGTGTAGAGGGAGCTTTACTCTGTATCTAACCCGTGCTGTACCTGCCCTGGGAGTGTTTGGTGGGACAATGTAGAGGGAGCTTTACTCTGTATCTAACCTGTGCTGTACCTGCCCTAGTAGTGTTTGACGGGACAGTGTAGAGGGAGCTTTACTCTGTATCTAACCTGTGCTGTACCTGCCCTGGGAGTGTTTGATGGGACAGTGCAGAGGGAGCTTTACTCTGTATCTAACCTGTGCTGTACCTGCCCTGGGAGTGTTTGACGGGACAGTGTAGAGGGAGCTTTACTCTGTATCTAACCTGTGCTGTACCTGCCCTAGTAGTGTTTGACGGGACAGTGTAGAGGGAGCTTTACTCTGTATCTAACCCGTGCTGTACCTGCCCTGGGAGTGTTTGATGGGGACAGTGTAGAGGGAGCTTTACTCTGTATCTAACCTGTGCTGTACCTGCCCTGGGAGTGTTTGATGGGACAGTGTAGAGGGAGCTTTACTCTGTATCTAACCTGTGCTGTACCTGCCCTGGGAGTGTTTGACGGGACAGTGTAGAGGGAGCTTTACTCTGTATCTAACCTGTGCTGTACCTGCCCTGGGAGTGTTTGATGGGACAGTGTAGAGGGAGCTTTACTCTGTATCTAACCCGTGCTGTACCTGCCCTGGGAGTGTTTGATGGGACAGTGTAGAGGGAGCTTTACTCTGTATCTAACCCATGCTGTACCTGCCCTGGGAGTGTTTGATGGGGACAGTGTAGAGGGAGCTTTACTCTGTATCTAACCTGTGCTGTACCTGCCCTGGGAGTGTTTGATGGGACAGTGTAGAGGGAGCTTTACTCTGTATCTAACCCATGCTGTACCTGCCCTGGGAGTGTTTGATGGGACAGTGTAGAGGGAGCTTTACTCTGTATCTAACCTGTGCTGTACCTGCCCTGTGAGTGTCTGATGGGACAGTGTAGAGGGAGCTTTACTCTGTATCTAACCCGTGCTGTACCTGCCCTGGGAGTGTTTGACGGGGACAGTGTAGAGGGAGCTTTACCCTGTATCTAACCCGTGCTGTACCTGCCCTGGGAGTGTTTGGTGGGACAGTGTAGAGGGAGCTTTACTCTGTATCTAACCCGTGCTGTACCTGCCCTGGGAGTGTTTGGTGGGACAATGTAGAGGGAGCTTTACTCTGTATCTAACCTGTGCTGTACCTGCCCTAGTAGTGTTTGACGGGACAGTGTAGAGGGAGCTTTACTCTGTATCTAACCTGTGCTGTACCTGCCCTGGGAGTGTTTGATGGGACAGTGCAGAGGGAGCTTTACTCTGTATCTAACCTGTGCTGTACCTGCCCTGGGAGTGTTTGACGGGACAGTGCAGAAGGAGCTTTACTCTGTATCTAACCTGTGCTGTACCTGCCCTAGTAGTGTTTGACGGGACAGTGTAGAGGGAGCTTTACTCTGTATCTAACCCGTGCTGTACCTGCCCTGGGAGTGTTTGATGGGGACAGTGTAGAGGGAGCTTTACTCTGTATCTAACCTGTGCTGTACCTGCCCTGGGAGTGTTTGATGGGACAGTGTAGAGGGAGCTTTACTCTGTATCTAATTCGTGCTGTACCTGCCCTGGGAGTGTTTGATGGGGCCGTGTAGAAGGAGCTTTACTCTGTATCTAACCCGTGCTGTACCTGCCCTGGGAATGTATGATGGGACAGTGTAGAGGGAGCTTTACTCTGTATCTAACTTGTGCTGTACCTGCCCTGGGAGTGTTTGACAGGACAGTGCAAAGGGAGCTTTACTCTGTATCTAACCCGTGCTGTACCTGCCCTGGGAGTGTTTGATGGGACAGTGTAGAGGGAGCTTTACTCTGTATCTAACCCGTGCTGTACCTGCCCTGGGAGTGTTTGACGGGGACAGTGTAGAGGGAGCTTTACCCTGTATCTAACCCGTGCTGTACCTGCCCTGGGAGTGTTTGGTGGGACAGTGTAGAGGGAGCTTTACTCTGTATCTAACCCGCGCTGTACCTGCCCTGGGAGTGTTTGACGGGGACAGTGTAGAGGGAGCTTTACCCTGTATCTAACCCGTGCTGTACCTGCCCTGGGAGTGTTTGATGGGACAGTGTAGAGGGAGCTTTACTCTGTATCTAACCCGTGCTGTACCTGCCCTGGGAGTGTTTGACGGGGACAGTGTAGAGGGAGCTTTACCCTGTATCTAACCCGTGCTGTACCTGCCCTGGGAATGTTTGATGGGACAGTGCAGAGGGAGCTTTACTCTGTATCTAACCTGTGCTGTACCTGCCCTGGGAGTGTTTGGTGGGACAGTGTAGAGGGAGCTTTACTCTGTATCTAACCCGTGCTGTACCTGCCCTGGGAGTGTTTGGTGGGACAATGTAGAGGGAGCTTTACTCTGTATCTAACCTGTGCTGTACCTGCCCTAGTAGTGTTTGACGGGACAGTGTAGAGGGAGCTTTACTCTGTATCTAACCTGTGCTGTACCTGCCCTGGTAGTGTTTGACGGGACAGTGTAGAGGGAGCTTTACTCTGTATCTAACCCGTGCTGTACCTGCCCTGGGAGTGTTTGATGGGGACAGTGTAGAGGGAGCTTTACTCTGTATCTAACCCGTGCTGTACCTGCCCTGGGAGTGTTTGATGGGACAGTGTAGAGGGAGCTTTACTCTGTATCTAACCCGTGCTGTACCTGCCCTGGGAGTGTTTGATGGGACAGTGTAGAGGGAGCTTTACTCTGTATCTAACCCATGCTATACCTGCCCTGGGAGTGTTTGATGGGACAGTGTAGAGGGAGTTTTACTCTGAATCTAACCTGTGCTGTACCTGCCCTGTGAGTGTCTGATGGGACAGTGTAGAGGGAGATTTACTCTGTATCTAACCTGTGCTGTACCTGCCCTGGGAGTGTTTGATGGGACAGTGTAGAGGGAGCTTTACTCTGTATCTAACCTGTGCTGTACCTGCCCTGTGAGTGTCTGATGGGACAGTGTAGAGGGAGATTTACTCTGTATCTAACCCGTGCTGTACCTGCCCTGGGAGTGTTTGATGGGACAGTGTAGAGGGAGCTTTACTCTGTATCTAACCTGTGCTGTACCTGCCCTGGGAGTGTTTGATGGGACAGTGTAGAGGGAGCTTTACTCTGTATCTAACCCGTGCTGTACCTGCCCTGAGAGTGTTTGATGGGACAGTGTAGAGGGAGCTTTACTCTGTATCTAACTCGTGCTGTACCTGCCCTGGGAGTGTTTGATGGGGCCGTGTAGAAGGAGCTTTATTCTGTATCTAACCCGTGCTGTACCTCCCCTGGGAGTGTTTGATGGGACAGTGTCGAGGGAGCTTTACTCTGTATCTAACTCGTGCTGTACCTGCTCTGGGAGTGTTTGACAGGACAGTGTAAAGGGAGCTTTACTCTGTATCTAACCCGTGCTGTACCTGCCCTGGGAGTGTTTGATGGGACAGTGTAGAGGGAGCTTTACTCTGTATCTAACCCGTGCTGTACCTGCCCTGGGAGTGTTTGACGGGGACAGTGTAGAGGGAGCTTTACCCTGTATCTAACCCGTGCTGTACCTGCCCTGGGAGTGTTTGGTGGGACAGTGTAGAGGGAGCTTTACTCTGTATCTAACCCGTGCTGTACCTGCCCTGGGAGTGTTTGGTGGGACAATGTAGAGGGAGCTTTACTCTGTATCTAACCTGTGCTGTACCTGCCCTAGTAGTGTTTGACGGGACAGTGTAGAGGGAGCTTTACTCTGTATCTAACCTGTGCTGTACCTGCCCTGGGAGTGTTTGATGGGACAGTGTAGAGGGAGCTTTACTCTGTATCTAACCTGTGCTGTAGCTGCCCTGGGAGTGTTTGACGGGACAGTGTAGAGGGAGCTTTACTCTGTATCTAACCTGTGCTGTACCTGCCCGAGTAGTGTTTGACGGGACAGTGTAGAGGGAGCTTTACTCTGTATCTAACCCGTGCTGTACCTGCCCTGGGAGTGTTTGATGGGGACAGTGTAGAGGGAGCTTTACTCTGTATCTAACCCGTGCTGTACCTGCCCTGGGAGTGTTTGATGGGACAGTGTAGAGGGAGCTTTACTCTGTATCTAACCTGTGCTGTACCTGCCCTGGGAGTGTTTGATGGGACAGTGTAGAGGGAGCTTTACTCTGTATCTAACCCGTGCTGTACCTGCCCTGAGAGTGTTTGATGGGACAGTGTAGAGGGAGCTTTACTCTGTATCTAACTCGTGCTGTACCTGCCCTGGGAGTGTTTGATGGGGCCGTGTAGAAGGAGCTTTACTCTGTATCTAACCCGTGCTGTACCTGCCCTGGGAGTGTTTGATGGGACAGTGTAGAGGGAGCTTTACTCTGTATCTAACTCGTGCTGTACCTGCCCTGGGAGTGTTTGACAGGACAGTGTAAAGGGAGCTTTACTCTGTATCTAACCCGTGCTGTACCTGCCCTGGGAGTGTTTGATGGGACAGTGTAGAGGGAGCTTTACTCTGTATCTAACCCGTGCTGTACCTGCCCTGGGAGTGTTTGACGGGGACAGTGTAGAGGGAGCTTTACCCTGTATCTAACCCGTGCTGTACCTGCCCTGGGAGTGTTTGGTGGGACAGTGTAGAGGGAGCTTTACTCTGTATCTAACCCGTGCTGTACCTGCCCTGGGAGTGTTTGGTGGGACAATGTAGAGGGAGCTTTACTCTGTATCTAACCTGTGCTGTACCTGCCCTAGTAGTGTTTGACGGGACAGTGTAGAGGGAGCTTTACTCTGTATCTAACCTGTGCTGTACCTGCCCTGGGAGTGTTTGATGGGACAGTGTAGAGGGAGCTTTACTCTGTATCTAACCCGTGCTGTACCTGCCCTGGGAGTGTTTGATGGGGACAGTGTAGAGGGAGCTTTACTCTGTATCTAACCTGTGCTGTACCTGCCCTGGGAGTGTTTGATGGGACAGTGTAGAGGGAGCTTTACTCTGTATCTAACCCGTGCTGTACCTGCCCTGGGAGTGTTTGATGGGACAGTGTGGAGGGAGCTTTACTCTGTATCTAACCTGTGCTGTACCTGCCCTGGGAGTGTTTGATGGGACAGTGTAGAGGGAGCTTTACTCTGTATCTAACCCGTGCTGTACCTGCCCTGGGAGTGTTTGATGGGGACAGTGTAGAGGGAGCTTTACTCTGTATCTAACCTGTGCTGTACCTGCCCTGGGAGTGTTTGATGGGACAGTGTAGAGGGAGCTTTACTCTGTATCTAACCCATGCTGTACCTGCCCTGGGAGTGTTTGATGGGACAGTGTAGAGGGAGCTTTACTCTGCATCTAACCTGTGCTGTACCTGCCCTGTGAGTGTCTGATGGGACAGTGTAGAGGGAGATTTACTCTGTATCTAACCTGTGCTGTACCTGCCCTGGGAGTGTTTGATGGGACAGTGTAGAGGGAGCTTTACTCTGTATCTAACCCATGCTGTACCTGCCCTGAGAGTGTTTGATGGGACAGTGTAGAGGGAGCTTTACTCTGTATCTAACCTGTGCTGTACCTGCCCTGGGAGTGTTTGATGGGACAGTGTAGAGGGAGCTTTACTCTGTATCTAACCTGTGCTGTACCTGCCCTGGGAGTGTTTGACGGGACAGTGTAGAGGGAGCTTTACTCTGTATCTAACCTGTGCTGTACCTGCCCGAGTAGTGTTTTACGGGACAGTGTAGAGGGAGCTTTACTCTGTATCTAACCCGTGCTGTACCTGCCCTGGGATTGTTTGATGGGGACAGTGTAGAGGGAGATTTACTCTGTATCTAACCTGTGCTGTACCTGCCCTGGGAGTGTTTGATGGGACAGTGTAGAGGGAGCTTTACTCTGTATCTAACCCGTGCTGTACCTGCCCTGGGAGTGTTTGATGGGACAGTGTAGAGGGAGCTTTACTCTGTATCTAACCCGTGCTGTACCTGCCCTGGGAGTGTTTGATGGGACAGTGTAGAGGGAGCTTTACTCTGTATCTAACCCGTGCTGTACCTGCCCTGGGAGTGTTTGACGGGGACAGTGTAGAGGGAGCTTTACCCTGTATCTAACCCGTGCTGTAGCTGCCCTGGGAGTGTTTGGTGGGACAGTGTAGAGGGAGCTTTACTCTGTATCTAACCCGTGCTGTACCTGCCCTGGGAGTGTTTGGTGGGACAATGTAGAGGGAGCTTTACTCTGTATCTAACCTGTGCTGTACCTGCCCTAGTAGTGTTTGACGGGACAGTGTAGAGGGAGCTTTACTCTGTATCTAACCTGTGCTGTACCTGCCCTGCGAGTGTTTGATGGGACAGTGTAGAGGGAGCTTTACTCTGTATCTAACCTGTGCTGTACCTGCCCTGGGAGTGTTTGACGGGCCAGTGTAGAGGGAGCTTTACTCTGTATCTAACCTGTGCTGTACCTGCCCTAGTAGTGTTTGACGGGACAGTGTAGAGGGAGCTTTACTCTGTATCTAACCTGTGCTGTACCTGCCCTGGGAGTGTTTGATGGGACAGTGTAGAGAGAGCTTTACTCTGTATCTAACCTGTGCTGTACCTGCCCTGGGAGTGTTTGACGGGACAGTGTAGAGGGAGCTTTACTCTGTATCTAACCTGTGCTGTACCTGCCCTAGTAGTGTTTGACGGGACAGTGTAGAGGGAGCTTTACTCTGTATCTAACCCGTGCTGTACCTGCCCTGGGAGTGTTTGATGGGGACAGTGTAGAGGGAGCTTTACTCTGTATCTAACCTGTGCTGTACCTGCCCTGGGAGTGTTTGATGGGACAGTGTAGAGGGAGCTTTACTCTGTATCTAACCCGTGCTGTACCTGCCCTGGGAGTGTTTGATGGGACAGTGTAGAGGGAGCTTTACTCTGTATCTAACCTGTGCTGTACCTGCCCTGGGAGTGTTTGATGGGACAGTGTAGAGGGAGCTTTACTCTGTATCTAACCCGTGCTGTACCTGCCCTGGGAGTGTTTGATGGGGACAGTGTAGAGGGAGCTTTACTCTGTATCTAACCTGTGCTGTACCTGCCCTGGGAGTGTTTGATGGGACAGTGTAGAGGGAGCTTTACTCTGTATCTAACCCATGCTGTACCTGCCCTGGGAGTGTTTGATGGGACAGTGTAGAGGGAGCTTTACTCTGTATCTAACCTGTGCTGTACCTGCCCTGTGAGTGTCTGATGGGACAGTGTAGAGGGAGATTTACTCTGTATCTAACCTGTGCTGTACCTGCCCTGGGAGTGTTTGATGGGACAGTGTAGAGGGAGCTTTACTCTGTATCTAACCCATGCTGTACCTGCCCTGAGAGTGTTTGATGGGACAGTGTAGAGGGAGCTTTACTCTGTATCTAACCTGTGCTGTACCTGCCCTAGTAGTGTTTGATGGGACAGTGTAGAGGGAGCTTTACTCTGTATCTAACTCGTGCTGTACCTGCCCTGGGAGTGTTTGATGGGGCCGTGTAGAAGGAGCTTTACTCTGTATCTAACCCGTGCTGTACCTCCCCTGGGAGTGTTTGATGGGACAGTGTCGAGGGAGCTTTACTCTGTATCTAACTCGTGCTGTACCTGCTCTGGGAGTGTTTGACAGGACAGTGTAAAGGGAGCTTTACTCTGTATCTAACCCGTGCTGTACCTGCCCTGGGAGTGTTTGATGGGACAGTGTAGAGGGAGCTTTACTCTGTATCTAACCCGTGCTGTACCTGCCCTGGGAGTGTTTGACGGGGACAGTGTAGAGGGAGCTTTACCCTGTATCTAACCCGTGCTGTACCTGCCCTGGGAGTGTTTGGTGGGACAGTGTAGAGGGAGCTTTACTCTGTATCTAACCCGTGCTGTACCTGCCCTGGGAGTGTTTGGTGGGACAATGTAGAGGGAGCTTTACTCTGTATCTAACCTGTGCTGTACCTGCCCTAGTAGTGTTTGACGGGACAGTGTAGAGGGAGCTTTACTCTGTATCTAACCTGTGCTGTACCTGCCCTGGGAGTGTTTGATGGGACAGTGTAGAGGGAGCTTTACTCTGTATCTAACCTGTGCTGTACCTGCCCTGGGAGTGTTTGACGGGACAGTGTAGAGGGAGCTTTACTCTGTATCTAACCTGTGCTGTACCTGCCCGAGTAGTGTTTGATGGGACAGTGTAGAGGGAGCTTTACTCTGTATCTAACCCGTGCTGTACCTGCCCTGGGAGTGTTTGATGGGGACAGTGTAGAGGGAGCTTTACTCTGTATCTAACCTGTGCTGTACCTGCCCTGGGAGTGTTTGATGGGACAGTGTAGAGGGAGCTTTACTCTGTATCTAACCCGTGCTGTACCTGCCCTGGGAGTGTTTGATGGGACAGTGTAGAGGGAGCTTTACTCTGTATCTAACCTGTGCAGTACCTGCCCTGGGAGTGTTTGATGGGACAGTGTAGAGGGAGCTTTACTCTGTATCTAACCCGTGCTGTACCTGCCCTGAGAGTGTTTGATGGGACAGTGTAGAGGGAGCTTTACTCTGTATCTAACTCGTGCTGTACCTGCCCTGGGAGTGTTTGATGGGGCCGTGTAGAAGGAGCTTTACTCTGTATCTAACCCGTGCTGTACCTGCCCTGGGAGTGTTTGATGGGACAGTGTAGAGGGAGCTTTACTCTGTATCTAACTCGTGCTGTACCTGCCCTGGGAGTGTTTGACAGGACAGTGTAAAGGGAGCTTTACTCTGTATCTAACCCGTGCTGTACCTGCCCTGGGAGTGTTTGATGGGACAGTGTAGAGGGAGCTTTACTCTGTATCTAACCCGTGCTGTACCTGCCCTGGGAGTGTTTGACGGGGACAGTGTAGAGGGAGCTTTACCCTGTATCTAACCCGTGCTGTACCTGCCCTGGGAGTGTTTGGTGGGACAGTGTAGAGGGAGCTTTACTCTGTATCTAACCCGTGCTGTACCTGCCCTGGGAGTGTTTGGTGGGACAATGTAGAGGGAGCTTTACTCTGTATCTAACCTGTGCTGTACCTGCCCTAGTAGTGTTTGACGGGACAGTGTAGAGGGAGCTTTACTCTGTATCTAACCTGTGCTGTACCTGCCCTGGGAGTGTTTGATGGGACAGTGTAGAGGGAGCTTTACTCTGTATCTAACCTGTGCTGTACCTGCCCTGGGAGTGTTTGACGGGACAGTGTAGAGGGAGCTTTACTCTGTATCTAACCTGTGCTGTACCTGCCCTAGTAGTGTTTGACGGGACAGTGTAGAGGGAGCTTTACTCTGTATCTAACCCGTGCTGTACCTGCCCTGGGAGTGTTTGATGGGGACAGTGTAGAGGGAGCTTTACTCTGTATCTAACCTGTGCTGTACCTGCCCTGGGAGTGTTTGATGGGACAGTGTAGAGGGAGCTTTACTCTGTATCTAACCCGTGCTGTACCTGCCCTGGGAGTGTTTGATGGGACAGTGTAGAGGGAGCTTTACTCTGTATCTAACCTGTGCTGTACCTGCCCTGGGAGTGTTTCATGGGACAGTGTAGAGGGAGCTTTACTCTGTATCTAACCCGTGCTGTACCTGCCCTGGGAGTGTTTGATGGGGACAGTGTAGAGGGAGCTTTACTCTGTATCTAACCTGTGCTGTACCTGCCCTGGGAGTGTTTGATGGGACAGTGTAGAGGGAGCTTTACTCTGTATCTAACCCATGCTGTACCTGCCCTGGGAGTGTTTGATGGGACAGTGTAGAGGGAGCTTTACTCTGTATCTAATCTGTGCTGTACCTGCCCTGTGAGTGTCTGATGGGACAGTGTAGCGGGAGATTTACTCTGTATCTAACCTGTGCTGTACCTGCCCTGGGAGTGTTTGATGGGACAGTGTAGAGGGAGCTTTACTCTGTATCTAACCCATGCTGTACCTGCCCTGAGAGTGTTTGATGGGACAGTGTAGAGGGAGCTTTACTCTGTATCTAACCTGTGCTGTACCTGCCCTGGGAGTGTTTGATGGGACAGTGTAGAGGGAGCTTTACTCTGTATCTAACCTGTGCTGTACCTGCCCTGGGAGTGTTTGACGGGACAGTGTAGAGGGAGCTTTACTCTGTATCTAACCTGTGCTGTACCTGCCCGAGTAGTGTTTTACGGGACAGTGTAGAGGGAGCTTTACTCTGTATCTAACCCGTGCTGTACCTGCCCTGGGATTGTTTGATGGGGACAGTGTAGAGGGAGCTTTACTCTGTATCTAACCTGTGCTGTACCTGCCCTGGGAGTGTTTGATGGGACAGTGTAGAGGGAGCTTTACTCTGTATCTAACCCGTGCTGTACCTGCCCTGGGAGTGTTTGATGGGACAGTGTAGAGGGAGCTTTACTCTGTATCTAACCCGTGCTGTACCTGCCCTGGGAGTGTTTGATGGGACAGTGTAGAGGGAGCTTTACTCTGTATCTAACCCGTGCTGTACCTGCCCTGGGAGTGTTTGACGGGGACAGTGTAGAGGGAGCTTTACCCTGTATCTAACCCGTGCTGTAGCTGCCCTGGGAGTGTTTGGTGGGACAGTGTAGAGGGAGCTTTACTCTGTATCTAACCCGTGCTGTACCTGCCCTGGGAGTGTTTGGTGGGACAATGTAGAGGGAGCTTTACTCTGTATCTAACCTGTGCTGTACCTGCCCTAGTAGTGTTTGACGGGACAGTGTAGAGGGAGCTTTACTCTGTATCTAACCTGTGCTGTACCTGCCCTGGGAGTGTTTGATGGGACAGTGTAGAGGGAGCTTTACTCTGTATCTAACCTGTGCTGTACCTGCCCTGGGAGTGTTTGACGGGACAGTGTAGAGGGAGCTTTACTCTGTATCTAACCTGTGCTGTACCTGCCCTAGTAGTGTTTGACGGGACAGTGTAGAGGGAGCTTTACTCTGTATCTAACCTGTGCTGTACCTGCCCTGGGAGTGTTTGATGGGACAGTGTAGAGGGAGCTTTACTCTGTATCTAACCTGTGCTGTACCTGCCCTGGGAGTGTTTGACGGGACAGTGTAGAGGGAGCTTTACTCTGTATCTAACCTGTGCTGTACCTGCCCTAGTAGTGTTTGACGGGACAGTGTAGAGGGAGCTTTACTCTGTATCTAACCCGTGCTGTACCTGCCCTGGGAGTGTTTGATGGGGACAGTGTAGAGGGAGCTTTACTCTGTATCTAACCTGTGCTGTACCTGCCCTGGGAGTGTTTGATGGGACAGTGTAGAGGGAGCTTTACTCTGTATCTAACCCGTGCTGTACCTGCCCTGGGAGTGTTTGATGGGGACAGTGTAGAGGGAGCTTTACTCTGTATCTAACCTGTGCTGTACCTGCCCTGGGAGTGTTTGATGGGACAGTGTAGAGGGAGCTTTACTCTGTATCTAACCCATGCTGTACCTGCCCTGGGAGTGTTTGATGGGACAGTGTAGAGGGAGCTTTACTCTGTATCTAACCTGTGCTGTACCTGCCCTGTGAGTGTCTGATGGGACAGTGTAGAGGGAGATTTACTCTGTATCTAACCTGTGCTGTACCTGCCCTGGGAGTGTTTGATGGGACAGTGTAGAGGGAGCTTTACTCTGTATCTAACCCATGCTGTACCTGCCCTGAGAGTGTTTGATGGGACAGTGTAGAGGGAGCTTTACTCTGTATCTAACCTGTGCTGTACCTGCCCTGGGAGTGTTTGATGGGACAGTGTAGAGGGAGCTTTACTCTGTATCTAACCTGTGCTGTACCTGCCCTGGGAGTGTTTGACGGGACAGTGTAGAGGGAGCTTTACTCTGTATCTAACCTGTGCTGTACCTGCCCGAGTAGTGTTTTACGGGACAGTGTAGAGGGAGCTTTACTCTGTATCTAACCCGTGCTGTACCTGCCCTGGGATTGTTTGATGGGGACAGTGTAGAGGGAGCTTTACTCTGTATCTAACCTGTGCTGTACCTGCCCTGGGAGTGTTTGATGGGACAGTGTAGAGGGAGCTTTACTCTGTATCTAACCCGTGCTGTACCTGCCCTGGGAGTGTTTGATGGGACAGTGTAGAGGGAGCTTTACTCTGTATCTAACCCGTGCTGTACCTGCCCTGGGAGTGTTTGATGGGACAGTGTAGAGGGAGCTTTACTCTGTATCTAACCCGTGCTGTACCTGCCCTGGGAGTGTTTGACGGGGACAGTGTAGAGGGAGCTTTACCCTGTATCTAACCCGTGCTGTAGCTGCCCTGGGAGTGTTTGGTGGGACAGTGTAGAGGGAGCTTTACTCTGTATCTAACCCGTGCTGTACCTGCCCTGGGAGTGTTTGGTGGGACAATGTAGAGGGAGCTTTACTCTGTATCTAACCTGTGCTGTACCTGCCCTAGTAGTGTTTGACGGGACAGTGTAGAGGGAGCTTTACTCTGTATCTAACCTGTGCTGTACCTGCCCTGGGAGTGTTTGATGGGACAGTGTAGAGGGAGCTTTACTCTGTATCTAACCTGTGCTGTACCTGCCCTGGGAGTGTTTGACGGGACAGTGTAGAGGGAGCTTTACTCTGTATCTAACCTGTGCTGTACCTGCCCTAGTAGTGTTTGACGGGACAGTGTAGAGGGAGCTTTACTCTGTATCTAACCCGTGCTGTACCTGCCCTGGGAGTGTTTGATGGGGACAGTGTAGAGGGAGCTTTACTCTGTATCTAACCTGTGCTGTACCTGCCCTGGGAGTGTTTGATGGGACAGTGTAGAGGGAGCTTTACCCTGTATCTAACCCGTGCTGTACCTGCCCTGGGAGTGTTTGGTGGGACAGTGTAGAGGGAGCTTTACTCTGTATCTAACCCGTGCTGTACCTGCCCTGGGAGTGTTTGGTGGGACAATGTAGAGGGAGCTTTACTCTGTATCTAACCTGTGCTGTACCTGCCCTAGTAGTGTTTGACGGGACAGTGTAGAGGGAGCTTTACTCTGTATCTAACCTGTGCTGTACCTGCCCTGGGAGTGTTTGATGGGACAGTGTAGAGGGAGCTTTACTCTGTATCTAACCTGTGCTGTACCTGCCCTGGGAGTGTTTGACGGGACAGTGTAGAGGGAGCTTTACTCTGTATCTAACCTGTGCTGTACCTGCCCTGGGAGTGTTTGATGGGACAGTGTAGAGGGAGCTTTACTCTGTATCTAACCCATGCTGTACCTGCCCTGGGAGTGTTTGATGGGACAGTGTAGAGTGAGCTTTACTCTGTATCTAACCTGTGCTGTACCTGCCCTGGGAGTGTTTGATGGGACAGTGTAGAGGGAGCTTTACTCTGTATCTAACCCGTGCTGTTCCTGCCCTGGGAGTGTTTGATGGGGACAGTGTAGAGGGAGCTTTACTCTGTATCTAACCTGTGCTGTACCTGCCCTGGGAGTGTTTGATGGGACAGTGTCGAGGGAGCTTTACTCTGTATCTAACCCATGCTGTACCTGCCCTGGGAGTGTTTGATGGGACAGTGTAGAGGGAGCTTTACTCTGTATCTAACCCATGCTGTACCTGCCCTGAGAGTGTTTGATGGGACAGTGTAGAGGGAGCTTTACTCTGTATCTCACCTGTGCTGTACCTGCCCTGTGAGTGTCTGATGGGACAGTGTAGAGGGAGATTTACTCTGTATCTAACCTGTGCTGTACCTGCCCTGGGAGTGTTTGATGGGAAAGTGTAGAGGGAGCTTTACTCTGTATCTAACCCGTGCTGTACCTGCCCTGAGAGTGTTTGATGGGACAGTGTAGAGGGAGCTTTACTCTGTATCTAACTCGTGCTGTACCTGCCCTGGGAGTGTTTGATGGGGCCGTGTAGAAGGAGCTTTACTCTGTATCTAACCCGTGCTGTACCTGCCCTGGGAGTGTTTGATGGGACAGTGTAGAGGGAGCTTTACTCTGTATCTAACTCGTGCTGTACCTGCCCTGGGAGTGTTTGACAGGACAGTGTAAAGGGAGCTTTACTCTGTATCTAACCCGTGCTGTACCTGCCCTGGGAGTGTTTGATGGGACAGTGTAGAGGGAGCTTTACTCTGTATCTAACCCGTGCTGTACCTGCCCTGGGAGTGTTTGACGGGGACAGTGTAGAAGGAGCTTTACCCTGTATCTAACCCGTGCTGTACCTGCCCTGGGAGTGTTTGGTGGGACAGTGTAGAGGGAGCTTTACTCTGTATCTAACCCGTGCTGTACCTGCCCTGGGAGTGTTTGGTGGGACAATGTAGAGGGAGCTTTACTCTGTATCTAACCTGTGCTGTACCTGCCCTAGTAGTGTTTGACGGGACAGTGTAGAGGGAGCTTTACTCTGTATCTAACCTGTGCTGTCCCTGCCCTGGAAGTGTTTGATGGGACAGTGTAGAGGGAGCTTTACTCTGTATCTAACCTGTGCTGTACCTGCCCTGGGAGTGTTTGACGGGACAGTGTAGAGGGAGCTTTACTCTGTATCTAACCTGTGCTGTACCTGCCCTAGTAGTGTTTGACGGGACAGTGTAGAGGGAGCTTTACTCTGTATCTAACCCGTGCTGTACCTGCCCTGGGAGTGTTTGATGGGGACAGTGTAGAGGGAGCTTTACTCTGTATCTAACCTGTGCTGTACCTGCCCTGGGAGTGTTTGATGGGACAGTGTAGAGGGAGCTTTACTCTGTATCTAACCCGTGCTGTACCTGCCCTGGGAGTGTTTGATGGGGACAGTGTAGAGGGAGCTTTACTCTGTATCTAACCTGTGCTGTACCTGCCCTGGGAGTGTTTGGCGGGACAGTGTAGAGGGAGCTTTACTCTGTATCTAACCCGTGCTGTACCTGCCCTGGGAGTGTTTGATGGGACAGTGTAGAGGGAGCTTTACTCTGTATCTGACCCGTGCTGTACCTGCCCTGGGAGTGTTTGATGGGACAGTGTCGAGGGAGCTTTACTCTGTATCTAACCCGTGCTGTACCTGCCCTGGGAGTGTTTGGCGGGACAGTGTAGAGGGAGCTTTACTCTGTATCTAACCCGTGCTGTACCTGCCCTGGGAGTGTTTGGCGGGACAGTGTAGAGGGAGCTTTACTCTGTATCTAACCCGTGCTGTACCTGCCCTGGGAGTGTTTGATGGGACAGTGTAGAGGGAGCTTTACTCTGTATCTAACCCGTGCTGTACCTGCCGTAGTAGTGTTTGGCGGGACAGTGTAGAGGGAACTTTACTCTGTATCTAACCCGTGCTGTACCTGCCCTGGGAGTGTTTGATGGAACAGTGTAGAGGGAGCTTTACTCTGTATCTAACCCGTGCTGTACCTGACCTGGGAGTGTTTGGCGGGACAGTGTAGAGGGAGCTTTACTCTATATCTAACCCATGCTGTACCTGCCCTGGGAGTGTTTGATGGGACAGTGTAGAGGGAGCTTTACTCTGTATCTAACCCGTGCTGTACCTGCCCTGGGAGTGTTTGATGGGACAGTGTAGAGGGAGCTTTACTCTGTATCTAACCCGTGCTGTACCTGCCCTGGGAGTGTTTGACGGGACAGTGTAGAGGGAGCTTTACTCTGTATCTAACCCATGCTGTACCTGCCCTGGGAGTGTTTGATGGGACAGTGTAGAGGGAGTGAAGTATATGGGAATTGGGTGGTGGAGGGATATGGTGAATAGGTTGCCCTGTGTTGAGAGAGAGGGTTGGGTTTGTTGGGCTGACCAACTCCCAGTGAGAACAGTAGACAGGGTCCTGACCTATGAATTGTCAGCCAGTCGTGTCTGGACTCTGTCTGTCAGTTCTGTAGGCCACCCCTCTGTTTGCGTCAATGTGTCTAGACTTCGAACACAGAAAAACAGTGCGGCAATGACATGTTGGCGAGTCTGTCCACCTCACAGCGGGAGAACCCTGTTCAGCGAGGATCTCTGTATCATCCACAGCCGTTGAGGAGCGGATAACCTGAGATTAAACGTCCGGAAGGGTTTCCCAGGAATCTTGTGTTTTTTTTCGCTAGTTCTCTGTGACGTCGCACACCCGCCGAGGCAGCGTGACTGTTTACATAGTATTCACAGCACAGAAACAGGCCATTTGGCCCAACCAGTCCGTGCCGGTGTTTATGCTCCACACCAGCCTCCTCCCAGCCCTCTTCATCTCACCCCATCAACATATCCTTCGATTCCTTTCTCCCTCATGTGTTTATCCAGCTTCCCCTTAAATGTCACGTCTTTCAATGTAGGCCAATGTGAGGTCATCCACTTTGGCCCTAAAAAGGACAGAACAGGGCACTTTCTAAATGGTGAAAGGCTAAAACAGTGGAGGCCCAAAGAGACTTGGAGATCCAGGTACTTAGATCATTAAAATGTCAGGAACAGGTACAGAAAATAATCAAAGGCTAATGGGATGCTGGCCTTTATATCTGGAGGACTAGAATCCAAGGGGTAGAAGTTATACTGCAGCTGTACAAAGCCCTGGTTAGACCACACCTGGAGCACTGGGAGCAGCTCTGGGCCCCACACCTTAGGAAAGATATATTGGCCTTGGAGGGAGTGCAGCGTAGGTTTACCAGAATGATACCCGGACTTCAGGGGTTAAGTTACGAGGAGAGATTACACAAACTAGGGTTGTATTCCCTGGAATTTAGAAGGTTAAGGGGTGATCTGATCGAAGTTTTGGATATTAAGGGGAACAGATAGGGTAGAGAGAGAGAGAAACTATTTCCGCTGGTTGGGGAGTCTAGGACTAGGGGGCAGAGTCTAAAAATTAGAGCCTGACCTTTCAGGAGTGAAGTTAGGAAACACTTCTACACACAAAGGGTGGGAGAAGTTTGGAACTCTCTTCCGCAAACGGCAATCGATGCCGAGGGTCAATTGTTAATTTTAAATCGGAGATTGATAGATTTTTGTTAACCAAAGGTATTAAGGGACACTGGGCAAAGGCAGGTGGATGGAGTTAGGTCACAGATCAGCCCCGATCTCATCGAATGGCGGAACAGGCTCGAGGGGCTGAATGGCCTCCTCCTGTTCCTATGTAGTGAGTTCCACATTCTCACCACTCTCTGGGTAAAGAAGTTTCTCCTGAATTCCCTATTGGATTTATTAGTGACGATCTTATATTGATGGCCCCTAGTTCTGGTCTCCCCCACAAGGGGAAACATCTTCTCTATGTCGACCCTATCGAACCCCTTCATAATCTTAAAGACCTCGATCAGGTCTAGAGAAAAGAGCCCCAGCCTGTTCAATCTTTCCTGATAGTTATAACCTCTCAATTCTGGGATCATCCTTGTAAATTTTCTTTGCACTTTCTCTGGTGCCTCTCTATCCTTTTTATAATATGGAGACCAGGACTATGCACAGTGCTCCAAGTGTGGTCTAACCGAGATATATGGAGACCAGGACTGTGCACAGTGCTCCAAGTGTGGTCTAACCGAGGGATATGGAGACCAGGACTGCGTACAGTGCTCCAAGTGTGGTCTAACCGAGGTATATGGAGACCAGGACTGTGTACAGTGCTCCAAGTGTGGTCTAACCAAGGTATATGGAGACCAGGACTGTGCACAGTGCTCCAAGTGTGGTCTAACCGAGATATATGGAGACCAGGACTGTGCACAGTGCTCCAAGTGTGGTCTAACCGAGGTATATGGAGACCAGGACTGTGTACAGTGCTCCAAGTGTGGTCTAACCGAGGTATATGGAGACCAGGACTGTGCACAGTGCTCCAAGTGTGGCCTAACCAAGGTATATGGAGACCAGGACTGTGCACAGTGCTCCAAGTGTGGTCTAACTGAGGTATATGGAGACCAGGACTGTGCACACTGCTCCAAGTGTGGTCTAACCGAGGTATATGGAGACCAGGACTGTGCACAGTGCTCCAAGTGTGGTCTAACCGAGGTATATGGAGACCAGGACTGTGCACAGTGCTCCAAGTGTGGTCTAACCAAGGTATATGGAGACCAGGACTGTGCACAGTGCTCCAAGTGTGTTCTAACCAAGGTATATGGAGACCAGAACTGTGCACAGTGCTCCAAGTGTGGTCTAACCAAGGTATATGGAGACCAGAACTGTGCACAGTGCGCCAAGTGTGGTCTAACCGAGATATATGGAGACCAGGACTGTGCACGGTGCTCCAAGTGTGGTCCAACCGAGGTATATGGAGACCAGGACTGTTCACAGTGCGCCAAGTGTGGTCTAACCAAGTTATATGGAGACCAGGACTGTGCACACTGCTCCAAGTGTGGTCTAGCCAAGGTTGGATACAAGTTTAACATGACATCTCTGCTTTTCAATTCTATCCCTCTAGAAATAAACCCCAGTGCTTTGTCTGCTTTTTTTAATGGCCTTACTAACCTGCGTCGCTACTTTTAATGATTTGTGAATCTCGAGCCAATAATTCCTGGGGATTGCAGGTGAATGTCACACGGAGCCTCTGCCTAAACTGGATTTAACCCCCTAACTGTGCAGGTCCCAGAGGTAAATGGGCCGTGCTGTAATCCCTGTCACTCGCTCTCCCAGCCCCTCAGCAGGGGGAGTCCTCCCCGGTGTACCGGGGCCAATATTTATAACCTCAACCAACCTCACTAAAAAAAACAGATCTTCTGCTCATTATCTCGTTGCTGTTTGCGGGAGCTTGCTGTGCGCAAATTGGCTGCCGCCTCTCCTAAGTTTACAACAGCGACTGCACTTGTAAAAGCACTTGATTGGCTGTGAAGCGCTTTGGGACGTCTTGAGGTTGTGAAAGGCGCTATAGAAATGCAAGATCTTTCTCCTCAGCTCTGGGAACCACAGACACACGATACAACTGACAAACCCCAGCATAACTACCAGGGAGGAAGCCACACATAGTCCCCCTACCATTCCCAGCTCACCAAGAGAAGAGCAGCATAGCCAGGAAGTGAGTGAGCCCTCCAGGGCCGACCAGCCTAGCCAGGAAGTGAGTGAGCCTTCCAGGGCCGACCAGACACATACCCCGGGATCACACAGCCAGATACAACCAAAAGATAAATTTAATCAATTAGAGATAGAGATGGTTAAACTTAGAGAGGACTTCCTCAAAATGAATGACGATCAAAATCAGGAGAGGGAGAGACACAAGAGAGAGCTGAAGCTACTTGAGAACCAGGTGAATCTACTTAGGAATCAGGTGAAAGAGCTGCAGGAAAAAGAAGAGAGCCATAGAGGAGAGATAACACCATTAGACCAGCAACCAGAGGCTAGAGATAAGACAAGACAGAGCCGGACGGAACGGCTGCACTCCCACATGGAACAAAAGCAACAGACACACAATACAAGGGGTGCCACACAGACCGACCAGCATACTGATTCGCAATCTTCCCCCACCACCGTGGAACCACAAGCGGGCCGCTCACAAGAGGTACGCACACACCAGACACCCCAGCCCAGCACACACACTATGAGTCCAAGCGAAAGCCACCAGACAGTAAACACAAACAAGGCTGACGTTGTAATACTCATAGACTCAAATGGGAAATTTCTATGGGAGAAAAAGCTATTCCCTAGAAGTAAAGTAGAAAAGATCTGGTGCCCAACAACAAACAGAGCCATGGGATGGCTGACCAAAGCCAGATTAGGCTCCCCCCAACACATAATAATACACACGGGCACAAATGACCTAAAGACCCAACAGAAAGAAGTAGCAACATCGCTCAGAGCAATGATTAGGAAAGCAAGCAGTACATTTCCAAACACTAGAATCACTGTTTCCACAATATTGCCGAGAACAGACTTCAACAACAACACAATTCATGAGATAAATGCCAGCATAGCAAGAGACTGCGAATCAAACCACAACGTACACCTGGCCCAACACCCCACCCTCGATGAGGAATGTCTTTACGACCACGTCCACATCCAAAGGCAAAGAATATTGATCTTTGCTAAAGCCCTGAAGGACGTCGCTTTTAACCGGGTCCATACCCAGACTCCAAGAGGACCCCCCCCCGACCACCAGAGATCAGCGGGGTACATATCAGGAACACTACAAGGACCACCAACACACCAACTGAGACCAGAGAGGATCCCCATGCAAAACAACAATATCAGACCTGCACCACTCCTGTCCCACAGGGGAATAGGACTGCTCCCAGCCAGACAGAGGGAGAGATGCACAGGACGTACGCAATACCTCAGACAGAAACAATCCATTAAGAGACAATAAGCAGATGTGCAGCAGCATCTACTTCCGCCTTATGGATCAAGGACTAATTAATAGAAAGAACTGTAACCAAATTGTATTAACTTTTGTAGACAACTGATGTGATCTTTTTTTTCCCACACTTAGACACGACAAACACGTACCACTCTTTAACCTATCATAGTAAAAGATCAAACTTAACATGAAATCCTTATATATTTCGACCTGGAATATCCAAGGTCTACGCTCTTCACTGCGAGAAGTGAAAAGTAGGACCCCAGAGTTCATAGATGAAACTAAAGACCTAGATATTATCATTTTACAGGAAACTTGGTATAAAGGAAAAGGACACACTGGCTGTCCCCAAGGGTACACTGAGCTAGTGGTCCCCTCCAATAAATTACCAAGTGTAACCCAAGGCAGAGACTCCGGAGGCATACTGATCTGGTTTAAAACAGAACTTAAGAATTACATCAAACTTATAAAAAAGGGCGAAAACCATATGTGGCTCAAACTTGAGAGGGAGATTATCTCAAACACCCAAGATGTTTACATTTGCGCACTTTATATCCCTCCAATCGATTCCCCGTACTTTAAAGAGGACACCTTCTCCAACATGGAGGGGGAAATTATCCAATACCAGGCTCAGGGGAACGTGTTGATCTGTGGGGACCTCAATTCAAGAACGGGCGAAGAACCAGACTTCACCAATAATCAGGGAAACAATTACATTTTCGGGAATAACCACTTTGACATCCCTTCCCTTCCATACAGGCATAACTGCGACAAGCAGTCAAATACCAACGGAAAACAGCTACTACAGCTCTGTCGAAACCTGGGTCTGTACATTGTCAATGGTAGGTTCATAGGAGACCTCCTAGGAAGATCGACCTATTGCTCACCTCTTGGCTGCAGCACAGTAGACTACATGATTACAGATTTAGACCCATCCTCTTTCAGAGCATTCACAGTCAAACCACAAACAACACTGTCAGATCACAGTCAAATTACTATGTTCCTCAAAAAGACAGAAACAAACAACATAGAAACACAACCCAGTAAACTGTACAACACCAAAAAATCGTACAGATGGGCCAAAAACGACACGGAAAAATACCAGAAAACAATTAGCAATGCATCAACTCAAGCTCTCTTAGACACCTTTCTGGATAACATATACACTCACAATAAAGAAGGCGTAAACCGGGCAGTTAGTAAACTAAACAATATTTTTGATAATTTGGCAACAAATGCAAACTTGAAAGCTCGCAAGAACAAACCCAAAACAAAAAACTATGAAAAATGGTTTGACCGAGATTGCCATAACATGAGGAAAAAACTTAGAAAAATATCAGACCAAAAACACAGACATCCAGAAAACGAGGAACTACGCCTTACTTATTGTCAGACACTAACACAATACAGAAACACACTCAGAACCAAAAAAGAGCAATATATTAAGAATACACTCAGCTCCATGGAGGAATCCATTGATTCCAATTGTTTCTGGGAAAACTTGAAAACACTACACAAAAAACAACACGACGATTTGGCCATTCAAAATGGGGACACATGGGTAAACCACTTTGAAAAATTATACCAGAAAAACACACTAAGACCAAAGCAACACCAAATATGCAAAAAACTGGAAAAGCTAGAAATGGCCATAAAAGATAACCAAAACCCGCTGGACGCCATAATAACAGAAAAAGAACTTCTTGAAAAACTCAAGGACCTGCGACCAGGAAAAGCCTGCGGGACAGACGGCATACTAAACGAGATGATTAAACACACAGACAACAAAATGAAACTGGCTATCCTAAAACTCTTCAACTTGGTTCTGAGTGTCGGTTATTTCCCTGATATCTGGAACAAAGGACTCATAACGCCCATATACAAAAGTGGGGACAAAATCGACCCAAACAACTATCGAGGCATCTGTGTAAACAGTAACCTGGGGAAGGTATTCTGTAGCATCATAAACAAAAGACTTATAAACTTCCTTGAGGAGCACAATGTCTTGAGTAAAAGCCAAATTGGATTCCTGCCAAACTATAGAACATCCGATCATATCTTCACCCTACAGACCCTAATTGACAAACACGTTCACCATAACAAAAGCAAAATCTACGCATGCTTTGTAGATTTCCAGAAGGCTTTCGACTCCATCTGGCATGACGGTTTATTCCTGAAACTTATCGAAAGTGGGGTAGGAGGGAAAACATATGATGTAATTAAATCAATGTATACAAACAACAAATGTGCAGTTAAAATTGGAGACAAACAAACAAAATACTTCCCACAGGGGCGGGGGGTGACGCAGGGCTCGCCAATCTCACTGACACTCTTTAATATTTACATAAATGGATTGGCAAAACTACTTGAACAATCTACAGCACCCGGCCTCACCCTATATGAATCCAAGGTTAAATTCCTCCTCTATGCAGACGACCTGGTTCTACTGTCACCTACTAAAGAGGGGCTACAGCAAAACCTGGACCTGCTGGAGTCGTACTGCCAGACTTGGGCCCTGACAATAAATCCCCAAAAAACCAAAGTCCTTGTGTTCCAGCAAAGATCCAAACATCAAGGACCCAAAATAAATTTCACAGTAGGAACAACCAAAATTGAACAAACCACTAACTACACATACTTGGGCTTAAAAATCAGTTCTACGGGAAACTTCAAACTGGCTGTGAATGAACTGAAAGAGAAAGCAAGAAGGGCTTTCTATGCCATCAAAAAATCAATCCAAATAGAAATCCCAATTAGCATTTGGCTCAAAATTTTCAAATCAGTAATTGAACCAATTGCACTCTATGGCAGTGAGGTATGGGGACCGCTAACTCAACAAGAATTTGCAAAATGGGACAAACACCCAATTGAGATCCTACATGCAGAATTCTGTAAAAGTATCCTCCGGACTCAAAGGAAAACAGTAAACAATGCATGCAGGGCGGAACTAGGCCAATATCCATTAATAATCACTATCCAAAAAAGAGCCACCAAATTTTGGAATCACCTACAAATGAGCAATCCCCAATGCCATCACTACGACGCCCTGAAATGCCAAGAGCTGACCATAAAGAAGAATACCCTCAGTCAACTAGTCCTGGGACTCAGTGAAGTAACTACTAACAATACTAACAATAACCAGCCCCAGGACAGTGACAGGGTAACACAAAGAATTCGACCCAACACAATCGTCGCTAAGCAAAAGGAAAAATATCTGACATATTGGGCAGAAACAACAAAAACCCAAAGCAAACTCAATTGCTACTTGGCCCTAAACAGACAATACAACATAGCTGATTACCTGACCATGGTAAAGGATAACAAACTGAGAAGAACCTTGACAAGGTACAGACTTAGCGAACATAGCCTAGCGATCGAAAAAGGCAGACACAGGCAGACCAGGCTGCCAAGAGAGGACAGGATATGCTCTCACTGCAGTCAGGGAGTGGTGGAGACAGAGGTGCACTTCCTCACAGCTTGTGGAAAATATCAGGGCATCAGGGAGAATTTCTACCAAAAATTCTCACAAATATGCCCTGATTTCAGAAATCTGAATGACAACCAAAAACTCCCATTCCTACTGGGAGAGGAGAGAAGCTGTGTAACACTGGCGGCACACTATGTTACAGCTTGCCATGAACAGAGGGACAACCAGTAAACTAAGAAAAGAATATATATAAACAATGCGAATGTATATTTATACACTCAGGGATATACCTGTTTATACACTGTATGAATAGAACTGCGTTTATGTGCTAAACCATAAATGTATTTTGATGCTTTGGCAACATAAGATGTAACTTATCATGCCAATAAAGCGATTTGAATTGTGAATTGTGAATTGTTTCCTTAGCTGCTGTCTCCCCTGACTGCCAGAGGGTGGCGATGTTGTCCACACTTCTGCACAAATGGAACCAAATGGGTTTGTGACCATCCAAGGGAGCGACTGGCCTGAACGAGGTCACACGAGGGGCTTGCTACAGGCCGCAGGACAGAATTCAATGGCTCAGTGGGTAGCACTCTCGCCTCCGAGTCAGAAGGTTGTGGGTTCAAGTCCCGCTCCAGAGACTTGAGCACAAAAATCTAGGCTGACACTCCTGGTGCATACTGAGGGAGTGCCGCACTGTCGGAGGGTCAGTACTGAGGGAGTGCCGCACTGTCGGAGGGGCGGTACTGAGGAAGTACCGCACTGTCGGAGGGGCAGTACTGAGGGAGCGCCGCACTGTCGGAGGGGCAGTACTGAGGGAGTACCGCACTGTCGGAGGGGCAGTACTGAGGGAGTGCCGCACTGTCGGAGGGTCAGTACTGAGGGAGTACCGCACTGTCGGAGGGGCAGTACTGAGGAAGCGCTGCACTGTCGGAGGGGCAGTACTGAGGGAGTGCCGCACTGTCGGACGGGCAGTACTGAGGGAGTGCCGCACTGTCGGAGGGGCAGTACTGAGGGAGTGCCGCACTGTCGGAGGGGCAGTACTGAGGAAGCGCCGCACTGTCGGAGGGGCAGTACTGAGGGAGCACCGCACTGTCGGAGGGGCAGTACTGAGGGAGTGTCGGAGGAGCGGTACTGAGTGAGTGTCGGAGGGGCAGTGCTGAGGGAGCGCCGCACTGTCGGAGGGACAGTGCTGAGGGAGCGCCGCACTGTCGGAGGGACAGTACTGAGGAAGCGCCGCAGTGTCGGAGGGACAGTACTGAGGGAGCGCCGCACTGTCGGAGAGTCAGTACTGAGGGAGCGCCGCATTGTCGGAGGGGCAGTACTGAGGGAACGCCGCACTGTCGGAGGAGCGGTACTGAGGGAATGCCGCACTGTCGGAGGGGCAGTACTGAGGGAACGCTGCACTGTCGGAGGGGCAATACTGAGGGAGTACCGCACTGTTGGAGGGGCAGTACTGAGGGAGCGCTGCACTGTCGGAGGGGCAGTACTGAGGGAGCGCCGCACTGTCGGAGGGGCGGTACTGAGGGAGCGCCGCACTGTCGGAGGGGCGGTACTGAGGGAGCGCCGCACTGTCGGAGGGGCAGTACTGAGGGAGCGCCGCACTGTCGGAGGGGCGGTACTGAGGGAGCGCCGCACTGTCAGAGGGGCAGTACTGAGGGAGCGCCGCACTGTCGGAGGGGCAGTACTGAGGGAGCGCCGCACTGTCGGAGGGGCGGTACTGAGGGAGCGCCGCACTGTCAGAGGGGCAGTACTGAGGGAGCGCTGCACTGTCGGAGGGGCCGTCTTTCGGATGAGACGTTAAACCGAGGCCCCGTCTGCTGTCTCAGGTGGACGTAAAAGATCCCGCGGCCACTATTTCGAAGAAGAGCAGGGGGAGTTCTCTCCAGTGTCCTGGGGCCAATATTTATCCCTCAACCAACGTCACTAAAAAAAACGATGATCTGGTCATCATCACATTGCTGTTTGTTCGGCTCACCTAGTCTGTGCTGGTGTTGATACTCCTCCCATTCCAGCTACCCCATCTCAGCATATCTTTCTAATCCCTTTTCTCTCATTTACTCGTCTAGTTTCCTTTTGAAAGCATCTATACTACTCAACCACTCCCTGTGGTAGCGAGTTCCACATTCTCACCACTCTCTGGGGAAAGAAGTTTCTCCTGAATTCCCTATTGGATTTATCAGTCACTATCTTATATTGACGGCCCCTAGTTTGGGATTCACCCACAAGCAGGAACATTCCCTCCACATCGACCCTGTCCAACCCATTCATAACTTTAAAGACCGCCATCAGGTCTCCTCCGAGTCTTCTCTTTTCTAAAGAAAAAAGCCTCGACCTGTTCGAAGAAACCTTGGCGAGTTGCTGCAGTGCATCTTGTAGATGGTCCACACTGCAGCCACGGTGCGCCGGTGGTGGAGGGAGTGAATGTTTGAGGTGGTGGATGGGGTGCCAATCAAGCGGGGCTGCTCTGTCCTGGATGGTGTCAAGCTTCTTGAGTGTTGTGCTGTTTCTTACCAAAGACTTATCAAAGTGCATCACCCCACATTTATCGATGTTAAACTTCATTCGCCACTTAACTGCCCAGTCTGCAAGTTTTTCTAATGTGTTCTTGTATTATGTTGCATTTTTCCTCAGTGTTAGCTAGACCCCCCCCCCCCCCCCGGTTTGATATTGAGTTCCTTGTTCCTAAGTCCAAATCATGAATATAAATTATGAGTAACAGTGGTCCCAGCACTGATCCTTGTGGAACACCACATTCTACCTTCCTCCAATCTGAATAACTACCCTTTACCCCTACTCTCTGCTTTCTAATTTGTCAGCCAATTTGCTATCCATTCAGCTATTTGTCCCCGTGACTCCGCAGGCCCTAAACTTTGTTCTGAGCCTATTGTGTGGTACCTTACCAAAGGCCTTTTGAAAATCTAAGTATATGACATCTACTACATTACCCTTGTCGACTCTTTTCGTTACCTCTCCAAAAAATTGTACCAGATTAGTTAAGCATGATTTATCCTTTCGGAATCCATGCTGACTTTTTAAAATTCTATTTTCTGTCTCTAGATGCTCTTCTACCACTTCTTTCAGTATAGATTCCAGTACCTTTCCGATCACTGATGTTAAGCTGACTGGTCTATAGTTCCCAGGTTTTGCTTTATCTCCATTTTGGTATATAACAGTCTGTTACACATCAAATCGCTACATAGTAATTCATGCTAAATTGTTATACATTTTTGTATATTATAAATTATAACATAGAGTTTACAGCACAGAAACAGGCCATTCGGCCCCACTGCTCCGTGCTGGTGTTTCTGCTCCACACCAGCCTCCTCCCACCCCTCTCCATCTCACCCCATCAGCATATCCTTCTATTCCTTTCTCCCTCGTGTGTTTATCCAGCTTCCCCTTAAATGCATCGATACTATTCGCCTCAACCACTCCCTGTGGTAGCGAGTTCCACATTCTCACCACTCTCTGGGTAAAGAAGTTTCTCCTGAATTCCCTACTGAATTTATCAGTGACGATCTTATATTGATGGCCCCTAGTTCTGGTCTCCCCCACAAGTGGAAACATCTTCTCTACGTCGACCCTATCGAACCCTTTCATAATCTTGCAGACCTCTATCAGGTCGCCCCTCAGCCATCTCTGTTCCAGAGAACAGAGCCCCGGCCTGTTCAATCTTTCCTGATAAGTCACAAGCTCTCAGTTCTGGTATCATTCCAGTAAATCTTTTTTCCACCTTCTGCAGTGCCTCTATAATCCTTTTTAGAATATGGCGACCAGGACTGTGCACAGTGTTCCAAGTGTGGTCTAGCCGAGGTTTGATACAAGTTTAACACAGCTTCATTATCGCATTGCTGTTTGTGGGATCTTGCTGTACGCCAATTGGCTGCCGCGTTTCCCACATTACAAAAGTGACGACACTTCAAAAATTGGCTGTAAAGCGCTTTGGGAAATCCCGAGGTGGTGAAAGGCGCTACAGAAATGCAAGTTCTTTCTTCTCTGCTTTTCAATTCTACCCCTCTAGAAATGAGCCCGTTTTATATACACATTACAAATGTATGTACAATTATAAATGACACCGTACATTAATCATTATAAACTTGTGATAATGTGATAAACTCCAACTGCTGACTGAGCCTGTCTGACTGGGACCAGCAGATGGAGCTAATGATGATGACAGAGGGGGGAGGAGCCACGTGGGGGTGGGCGGGGCATCAGAGAGATGGGCGTGGCCGCGGAGACTGCACGAGAGTTGTGTCTAGGCCCCGCCCAACCCCTTCCCCCACTCCACAAGGCGGGCGGGCAGGCACAGTGCCTCTGGGGGAGAGAGGCGTGGCCGCCTCAGGTGGGCGTGGCCTCGCACGGTACGCCCCCCATCAGCATGCCCCTATAAGGCGCAGGCGCATATGCGGCCGCTTCAAGTGGGTGTGTCCCATGAGATCGCGCAAGAGCCAGTGTAGGCCCTGCCCCCCCCATTATAGGCAGGCTAAGTGAGTGGGCAAAAACATGGCAAATGGCCTATCAATATATAGAGTAGCCTCACTCTATAAGGCGGGCGGGCGGGCGGCGCAGTGCCTCGGATAGGGCGTGGCCTGGCAATAACATAAGAAATAGGAGCAGGAATCGGCCATTCGGCCCCTCGAGCCTGCTCCGCCATTCAATAAGATCATGGCCGATCTTCTACCTCATCTCCACTTTCCTGCACTATCCCCGTATCCCTTGATTCCCTTAATATTCAAAAATCTATCGATCTCAGCCTTGAATATACTCAACGACTGAGCCTCCACAGCCCTCTGGGGTAGAGGATTCCAAAGATTCACCACCCTCTGAGTGAAGAAATTCCTCCTCATCTCAGTCCTAAATGGCCGACCCCTTATTCTGAGACTGTGACCCCTGGTTCTAGACTCTCCAGCGAGGGGGAAACACCCTCCCTGCATCTACCCTGTCAGGCCCTGTAAGAATTTTGTATGTTTCAATGAGATCACCTCTCATTCTTCTAAACTCTAGAGAATATAGGCCTAGTCTACTCAATCTCTCCTCATAGGACAATCCCCCCATCCCAGGAACCAGTCTGGTGAACTTCGTTGCACTCCCTCTATGGCAAGTATATCCTTCCTTAGGTAAGGAGACCAAAACTGTACACAATACTCCAGGTGTGGTCTCACCAGGGCCCTATATAATTGCAGTAAGACGTCTTTACTCTTATACTCAAATCCTCTTGTAATAAAGGCCAACATACCATTTGCTTTCCTAATTGCTTGCTGTACCTACATGTTAACTTTCAGTGATTCGTGTACAAGGACACCCAGGTCCCCCTGAACACCAACATTTCCCAATCTCTCACCATTTAAAAAATACTCTGCTGTTCTATTTTTCCTACCAAAGTGGATAACTTCACATTTCTCCACATTATATTCCATTTGCCATGTTCTTGCCCACTCACTTAGCCTGTCTATATCCCCTTGAAGCCCCCTCGCATCCTCCTCACAACTTACATTCCCACCCAGCTTTGTATCATCAACAAACTTGGATATATTACATTTGGTCCCCTCATCCAAATCATTGATGTAGATTGTGAATAGCTGAGGCCCAAGCACTGTTCCTTGCGGTACCCCACTAGTTACAGCCTGCCAACCCGAAAATGACCCGTTTATTCCTACTCTGTTTTCTGTCTGTTAACCAATCCTCAATCCATGCTGGTATATTACCCCCAATCTCATGAGTCTTAATTTTGTTTAATAACCTCTTGTGTGGCACCTTATCGAATGCCTTCTGAAAATCCAAATACACCACATCCACTGGTTCCCCCTTATCTATTCTGCTAGTTACAACCTCAATAAACAGATTCGTCAAACACGATTTCCCTTTCATAAATCCGTGTTGACTCGGCCCAATCCTATTATTATTTTTTAAGTGCCCTGTTACCACGTCCTTAATAATAGATTCTAGAATTTTCCCTACTACTGATGTCAGGCTAACTGGTCTGTAGTTCCCCGTTTTCTCTCTCCCTCCTTTCTTAAATAGTGGGGTTACATTTGCTACCTTCCAATCCATGGGAACTATTCTAGAATCTATGGAAGTTTGGAAGATGACAACCAATGCATCCACTATCTCTGTAGCCACTTCTTTCAAAACCCTAGGATGTAGGCCATCAGGTCCAGGGGATTTATTGGCTTTCAGTCCCATTAATTTCTTCAGCACTTTTTTTTTACTAAGACTAATTTCTTTCACTTCCTCATTCTCGCTACAGCCTTGGTTAACCACTATTTCCGGGAGGTTTTTTTGCATCTTCTTCCGTGAAGACAGACACAAAGTATTTGTTTAATTTCCCTGCTATTTCCTTATTCCCCATTGTATTTTCTCCTGTCTCAGCCTGTAAGATACCCACGTTTACTTTCGCTAATCTTTTCCTTTTTACATAACTATAGAAGCTTTTACAGTCTGTTTTTATGTCTCTCGTTAGTTTACTCTCATATTCTATTTTCCCTTTCTTTATCAATTTCTTGGTCCTCCTTTGCTGAATTCTAAAATCCTCAGGCTTACTACATATTTTGGCAATATTATAAGCCTCTTCCTTTAATCTAATACTATCTTTAATTTCTCTCGTTAGCCACAGTTGATCCATTTTTCCCGTGGTGTTTTTATTCCTTAAGGGAATGTGTATTCGTTGCGAATTATCAATTATTTCTTTAAATGTTTGCCATTGTTTTTCTACTGTCATATCTTTTAATCTAGTTTGCCAACCTACCTTAGCCATCTCGCCTCTCATACCTACGTAGTTTGCTTTGTTCAGGGTTAGGATCCTAGTTTCGGACTTAACTAAATCACTCTCAAACTCAATATAAAATTCTAACATATTATGATCACTGCTCCCCAGAGGCTCCTTTACTACAAGGTTATTAATTAACCCTGTCTCATTGCACAGTACTAGATCTAAAATAGCCAATTCCCTCGTAGGTTCCTTGACATACTGATCTAAAAAACTATCTCGAATACATTCCATGAACTCTTCCTCTGCACTATTTCTGCAAATTGCCCAGTCTATATAAAAGTTAAAAGTCCTCCAGGGTTATTGTATTACCCTTGTTACATGCATCTCTAATTTCCTGATTTATCCTCTGCCCGACACGACAACCACCGTTAGGGGGCCTATAAACAACTCCCACTAGTGTTTTCTGCCCCTTGTTGTTTCTTAGCTGCACCCAAACTGATTCTACTTCTTGATTTTCGGAGCCAAGATCCTTTCTCTCTACCGTCTTTATTCCCATCCTTTAGTATCAGGCCAACGTCTCTTGCTTTTCCATTCTATCTGTCTCTTCTAAAAGTCAAATATCCTGGAATATTTAGTTCCCAACCTTGGTCACTCTGCAACCACGTCTCCGTATTGGCTATTAAAACAAACCCATTTAGTTCTATCTGCGCTATTAATTCAGTTATTTTGCTGCGAATGCTTGGTGTATTCAGATATAGTACCTTTGACTTTTTTCTATCTTTCCCCGGTGTCACCTTGAGTCACTAAATGCCCTGTTACCTTTACAACAGCAAAGTACTGCGGATGCTGGAAATCTGAAAATACAACAGAAAAATGCTGGAAACACTCAGCAGGCCAGGCAGCATCTGTAGAGAGAGAAACAAGAGTTAATGTTCCAGGTCGGCGACCCTTGGTCAGAACTGGAAACAGTTAAGAGATTTAACAGATGTTTAAGCAGGTGCAGGGTGTGATGAAATATATTCCATTCATCACTGCCTGTTTTCTGTGTCTTGTAACTGCCTGCTTTCTGTGTCTTTTCCCTTCCCCCAGTCCTCATGTATTATGTATTGGAATGTGCTGGAACTGGTTGTGTGCAGGGCTCCGCCCATACCTGGCTCCTTTGTAATCTAAGTTCAGTCGGGCATCAGCCTCCTGAAGGAAGACATCTCTCTAGTTTACGTGTTATGTTCTAAGTTAATAAAAGCCTTACTTTTGTTCTGCTAACTTCGAGTCTCGGAATAATTGAGGCACATCACAGGGGGGCAGGGAAAGGGAGGGGAGGGGAGGAAAGAGTCATAGGCCTAGAAATTCGGTTGGTTGCGCCAGCGATTAGCACCTAAAGAGCCCAAGAATTGGGGCGTTACCCAATGTTCAGGCGGGCGCAATGAAGATAGCGACACCTCCCATATTGCGTATCCATTTAGCTCCAGCGCTAACTCTTAGCGCGCGCCCGCGTGCGCAGGCAGTTCATGACGTCATTTCAGTGTGCAACGCCTTTTTGGCGCCTCTGACCAGATATTCGGTGGCGCCCGGAACCTTTCCGCCTGGCGCTATTAGTGACAGTTGGATGGAACGTTCCCAGGCCCTTCTCGGAGTCGGGGGGCGCTATTTAAAGGGGACAGCTCTAGTATAAAAGCTGCAGCCACTTGGCCTGTTCATTCTGTTCGTTGCTGGAGAGAGTTGGTGAACTACTGTTGCACACTATTTTTCGGATTTAGCCTTCGAAGACTTGGGACCTGCAGGCCTGTCCGGAGCAGGTGGAGCGCTTGACATTACTGCGTGTTGCCCGTCTGGCATAGCAATGGGAGCTGCTTTGGAGGGGAACGTCCTCATGGCCGGACACTTGGAAGGGGCACAGAGACGGCGGGAGAGAGGGCCGGGATTGGCCAGAAGGAGGAGGGGCAATGGAGGTCGGCCAATCCGACGATACGCTGCGAGGGTTTTCAGGCAGCAGGTGTCATACCTTACCATGTCCGAGGAGCAGTGCCTGCGAAGGCTCAGATTCGGTAAGGAGGTTGTGACTGAGCTGTGCCACCTGCTTGCTGAGGATCTGCAGCCGTGTCTACGGTGCAGGACCTCTCTGCCGGTTGCCATCAAAGTGACTGTTGCCCTGAACTTTTACGCAAGCGGATCCTTTCAGTCAGCCACTGGGGACATCGCGAATATAACACAATTTGCAGTGCATTGTTGCATCCGGCAAGTGACAGCTGCCCTCTATAGAAGGAGGCGTCAATTAATAACCTTCCCTGTGACCCTGGAGAAGCAGGCGGAGCGCGCGCAGGGCTTCGCTGCTATTGCGGACTTCCCCATGGTGCAGGGGGCCATTGATTGCACACATGTGGCTTTGCGGGCGCCATTGCAGAATCCGGAGGAGTTCCGCAACCGCAAGGGGTTCCACTCCCTCAATGTCCAGCTGGGTCTGTGACCACCGCCAGATGATCATGGCAGTCAACGCACAATTCCCTGGGAGCAGCCACGATGCGTTCATCCTGCGGCAGACCTCAGTTTCTGGCCTTTTTGAGGGCCCGGCTCACCCACGAGGCTGGCTTCTGGGCGACAAGGGCTATCCTCTCTGCCCATGGCTCATGACCCCACTCCGTTTGCCCGCCACCCCGGCAGAAGAGCTGTACAACAGCAACCATCAGGCGACCAGGAACATTGTGGAGCACACTATTGGTGTGCTCAAACAGCGTTTCTGCTGTCTGGACCATTCGGGGGGAGCCCTGCAGTACTCGCCGGAGCAAGTGGGTCGCATCGTCGTCGTCTGCTGCATGCTCCACAACTTGGCCATTCGACGCACCCAGCCAATGCTAGCCGACCCTCAAGGTCCAGCAGAGCAGGCGGACGAAGAGGAGGAGGAGGAGGAGGAAGAGCAGGCGGACGAGGAGGAGGAGGAGGAGCATGCGGACGAGGAGGAGGAGGAGGAAGATGGGAGGGCTCCTGAAAGTGGAAGGGCCGTCCGTCAGAGGCTCATCAGGACTCGGTTCTAGGCCCCTCTGACGGAATGATGGCTGTCATTCGTCCTGCGTGTTGTGTATGTAACCTGTTCCACCTTAAGAGAGCTTAAGCCTGTTCCACCTTAAGAGATGTACTACTTTCTCAGGCTGCTGTAGACGTAATATAAGCACTGTGCAGTAATCTTGTATTCAGTGTAGTCCCTACCTCCAACCAGTAAAGACCTGTTTTATTGTTACTCATTAGTCTGTGTCTTAATTAACTAAATAATTCACAGACTTAACACTGGCGACGAGTCAGGTTCTTACCCTGCGGCAGTTATTCCACGGCGGTTGAAGAGAGGTTTCAAACCTCACCACTCACCACCCCACTGGAAGCGACAGGCATTAGGACCCTGAAGCCTCCATCAGCTTGTGAACCGGAGTAGAAGACAGGACTGGGGAAGAGAGAGGTACAGGGCGATAGCGATCGGCAGATAAGGGCCGGGCCGCTTTGAAGTGAGGGGCGCAGCCGGGCCATCGATCGCAACCACCGATAAGGGCCGCACTCGGGCTGAAAGGCGCAGCGTCGGCAGACACTGAAGGCGCGAGAGCCGCGGTGAAAAGCGCGGGCCATCGATCGCGGCGGAGATAAGGGCCGCACTCGGGGCTGAAGGGAGACGGCGTCGGGGGACGGGTGAAGACCGCCAAGCGCGGGAAAACCGCCATTTTGTGGGCGGAGGACGACGGCAAGAGCGGGAAGCCGCCATCTTGGATAGCAGTAAAAAAAAAAATCTGAGAAATTGCAAATCTGATAAAGTACTACAATGCCTAAACACGGGAATATTAGCAACTTTGATAGTGACATCGAAGATTGGGCCATATATGTTGAAAGAGTAAAAAAATTATTGTAAGGCCAATAAAATTCGTGACCAAGATAAAGCTCTAACATTATTAAATTTAATGGGTGCGAAGACATACGGGCAATTGAAACACCTGTTATCACCAGATGAACCGGCGGATAAGATGTTCGATGAGATTGTTACTGTCCTGAAAGATCATCTAAACCCCACGCCGCTGATGCTAGCGGAACGATTTAAATTTTACGACAGAAGGCAGCTACAGCATGAAAGCAATGCTGAATATTTGCTGGAATTGCGTAAATTAGCGAAATATTGCCAGTTTGGAACGGGACTGACAGATGCACTACGAGACAAATTTGTGTGTGGTTTATTTAAACAGGATACACAAAAGCGACTGCTCGAGGAGAATGAGCTGACGCTTGAGAAGGCGGTCACTATGGCAGCAGCACACGAAGCCGCAGCGAGAGGCACGGCAGTAATGCAGCTACGGTCACCGGAGCTCAGTGCACACAAATTGGGTGTGAGTTCTGTTAAATGTTATCGTTGTGGAAAGACAACGCATGATCAGAACCAGTGTTGGTTTAAAAACCAAGAATGCAGAACATGTGGTAAGCTTGGACATATAGCTAGAGTATGCAGGTCAGGGAAGAAGACCAGCAACAAGAAGTCACCGCAAGGGAAATACGCAAAGGTACACAAGGTGGCCGAACAGGAGTCCGATTCAGACGCTAGCAGTAATGAACTGGCTGGCTTAAGCAGTATTGAACTGGCTAGCTTAAGGGTACTCAACGTTGGTAAGGGTGCAGACCTCCAGACAATTTGGGTTACTCTTCAGATAGAAGGAGTCCAAGTAAAAATGGAATTGGACACTGGATCGGCATTGTCGGTCATGAATAAGAAAGATTACAGAAGGTTATTCCAACATATTCCCCTACAGGATACGGAGATTATATTGACAACCTACACGGGGCAGAGAGTGTACCCCATCGGGACAATAAAGGTTGCAGTGGCCAACAAGGGCGAAGGAAGTCAAATAATGGACTTATATGTGCTACCGGAGGGAGGTCCACCACTACTAGGCCGGGAGTGGTTTAGAAACATAAATATGGACTGGCATTCGCTAAAAGCCATAAAGAGTGAGAACTCGGTGCAGATAATCAGCCCAGACTCTAGAACTGATGATGGTAAGACCAACCCATGTGCAAAAGACAAAGTTTCAGCACAGAATTCCACTGAGCAACAACAACATAGTTTAACAGAGAATTCTGAGTCTGTCAAGTCTACTGATATGCACATTTTTGAGGGACACTGGGCTCGCACTCAACTCCATTTCAAACTACAACAGCAATTAGAACAAATGATTCGCCGTTTTGAGCAAGAGATGAATGAAATAAAAAAGTTCTTTGTTACAGAGTGGGAGAATCTGGAAAGGCAACAGAAGCAACTGATGGAGAAAATGGAGCAGGAGCACACCAACCATCTGCGCGAGGAGGCCGAACGAATCAAAGCTGATTCAGGTTCTGAAGGTGCGTGCCATAATCTGGTGTCAGAAGAGTTAACGGTCAGCCAACTCCTTCATATGCTGAGGGACAAGACTCTGAAATGGGAAAAACTTGAACACGAGCTGCGATCTTCAAAGGAAAAGGGTTCGGAGCTCTCAAAAGTCATTGAGATGGCTGATGTGACGACACAGACTGAAACGACTGCAACAGAGCAGCCATTGGATGCCAAAAGTACGCTGACTCACGTCAATGTAGAACAACAGACCGCTGAAACAGCTGCTCCGGTAGAGGGATTGCATAGTCCGATCAATCAATCTCCAAAGGAAGTTGAAGTATTAAAATCACAAATGAGGCCACTAGTAAACGACTTGCTGAAAGCCCAGAAAAAGCTGGATGCAGAGGTACACATGAAGAAGTCTCTTCAGGAAAGATGTCTGGATTTGGAACAAGAGCTGGCTAACGTCCAGCTGGGTATGGAGGAAATAGACGACCCTCTCACTGGTCTAGCTCAGGACGACACCGAATATTACCATGACCTGGTGGACGACACCGAATATTACGATGTCCTGTCCTGCCCAGCTTGTAACTTCGACTCCCAAAGTGCAGAAATCATGGAGGAGCACCAAAAGTCTACGGAACATCGGGAGAAGCTGGCTCTACGACGGAAACAGGAGGAAGAGAAGGAGGAACTGCGCATGCAGCTGGCAGCTGTGGCAGCTGACAATGGAGCCCAGAGAGTCTCCAAGAAGCAGAAAAGGAAAAGTAAAAACAGAAGATGACCCATCTGAACCATTATCACCTCTACCAGATCACACACGTGGTCCCTCCGAACGGAGCCAAATCAGTTCGGAAGTTCAAGCTGTTAAATCCATGAAAGGACTATTGAATGAGTAACGTGAACCGACTACACCACAGAGATTGAATCTGTGAACTGTTTTCCGCAGAGACTGAATCTGTGATATGTTACGTTAAACATGAAGTTATATATGTATATATGTTATTACGTTATGTTAAATGGGGGGATGACTATAAAGCTAAGAAGGGAGGAGTGTTGTGTATGTAACCTGTTCCACCTTAAGAGAGCTTAAGCCTGTTCCACCTTAAGAGATGTACTACTTTCTCAGGCTGCTGTAGACGTAATACCGGGGGTGAACACATCGGTACATAAGCACTGTGCAGTAATCTTGTATTCAGTGTAGTCCCTACCTCCAACCAGTAAAGACCTGTTTTATTGTTACTCATTAGTCTGTGTCTTAATTAACTAAATAATTCACAGACTTAACACTGCGCACTTCGGATCGTTCAAAGCCTAGGAAGTCCACCATGAGTGTAAATAGTTACGAGTACCATTGTAAATAAAAAAATTTCTTTATTGTCAAAAAAGTGCTTCCTTCCAGCATAACAACGTCATGTCAACAGAAACCATAACTAACAAAATAACAGTCAACTCTCTGGCAAAGCCGCAAAACTAAACAAACCATCACAAACAATCACAACAGGTGAGGGAGTCCTTGAATTTGGTGGAAGAAACGTCTCAGCAACTCCCTCTACTGCTGGCCCCTTGATGGAGAACGACTTCTCTTTCGCAGTCGTCCCCTTTCCTCCCTGCTGCTCCTATGTAATTGAACCCCAGGGGCGGCGTCAAGGCTGGGGGACGCCTGCTGACTGTCTGGAATCGCAGAAGCCCCTGAGGGACGGCCTGGACGACCTCTGGGCTTGGAGGGTGCGGAGGCTGGCTGCTTGATCTGGGCATGGCTGGAAGCAGTGTGCACTGCAGGTGGTGGCAACTGCACTGCAGACGTTCCAGCGGTGGCATGAGCAATGGTCACCTGCCGTGAGAGGACACCTGCACCATGGTCGGACGACACACTGGCTCTCTGAGGGGAGTGGCTCGGCTCAGCCGCCACAATCGACTGCTCCACTGATTTCTGGCCTCGTGTGGTACTGGAAGGGCCCGGGGTGATCCTACCTGATGCAGATAGGGTGGCAGCAGTGAGAGTTCGCGTTGCCTCAATCTGGGTGTGGACGAGGCCAGCAAGTGACTGCGTGGCAGCAGTAAGGACCTGTGTGGCAGGTGCCAGTGCTTCGGAGAAGCCCTGGACAGTTCTTTCCATTGCTTCGGACAAGGCCGGAGCAGTCCGTTCCACTGCCTCGGACAATCCCTGGACAGACCTTTCCAAGGATTGTCCGAAGCTCTGAACAGTCCTCTCCATTGCTGCCCCGAATCCCTGGACAGTCCTTGTGATGAAATATATTCCATTCATCACTGCCTGTGACTGTGGTCGGTTTCAGTGTCATTTCCCTTCCCCCAGTCCTCATTGTATTATGTATTGGAATGTGCTGGAATGTGCTGTGTGTAGGGCTCTGCCCATACCTGGCCCCTTTTGTAAGCTGGCTCAGTCTGGCCTCAGCCTCCAGAAGGAAGACATCTCTCTCTTTTACGTGTTACTTTCTAAGTTAATAAAAGCCTTGTTTTGTTTCGCTAACATCGAGTCTCGGAACTTATTGAGGCACATCAGTCCTCTCCATTGCTGCCCCAAAGTCCAGCACACTCTTTGCCAGTGTTTCTATCGACTGAGGCATCCTCCCCACTGCAGCCATAAGCTCAGTGTGCCTGAGCCGGGCCTGGGTGCTCATTTCAGCCAGACTCCGTACCTCCTCTGCACTCTGTGCAGCAGTCATAGTTCCCTGCCTTGCCCTCCGGGGAGCCGGTGGCCGAACTTGCCTACCCCCCTCGCGTTGCTGCAGGCCGCTTGTTCCGGCAACTGGCTCCTCATCAGAGCCCACCCCCCTCCCCTCCAGGGAACTACTATCCCCAGTCTGCAGATGTGAAGGCTCCCCTGAGGCTGGAACGGATGGTCCGGCTTCCTCCTGATCCTCGCCTCCGGAGGCACTGGCACTGGCAGCTTCAGGGCCCAGATCCCGAGTTGGTGATGCAGCATCTGAAAGCAGGGAGGTGGAAGAGTGGCTTTAGCAAAAGGACAGGTTGGCGGCAAGGCATGCCAGATTGCGGCAAGGCTATGACATGGCTCCACAGTGAGAAAGCATGCTGGCGGGGGGACCAAGTGGAAGGAGGCAGCTGAAAAAGGTGAGAGCCTTACCATCGCTGTCAACAATGGGGTCGGCAGCTGCAGTGGTAACAGGACCACTCAGACGTCCTCCAAGAATCTGGTGCACTCTCTCCTCGAGATCCGTGAGAGTGACCACTTGTGGAGGCCCGCCACCGGTTCGAAGCTGGTCTTTGCGATTCTTCGCCAGCTTGAGTGATCATCTCATGCCCCCCATGGTGGAAGAGCCCTTACATGATGCCCTGAGTGATCATCTCATGCCCCCCATGGTGGAAGAGCCCTTACATGATGCCCTGAGTGATCATCTCATGCCACCCATGGTGGAAGAGCCCTTACATGATGCCCTGAGTCAAATGTGCATGTGTGTGCCCAGAAAGGGCCATGGGTGCTTGCTGACACATGGTCATTGGGGTCTCGCGCACCCTGTAGCCATAAAGTCAGGTGCAGATGGAGGGATTCAGAAGTTTGAATAAACACCACTCACCCTCACGACCCGAGTGAGGTCGTTGAATTTCTTCCTGCACTGTACAGGGCTCCTGGTCACCATGCTGCTGGAGTTGACCCTCTGAGAAACATCCCTCCAAGCTCGGCGGTATTCCTTTTGATTCGGCCTCCTGCCATTGTCTGGGTACAGAACATCTTGACGGCGCTCCACTGTGGCCACCAATTGCTCCAGAGCCTCATTGCTGAAGCGCTCTGCTCTCTGTCTCACCTTCTCCATCTGGTCCAAGGTTTTTGCGCCAGAGAAGGGCCTGCGCCGATTCGGAGGCCTACAAGGCGCTGAGTGTGGAAGCTGAGGCTGACTGACCCACCCCTTTAAGAGCCGGCCGGCGCCTGGAAGTCTCGTGGTTTTCGGTAATTGAGAGCACCTGCGCTGCACCCGTCCGCGCCGATATTGGGTTGCGCCGGAAGTTTTGCGCCTTAGGAGTCCCGTGCAACGTCTGAAGTCGCGCCTCAATCACCTTTGGGGGCGATGCAACCCAATATCGCGCCAGGCGGCAATAAGTTGCGTCTGGCTATAAACTTTGCACAGCGCCAGTTCTAACGCCTCAAGCGGGGCTATACCCAATTTCTAGGCCATAGAGTCATACAGCACAGAAAGAGGCCCTTCGGCCCATCGTGTCTGCGCCAGCCATCAAGCCATTGTCTATTCTAATCCCATTTTCCAGCACTTGGTCCGTAGCCTTGTATGCTATGGCGTTTCAAGTGCTCATCTAAATGCTTCTTGAATGTTGTGAGGGTTCCTGCCTCTACCACCCTTTCAGGCAGTGAGTTCCAAATTCCAACCACCCTCTGGGTGAAAAAGTTTTTCCTCAAATCCCTTCTAAACCTCCTGCCACTTACCTTGAAACTATGCCCCCTGGTTATTGACCCCTCTACTAAGGGGAAAAGTTCCTTTCTATCTACCCTATCTATGCCCCTCATAATTTTGTACACATTAATCAGGTCCCCCCTCAGCCTTCTCTGCTCTAAGGAAAACAACCCCAGCCTGTCCAGTCTCTCTTCATAGCTGAAATGCTCCAGCCCAGGTAACTTCCTGGTGAATCTCCTCTGCACCCTCTCCAATGCAATCACATCCTTCCTATAGTGTGGCAACCAGAACTGCACACAGTATTCCAGCTGTGGCCTAACTAGCATTTTATACAGCTCCATCATAACCTCCCTGCTCTTATATTCTATGCCTCAGCTAATGAAGGCAACTATCCCATATGCCTTCTTAACCATCTTATCTACCTGTCCTGCTGCCTTCAGGGATCTATGTACATGCACACCAAGGTCCCTCTGATCCTCTGTCCTTCCTAGGGTCCTACCATTCATTGTGTATTCCCTTGCCTTGTTAGTCCTCCCAAAATGCATCATCTCACAGTTTTCAGGGTTAAATTCCATTTGCCACTGTTCTGCCCATCTGACCAACCCGTCTATATCGTCCTGTAGCCTGAGGCTTCCCTCCTCGCTATTTACCACCCCACCAATTTTCGTGTCATCTGTGAACTTACTGATCATACCTCCTACACTCATATCTAAATCATTCATGTGCACTACAAACAACAAAGGACCCAGCACCAATCCCTGAGAGGGGATCTCATTGAAACTTATAAAATTCTAACAGGACTAGACAGACTAGATGCAGGAAGGATGTTCCCGATGGCGGGAGAGTCCAGAACCAGGGGTCACAGTCTAAAGATAAGGGGTAAGCCATTTAGGACAGAGATGAGGAGGAATTTCTTCACCCAGAGAGTGGTGAACCTGTGGAATTCTCTACCACAGAAGGCAGTGGAGGCCAATTCATTAAAGATATTCAAGAAGGAGTTGGATATATTTCTTAAGGCTAAAGGAATCAAGTGATATGGGGAGAAAGCAGGGACAGGGTACTGAATTTGGATGATCAGCCATGATCTCATTGAATGGCGGAGCAGGCTCGAGGGGCCGAATGGCCTACTCCTGCTCCTATCTTCTATGTTTCTCTGTTTCCACCACTGGACACAGGCTTCCAGTCACAAAAACAACCTTCGACCATCGCCCTCTGCCACTAAGCCAATTTTGGATCCAATGTGCCAATTTGCTCTGGATCCCATGGGCTCTTACCACCTTGACCAATCTCCCATGTGGGACTATGTCAAAAGCCTTACGGAAGTCCATGTAGACGACATCAACTGCACTACCCTCATCCACACACCTAGTCACCCCCTCGCAAAAATTCAATCACATTGGTTAATGATCTCCCCCTGACAAAGCCATGCAAAAGGGAAAGGACTGTGATAGGGTGGAAGGCAGGAGAGATTAAATGTTGTTCTGTCTGGAGCCTGACACTGTAGGCTAGGCCCCGCCCCTCCCCCTATCCACCAGCCTGACTCCATTAGGCGGGCAGCGCAGGCGCAGTGTGGAAAGGGTAGGGGGCGTGGCCTCAGGTGGTGGGCATGGACTCGGTGTAGGCCCCGCCCCCTCCTGATCCTCTTTTTTTTTGAACCCATAAATTTAGACAATAAAAACTGTAAATAAACTATAAAACTGTAAATAAACCAATAAAACTCCAAATAAACCTTAATAATCAAATTAAAATTTGGTTCTCCAGCCCAATTATGCACTCCAGTCCCCGCGGCGCCCACCGGTCACGAAAGTGATCGAGCGTGCCGGCGGACACCGCGTGCTCCAGCTCCAGGGCCACCCGGGCGCGAACATGGCCACGGAAGAGAGGGAGGCAATCCGGCCGGACGACCCCCTCGACCGCCCGCTGCCTGGACCAATTAATGGCTTTCTTGGCCAGGCCCAGGAGCAGACCCACGAGGAGGTCCTCCAGCCTGCCCGCTCCCCTCCGCACCGGGTGACCGTAGACCAAGAGCGTGGGACTGAAGTGCAACCAAAACTTGAGGAGCAGCCCCTTCAAATAATGGAAGAGGGGCTGCAACCTCTCACATTCGACATAAATATGAAAAAAGGACTCCTCCAGGCCGCAGAACAAACAAGCGGTCTGGGAGTCCGTGAACCTACTTAAGTACCTATTGCACGGGACTGCCCTGTGCAACACCCTCCAGGCCAAGTCCCCAATAGAACAAGGGAGGACTCCCGCATAGAGAGCCCGCCCCCTCCTGATGAGCCTCATTCGGCAAGGCGGGCGCGGCGCAGGCGCAGTGCCTCGGTTGGGGGGGAGGGAGAGAGGGGCGTGGCCACAGGTGATGGGCGTGGTCTCGGAGTCTAGGCCCCGCCTCCCAAATCAGCCATTCGGCGCAGGCGCAGTGCCTCCGGGGAGAGGGGGCGTGGCCTCGACTTTGTAAGCCCCGCCCCCCAATCAGCCTCCTTCCACAAGGCGGGTGGGCGGCGCAGTGCCTCGGTGGGGGGGGGGGGGGAAGGAGAGAGGGGCGTGGCCGAACGTGATGGGCGTGTTCGCGGAGTGTAGGCCCCGCCTCCCAAAGCAGGCGCGCAGCGCAGGCGCAGTGCCTCGGTGGGGAGAGTGGGGCGTGTCCGCCTGTGGTGGGCGTGGACCGGCCGAGATCCCGCGAGAGCCTGGTCTAGGCCCCGCCCCTTCCAATCCCGGGGTATATAAGGCGGGCGAGGGGCGTCGCGCAGCCGCACAGCTCCGGCGGTGGCGGTTGGAGCGGGCGGTGGGGCGAGAGACACCGACAGACGGCGCCATGTTCAGCTGGATCGGCAAGGACGCGCGGCGGAAGAAGGAGCCCGAGCTCTTCCAGACGGTGAGCGAGGGCCTGCGGCAGCTGTACGCCCAGAAGCTGCTGCCGCTGGAGGAGACCTACCGCTTCCACGACTTCCACTCGCCGGCGCTGGAGGACGCCGACTTCGACAACAAGCCCATGGTGCTGCTGGTCGGCCAGTACTCGACCGGCAAGACCACCTTCATCCGCCACCTCATCGAGCATGACTTCCCCGGCATGCGCATCGGGCCCGAGCCCACCACCGACTCCTTCATCGCCGTCATGTACGGCGACCGGGACGGCGTGGTGCCCGGCAACGCGCTGGTGGTCGACCCCAAGAAGCCCTTCCGCAAGCTCAACGCCTTTGGCAACGCCTTCCTCAACAGGTACCCGGGGCGGGGCGGTGGCCCTTTAAGTGAGGTGGAGGTGTCTCTTTTAATTGAAGGAGTTGTGTGTGAATGCCCCTTTAATTGAAGGGGCGGTGTGCCCCTTTAATTGAAGGGGGGGCTGTGTACCCCTTTAATTGAAGGGGGACTGTGTGCCCCTTTAATTGAAGGGGGGGCGTGTGTGCCCCTTTAATTGAAGGGGGGGGCGTGTGTGTGCCCCTTTAATTGAAGGGTGTGTGTGTGTGCGCCCCTTTAATTGAAGGGGGTGTGTGTGTGCGCCCCTTTAATTGAATGTGTGTGTGTGCGCCCCTTTAATTGAAGGGGGGGCGTGTGTGACCCTTTAATTGAAGGGGGGGCGTGTGTGACCCTTTTAATTGAAGGGGGGGGCGTGTGAGTGACCCTTTAATTGAAGGGGGGGGCTGTGTGACCCTTTAATTGAAGGGGGGGGCTGTGTGCCCCTTTAATTGAAGGGGGGGGGGAGGGTGTGTGTGGTTTGGGCGATGATGGGTAGCACCTTACATTGAAGGGGAAAGTAAGATCTTAAGGGCATGTTATTGAGTATCCTGGAAGGTAAAACATGGTTAAGGTCCCTTTTTAAAGGGGCAAAGGTCTTTTGTGTTTACTGATTAAAGTATTAGTTTGATATGATCTCCAGAGGTGCTGTAATGTTACTGTAAGTGCTGTCTGCCTGCCTGGAGAGACTCTTGTACTTTCCCTCTCCTAATGGGGCATGCTCTGAGGGAGTGGGTGTGTTCCCTCACACCCAGGGACTGCAGCTGTGTGGGGTTAGTACCACCCTCTGGTCACGCTCTCTGCTCTGACATTTCCTGTTGCCTCTTGCTTTGACCTGTCTGGGGACTGGGCACATTGCTCCACACTGTAATGGTGTTTCCTCTGACACTCTGCTCTCATTAAGGGTTTGAAATCGCTACATCCCCAGGCTGTAGCTGAGGGTATGGCTTTTTGACGTGACTGTGAATGGATGGCTCTGGATTCCTTTCGAGCAAGTGGTAGGTCCTGCAGTCCCTTGGGGCTGGTGGAGACTGTTGTATTGAACAGAAAGACTTGCATTTCTATAGCGCCTTACAACCTCTGGCTGTAAAGCACTTTGAGACATCCTATGACGTTATTTTTGAAGTGTAGTCACTGTTGTAATGTAGGAAACGTGGCAGCCAATTTGCTCACAGCAAGCTCCCACAACCAGCAGTGTGATAATGACCAGATCATCTGCTTTAGTGATGTTGGTTGAGGGATAAATATTGGCCCCAGGACACCGGGGAGAACTTCCCTGTTCTTCCAATAACGGCCATGGGATCTTTTACATCCACCCGAGAGCAGATGGGGCCTCGGTTTAACGTCTCATCTAAAAGACGGCCGTGCGGCGCTCCCTCGGCGCGGCCCTGCTGGAATTTTTGTGCTCGTGTCCATGGAGTGGGACTTGAACCCATGACTTTCTGACCCACTGGACCACTGCTTATGTACCTTGTGTTCATCCCATGTATTAAAGGTACTGAAGTACTTGTGCTGACTGAGTGGGCCTTTGGGGAGGTATGTACGATAGGGAATTTGGGGCAATGGTCAGAATCTTCACTGGATTCTAGGTAGGGTAGCAAGAGGGGAAAGCTGGGGTTTAGGATGGAGGAGTCCTAAGAACATAAGAAATAGGAGCAGGAGTAGGCCAATCGGCCCCTCGAGCCTGCTCCGCCATTCAATAAGATCATGGCTGATCTGATCCTAACCGCCAATCCACTATGACAGGACTATCTCCTGAATCTAACAGAATTAGACACACGAAATAGGAGCAGGATCAGGCTACACGGCTCCTGAGCCCGCTCCACTACCCACAGGGCCATGACCAATCCGAACCTAGACTCATGTCCAAATTCCTGCCTGCTCCCCGTAACCCTTAATTCCCTTTTCTTCTAGAAAACTGTCTATTTCTGTTTTAAATTTATGTAATGATGTAGCTTCGACAGCTTTTTGGGGCAGCATATTCCATGGACCTACCACCCTCTGAGTGAAGTAGTTCCTCCTCATCTCAGTTTTGAAAGAGCAGCCCCTTATTCTAAGACTATGCCCCCTAGTTCTAGTTTCACCCATCATCTGGAACATCCTCCCTGCAGCCACCCGATCCAACCCCTTCACAATCTTATGTTTCAATAAGATCGCCCCTCATTCTTCTGAACTCCAATGAGTAGAGTCCCAATTTACTCAACCTCTCCTCATATGTCCATCCCCTCATCCCTGGGATTAACCGAGTGAACCTTCTTTGTACTGACTAGAGAGCAAGTATGTCCTTTCTTAAGTATGGACACCAAAACTGTATGCAGTATTCCAGGTGCGGTCTCACCAATACCTTGTACAACTGAAGCAATACCTCCCTATTATATTCTATCCCCCTAGCAATGAAAGCCAACATTCCATTGGCCTTCTTAATCACTTGCTGCACCTGCATACTAACCTTTTGAGTTTTGTGCACCAGGACCCCCAGATCCCTTTGTACTTCAGTACTTTCCAGTTTCTTGCCATTAAGATAATAACTTGCTCTACGATTTTTCCTGCCAAAGTGCATAACCTTGTGGTGGGCTGCTGTACCGTGTATTAACAATCCCTTTCTTTCCACCCCCCAGCCCTAGGGGTGCTTGCCCATACATGGTGTGTAGTGCCTGGCTGAGTAATCTTTCACACGCCTTCCTTCTGCTGTGTTGCACCTTGTGGTGTAAGCGGCTCCTCTTTGTCTGGCTCCAGAGTAGTTTGCGCCCTCTGATTCCTGTATCTCCCTCTCCTCCCTTCACCTGCATTGCTGCCGTGAAGATGCGGGGGTCTGGCTGCTGTAGCTTGGATTCTGATGCCCTGTGCACCAACCTTGCGACTCTACAGCTCCGTGCTGGCACTAGTCCAGCACTTTGGTTTTCAGCAGGATGTACAGGGCGTGAAAGGATAAACTGGAAATGCCCTAGAGATGAAGAAGGGTTTTTCTTTCATTTATTCATTCGCAGGATGTGTGTTGCTGGCAAAGCCAACATTTATTGCCCATCCCTAATTGTCCTCGAAGGTGGTGGTGAGCCACCTTCTTGAACCGCTGCAGTCCGTGTGGTGAAGGTGCTCCCTCAGCGCTGTCAGGGAGGGAGTTCCAGGATTTTGACCCAGTGACGATGAAGGAACAGCCGATATACTTCCAAGTCGGAATGGGGTGAGACTTGGAGGTGGTGGTGTTCCCATGTGCCTGCTGCCCTTGTCCTTCTAAGGTGGTAGAGGTCGTGGGTTTGGGGGATGCTGTCGAAGAAGCCTTGGCGAGTTGCTGCAATGCATCTTGTAGATGGTCCACACTGCAGCCACGGTGCGCCGGTGGTGGAGGGAGTGAATGTTTAAGGTGGCTGCGGTGCCAATCAAGCGGGCTGCTTTGTCCTGGATAGTGTCGTGCTTTTTGTGTTGGGGCTGTACCCATCCAGGCAAGTGGAGAGTATTCCATCACACTCCTGACTTGTGCCTTTGTAGATGGAGGAAAGGCTACGGGGAGTCTGGAGGTGAGACACTCGCTGCAGAATATCCAGCATCTGACCTCTTGTAGCCACAGTATTTATGTGGCTGGTCGTTAAGTTTCTGGTCAATGGTGACCCCCCAGGATGTTGATGGTGGGGGATTTGGTGATGGTAATGCCATTGAATGTCATGGGGTGATGGTTAGACTCTCATGTTGATGGTCATTGCCTGGCATGAATGTTACTCGCCACTTAGCCCGAGCCTGACTGTTGTCCAAGTCTTGCTGCATGTGGGCATGGATGCTTCATTATCTAAGGAGTTGCAAATGGTACTGAACACTGCAGTCATCGGCAAACATCTCCACTTCTGATCTTGTGATGAAGGGGGAGGTCATTGATGCAGCAGCTGAAGATGGCTGGGCCTAGGACACTTAACATTACTTTGACTTGAATTTTACTGGGGTTCCTTGGTGCCAGACTCTTGTCAAATGCTGCCTTGATGTCCAGGGCAGTCACACTCACCTCACCCCTGGAATTCAGCTCTCTTGTCCATGTTTGGACCAGGACTGCAATGAGTCTGGTTGCTGTGAGTGTTGGAAGGTTTGGGGAGCGGGTGTTTGTCCTGGGTACACGGTGTGTTCAGCGTTGCTGGGGCTACTGTTAACCTAACTCAAGGCGGGAGACCCACAGGCTGTTCTGATCCTGCACCTCGCATTGCTCTGATTACAAAGGGAAGTAAAATGAGCTTTTAAGTAGTCTGGCTGTTGCCAGGTATAGGCAAGGGTACTTGGTACTTCAAAACTACAGAACCAATGTTGAGAGTCTGGACACTGGCATGGGCACCAACGTTCCCTGTGAGCTGCTCTTTGTTCTGCGCGGCTTGTTTCTTTTAATGCGCAGTCCCTTTAAGCTTCTGCGCATGTGCGGCACTTGCAGTGTAAAAGCTCGTGAGTGGTCTGCGCGGGAGCGTTCAGCTGGCTGTGCGGCCGCACCCTAGTGAGGACATTGACTGCCACCCTTCTGTCAGTGGTGTGTGCACCAGCATGGCCATGCCCACTAACATTACTGTGCTGCCTTTTACTGGGGGGAAAAAAACACCCCGCACCCCAGCTCTGTAACCATCCCATAACAAGAACTAGGAGCAGGAGTCGGCCATTCGGCCCCTCAAGCCTGCTCCGACATTCAATAAGATCATGGCTGATCATCTACCTGATCCCCGTATCCCTTGATTCCCTTAATATTCAAAAATCTATCGATCTCAGCCTTGAATATACTCAACGACTGAGCCTCCACAGCCCTCTGGGGTAGAGAATTCCACAGATTCACCACCCTCTGAGTGAAGAAATTCCTCCTCATCTCAGTCCTAAATGGCCGACCCCTTCTGAGACTGTGACCCCTGGTTCGAGACTCCCCAGCCAGGGGGAAACATCCTCCCTGCATCTACCCTGTCAAGCCCTGTAAGAATTTCAATGAGATCACCTCTCATTCTTCTAAACTCTAGAATATAGGACTAGTCTACTCAATCTCTCATAGGACAATCCCCCCATCCCAGGAACCAGTCTGGTGAACCTTCGTTGCACTCCCTCTATGGCAAGTATATCCTTCCTTAGGTAAGGAGACCAAAACTGTGCACAATACTCCAGGTGTGGTCTCACCAGGGCCCTATGTAATTGCAGTAAGATGTCTTTACTCTTATACTCAAATCCTCTTGTAATAAAGGCCAACATCCCATCGCCTGGGCCTTAAATGGAGCCCCAGAGGGAGGTTGAATGGTGGGTTACAGTTGGAGCGTAATAGGCTGAGTGCCAGCGTTCTGATGGAAACTGTTGACCGTCCAGATTGCCACAGTTCCAGTGAGCCCTGTAAATCCTTGCGAGTAAGCAGAGCTGGTGTGTGGCTGGGTGAGTCACCGCCCGCGCTCCGGCCAAGTTAACTGCAGGGGTGTCGCCAGTGTGTGGATGATTAATCAGCAGGAGACGGCGATGTGTCTCTTGAATCGAGGCGCGCTGTGAAGGAGGATGTGCGGTGTGAACTCTGGGAGCAGATTCCTCTCGGGCCTCTTGAGCGCCGGCCCTTTTAATGAGCTGGCTTTGAAGGCAGCACCGTTCAGACACTGGAAGCAGCACCAGCCTCTGTTTGCAGTCAGTGATTTTTAGGGTGGGGTGGGAGGGGGCCTCTAGGCAAAGTTTTGAAGCAAAACGCTCCACTTTTAGTGGATGGTCTTTGGGTCCCGTTGTACAGATTTTAAAAAAAAAAAAAAAAAACCCGGCATATTCTGGAAATCTGCAACGAAAGACAGGAAATGTTGGAGAAACAGTCAGCATCTGTGTGGGGGAGAATAGATGAGTTGCTCTGACAAAGGGGCCATGTCTTGATCGTTTGCCTCTCGCGCTGTACACCACCGCCCAGTTTTATGTTTGCCACAGCTTAAAAAGTTAATTCCGTGCTGACTAATTGCTTACTGATGTACAGTATCCCAGGCTGGGGATTGAAATGAAGGGGCCAACCCAAGTCTGTCTTACTGTAATTCTGGGAGGGTATCGTGCACATGGGTTCCCTTTGGCCACTCGAGTCTTCCCTCTCCCTCGATACAGACTGCCAATTTGTCGGCAAGACTCTGGTCCCAGCTCCTCCTCAAGCTCCCAAAATCCTGTCCTGCTCGCGAGTCGTCCTCGCTGCGTAATTCGAGACTTGTCGCACTGTCGACCAGTCTGACCCCTCGGTTCCCACAGCCTCTTACTATCTGCAGGCTTTTGAATCCCAAGCTTCCCGATTTTGCCCAGTACCCTTTTGAACCTGTGGCCCAGGGTTGTGGGGATTTCGGACCCTCCCCTACCCCCCAACACCCCAAAGAACAGGGTGGGTGAGCGTAACTTAGTGAGCAGAGGTGGGATTGAGTGATCCCCCCCCCCCCCCCCCCTTGAAATGAATACAAAGGTCAGTGGCATTGGACTTTATGTAAAATAATTCTCAGGGTGCTTTCCGGCAGTAAAAAAAGAAATTCCTCTGGCACGACAGGAATTCAATGACATACACCCAGTGGAATGCACTGTTCGGCAGCTTCTCCAGAATCCCTCTTTTGGTTGGTGAACCTTGCATCTTTTTGCTGCTCTGTCCATCTCGTCCAATGTGATGGTTTTTATTTTCAGTCTTGGCCCGGTGACGTCAGAGTCATAACAGCACAGAAGGAGACCATTTGGCCCATTGAGTCTGTAGAGCAATCCCAGTCAGTCCCATTCCCCCACTCTATCCCCGTAGCCCTGCAAGTTTATTTCCCTCCAGTGCCTATCCAGTCTCCCCTTGAAAACATCGAGTGTCTCCGCTTCCACCCCTTCCGTCGGCAGCGAGTTCCAGGTCCTCAACACTTGCTGCGTAAAAAAGTTTTTCCTCATGTTTTATAAGTATATTAAGGGCAAGAGGCTAACCAGGGAAAGGGTAGGGCCCATTAGGGACCAAAGTGGCAATCTGTGTAGAGCCAGATGATGATGGAGGGGTTTTGAATGAGTTTTTTGCATCTGTGTTCACTATGGAGAAAGATGATGTAGACATAGAAATCGGGCAAGGGGACTGACATACTTGAACATATTAGCATCGAGAGGGAGGAGGTACTAGCGGTTTTAGCAGGCCAAAAAGTGGATAAATCCCCAGGCCCGGACGAGATGTATCCCAGGCTCTTGTGAGGCAAAGGAGGAGATTGCAGGGGCTCTGACACAAAAATTTTCAGAACCTCTCTGGCCACAGGGGATGTACCAGAAGACTGGAGAACAGCTAACGTAGTACCATTATTCAAGAAGGGTAGCAGGGATAAACCAGGGAATTACAGGCCAGTGAGCCTAACATCTGTGATAGGGAAGTTATTGGAAAAAATTCTGAGGGACAAAATTAGTCTCCACTTGGAGAGGCAAGGATTAATCGGGGATAGTCAGCATAGCTTTGTCAAGGGTAAATCATGTCTGACCAATCTGATTGAATTTTTCGAGGGGGTGACTAGGTGTGTGGTTGAGGGAAATGCTGTGGATGTGGTTTACATGGATTTCAGTAAAGCTTTTGACAAAGTCCCACATAGGAGACTGGTCAGGAAGGTAAGAGCCCATGGGATCCAGGGTGCCTTGGCGCGTTGGATCCTAAACTGGCTGAGTGGCAGGAGGCAGAGGGTGATGGTCGAAGGTTGCTTTTGTGACTGGAAGCCTGTGTCCAGTGGGGTACCTCAGGGATCGGTGCTGGGTCCCTTGCTGTTTGTGATCTACATAAATGATTCGGATGAGAATGTAAAAGGTATGATCAGTAAGTTTGCAGATGACTTGAAAATTGGTGGGGTGGTAAATTGCGAGGAGGAAAGCCTCAGGCTACAGGACGATATAAACGGGTTGGTCAGATGGGTGGAAAAGTGGCAAATGGAATTTAACCCTGAAAAGTGCGAGGTGATGCATTTTGGACGGACAAATAAGGCAAGGGAATACAGAGTGGTAGGACCCTAGGAAGTACAGAGGGACCTTGGTGTACATGTACATAGATCCCTGAAAGCAGCGGAACAGGTAGACAAGGTGGTTAAAAAGGCATATGGGATACTTGCCTTCATTAGCCGAGGCATAGAATATAAGAGCAGGGAGGTTATGATGGAGCTGTACAAAACGCTGGTGAGGCCACAGCTGGAGTACTGTGTGCAGTTCTGGTCGCCTCACTATAGGAAGGATGAGATTGCTTTGGAGAGGGTGCAGAGAAGATTCACCAGGATGTTACCTGGGATGGAGCGCCTCAGCTATGAAGAAAGACTAAACAGGCTGGGGTTGCTTTCCTTGGAGCAAAGAAGGCTGAGGGGGGACCTGATAGAGGTGTACAAAATGATGAGGGGCATAGATAGAGTAGATAAAGAGGAACTTTTCCCCTTAGTAAGGGGGTCAATAACAAGGGGGCATAGATTAAAGGTAAGGGGCAGGAGGTTTAGAGGGGATTTGAGGAGGAACTTTTTCACCCAGAGGGTGGTTGGAATCTGGAACTCACTGCCTGAAAGGGTGGTAGAGGCAGGAACCCTCACAACATTCAAGAAGCATTTGGATGAGCACTTGAAATGCCATAGCATACAAGGCTATGGACCAAATGCTGGAAAATGGGATTAGACTGGACAGGGATTGATGGACGGCGCAGACACGATGGGCCGAAGGGCCTCTTTCTGTGCTGTGTGACTCACATCTCCCCCCCCCCCCCCCTGTATCGCTTTCACAAGACCTTAAATCTGTGTCCCCTAGTCCTTGTACCATTAACTAGTGGGAACAGCCTTTCCCCGTCTAGCCTATCCAAACCCGTCATAATCTTGTACACCTCGATCAAATCACCCCTCAACCTCCTTTGCTCTAATGAAAACAAATCCAGCTTCTCCAACCTGTCCTTGTAGCTAAGATCCCCCCATCCCCGGAACCATTCTGGTAAATCTCCTCCGCACCCCCTCAAGGGCCTTCACATCCTTCCTAAAGTGTGGTGACCAGAACTGGACGCAATACTCCAGTTGTGGCCTAACCAGCGCTTTATAAAGGTTCAGCATAACCTGGAGCCTGCACTGGTGGGAAGTCTATCTGTCCCTCCTGACTTCAGCTGGTCCTGTCAATTGGATATTGCTCGAGACTCGCAGACTTGAGCGGTTGTTGCTCCTAGCTTGTGGGGGGGAACTGTTAATGGGATTGAGCTCCAAGTTGTACTATACAGTGGAGTAGCTATTTTGATTTGTGGCAGTGGGTTGGTTTGGGAGATCCTCTCTCTAAAGGATGTTTTACTGAAAGGGTTATGTTATGAGGGCAGGTTGCATAGACTGGGCTTGTACTCCTTCGAGTTTAGAAGATTAAGGGGCGATCTAATCGAGAGGTGTTTATGATTAAAGGATTTGATGGTCGATAGCGAAGCTATTTCCTCTGGTGGGGGGGGGGGGGGTCACCTGAAAATTTAGAGCCAGGCTGTTCAGGGGTGAGAATCTGTAACACTCGCTCCCAAAAAGCTCTAGCTTTGAACATTTTGAAACGGAGATTAATAGATTTAGGCAAGGGTATTAAGTGATCTGGAGTTAAGATACAGATCAACCATGATCTGATTGAATGGTGGGACAGGCTCGAGGGGCTGAATGGCCTCCTCCTATTCCTATGTTTGAATTGCTCGCTGGGCTGACCCCCACAGTCGGATGGAAGTTAATTTACTTTCCGTTGCTCTATTCCCAAAGCACGGTGTGCATCTTTCCGTTAAAGTATCTGTTCATCCCCGTGTGTTGCATGTGTTTGCATGTTTCCTCAAACCCGATCGGAGCCTGCGTACCAGTTAGAAACAATATTGCCAAATGATACAGCACAGGAGGCCATTCGGTCCATTATGCCCGTGCCAGCTCTCAAAGAAAATCTTGCATTTCTGATGCGCCTTTCACCACTGCAGGGCGCCCCAAAGCACTTCACAGCCAATGAAGTACTTTTTGAAGTGTGGTCACTGTTGTAATGTAGGAAACGCGGCAGCCAATTTGCGCACAGCAAGCTCCCACAAACAGCCATGTGATAATAACCAGATCACCTGTTTTTAGTGATGTTGGTTGAGGGATAAATATTGGCCCCAGAACTACTCCCCCCCCCCCCCCCCCCCCCCCCCCCGCTCTTCCAATAGTGCCATGGGATCTTTTACATCCACCTGAGAGCGCAGATGGGGCCTCTGTTTAACATCTATCCGAAAGAAGCCCCCTCCGGCAGCGGGGCGCGCTCCCTCGGCGCCGCCCCCTCCGGCAGCGGGGCGCGCTCCCTCGGCGCCGCCCCCTCCGGCAGCGGGGCGCGCCGCCCCCTCCGGCAGCGGGGCGCGCTCCCTCGGCGCCGCCCCCTCCGGCAGCGGGGCGCGCTCCCTCGGCGCCGCCCCCTCCAGCAGCGGGGCGCGCTCCCTCGGCACCGCCCCCTCCGGCAGCGGGGCGCGCTCCCTCGGCGCCGCCCCCTCCGGCAGCGGGGCGCGCTCCCTCGGCGCCGCCCCCCTCCGGCAGCGGGGCGCGCTCCCTCGGCGCCGCCCCCTCCGGCAGCGGGGCGCGCTTCCCTCGGCGCCGCCCCCCTCCGGCAGCGGGGCGCACGCCTTTGGAGAGGGGCTGACACTTGCCGCACACATCTTGTGGTAATGGTAACGGGGTGTCGCTGCATGCGAGCTCTGTCTCCCTAGTTTGGAGTCATCTAACCACTGCTCTTCACCCCGAGATGGCCTGCACTGTGTGGGCCTTGGCCTCTCGCCCAGGTTCTGGCACTGCCGTGACCTCCCTCTGCTCCGGTTTTTGACTGGTATTAATCGCCGCTGCGGACTTGGTCTTGGTTCTGAGGTATTGCCACAGGATTGGACTTGCTACGGAGACAGGATTGTTATGGAGATCTGCAGCTGATTACCATGAAAGCGCTCAACCGGCGTGGAATTCCCGCCCGGATCCATTACTGCACTAAATGGGCAGAGGGCCAGTGGCTGCAAATAGTTTCCACTTTCAGTTAATCTTGAGGAATGCTGATTTAAAAAAAAAATATATATATTATTTGGCAACATTAAATGATTGTAACCGTTCGGTGTGGATTTGAAACGTGGCTGTGTTCTGAGCAGAACCCCAGCCTGGGGCTACTCTGAACTCGCGCTACGACTGTGCAGGAATTTAAAAACGGGGAGGGGTTTCAATGGGAGTGGGGGAGTGGGGGGGGGGCGGTAAAGCATCAGTTCTGAACAGTGAGCACTAACCCGAAGCCTTGTGCTTGCCGACCTACATTGGCACCTGGTCTGGCAACGCCTCGATTTTAAAAAAAAATTCTCGCCCTTGACTTCAGATCCCTCCATGGCCTCGTCCCTCCCTATCTCTGTCATCTCCACCAGCCCCACAACCCCTCAGATCTGTCCGCTCCTTCCGATTCTGGCCTCTTGCATATCTCTGATTTCCTTCGCTCTGCCGTTGGCAGCCGTGCCTTCAGCTGCCTAGGCCCTAAGCTCTGAAATTCCCTCCTTAAACCCCCCTCTCTCCCTTTTAAGATGTTCCATAAAACTGACCTCTTTGACCAAGCCTGTCCTAATGTCTCCTTATCAGCTGTAGCTCAGTGGGTAGCACACTCTCTCCTGAGTGAGAAGGTTGTGGGTTAAAGTCCCACTCCAGGGACTTGAGCACATAAAGCTAGGCTGAGGGAGTGCAGCACTGTCGGAGGGTGCCCTCTTTCGGATGAGACATTAAACAGAGGCCCTGCCTGCTCAAGTGGACGTAAAAGATCCCATGGCACCATTTCAGAGACGAGCAGGGGTGTTCTCCCTGGTGTCCTGGGGCCAATATTTATCCCTCAACCAACATCACCAAAACAGATGATCTGGTCATTATCACATTGCTTGTTTGTGGGAGCTTGCTGTGTGCAAATTGGCTGCCATGTTTCCCACATGACAACAGTGACCACACTTCAAAAAGTACTTCATTGGCTGTAAAGCACTGAGACGTCCTGAGGTGGTGAAAAGCGCTATAAAAATGCGAGACTTTTTCTTTATCTGGCTCGATGTCACATGGTGTTTGATCATCGCTCCTGAGAAGCGCCTTGGACATTTAAAGGCGCTGTATCAATAAAAGTTGATTTAAAGGGAACAGCTGTACAAGGCACTCTCCTTGCAGGCCTCTGCCCCTGTTGCTCCCGAGTCCTCTGCCACGGAATAAGCGGGGTGTCCCTCCCTGTGTTGCAGCATGTTGACTCGTATGGGAGCTGAATGGAGATGATTTGTCTGACTCTCCTCGAGTGACGGCTGCAGTGCCTGTGGCTGGTCTGTCCGAGAGGCTCCATTCAGAAGCCTGGTTGAAAGTGCACGTTAATTTCCACTCCGGGTGAAGCAAAGGGTGTTTGTAGCTGTTTGAGGGAGTAATCGGAGTCATATCTCAAAGTTTGTGCTTTGACCTTGTTTTATTGTGCAGTATGTCTGTGCCCCTTAAACTCTATGCTCCAACCATTTAAACACCTGCTTGAGATCCAGTAGATCATGCTGTTGATGTTCTGCTTGTCCCTAAACTTGCATTGATCCCCAAACCCCCTGCAGAACCCAAAAAAAGGGACTTATCATTCAAAAATGATCAGGCTCCAAGTGGCTATTTTGAGAAACCAGGAAGCTTTGAGCACACGGTTTGTCTAGATTGCCACTTGGAGCCTGATCATTCTTGAATGGCAAGTCTTTTTTTTTGTTCTGCAGTCATACTGACAATTCTGACCAATCTGAGACCCCCCTCCTGTCTTGCTGCACAATTCGTGTGGACTGACTGCCACATTTCTCTGCCCTGGTTCTCTTTTTCCCCCTCCCCTCCCCCCCCCCCCCCCCCCCCCCCCCTCTGAGCTTGTGTAACTGACCTTTGAGCCCCACCAGTTACAGGAAACTTTGTGCTATCCGGCACCGACGGGACCGAGCTGTTGCCGTCCCATCAAAACTGCCGGACAAACCAGCGCTAATGTTAAAACATACGGAAGCTTTTGAGCTCCGTATTGAGCAACAAACCCTGTTGCTTAGCAACAGCTTTAGCTAGACCTTGCAGAGCCTGACTGGTGGGGGGAAAAAAAGCAACAAAGAAAAAAAACTTACTGAACCGACTCCTGAATTTTGCCGGTAGCTCGAGCATTCTGGACAGTTAACCTCTGGATAAACCAAAGTTTCCTGTAATCGGTGGCCTGTGAAGTGCTGGTCCTGCTGTGTTACAGCTCCTTGGAATGGATTGTGCGCGCACTGCATGAATTTAACAGGCCCGTATCACATTAAACTGCTCAGGGTGAGGTGGTCTGCTAATTAATCAAGTTTCTAACTGGGAGCAAAGCCCTGGTCCAACCGGTGGCTAGTACAGATCATGTAAGGGTGCTAACGAATTGGAGCGGTGTACGAGGCAATGGTTTTCAGCTTTTCAACTACTTGTATTTGTATAGCGCCTTTAATGTAGTAAGTCCCAAGGTGCTTCACAGGAGTGCTATAAAACAAAATTTGACTGAGCCATGAGGAGATATTAGGACAGGTGACCAAAAGCTTGGTCAGAGGTAGGTTTTAAGGAGCGTCTTAAAGGAGAGGAGCGAGGCAGAGAGGTTTAGGGAGGGAATTCCAGAGCTCGGGGCCCAGGCAGCTGAAGGCACGGCCGCCAATGGTGGAGCGATGGGAATTAGGGATGCTCAAGAGGCCAGAATTGGAGGAGCGCAGAGATCTGAGGGTTGTGGGGCTGTAGGAGGTTACAGAGATAGAGGGGGGCGAGGCCGCGGAGGGATTTGAAAACGAGGATGAGAATTTTAAAATCGAGGCATTGCTTAACCGGAGCCAATGTAGGTCAGCGAGCACGGGGTGATGGGCGAACGGGACTTGGCGTGAGTTAGGACACGGGCAGCCGAGTTTTGGATGACCAAGTTTATGTAGAATGGAACATGGGAGGCTGGCCAGGAGTGTGTTGGAATAGTCAAGTCTTAGAATTTGAATCTTTCATTATGCTGATTCCCTTTTTTGACTTTTTTTTTCCCCTCTTTGCTCAGGTTTAACTGTGCCCAGCTGCCTAATCCGGTCCTGGAGAGTATCAGTATCATTGACACCCCTGGTATCTTATCTGGAGAGAAGCAGCGGATCAGCAGAGGTAAGAGCTGGGACTCTCTCCTCTTCTCCACCCCCCCCCCTTCATGCAGCAGAGGTGTGAGCTGGATATAGGGCAGCGACCAGATCATCTGTTTTTAGTGATGTTGGTTGAGGGATAAATATTGGCCCAGGACACCGGGAGAACTCCCCCTGCTCTTCTTCCAATAGTGACCGCGGGATCTTTTACATCCACCTGAGAGGGCAGACGGGGCCTCGGTTTAATGTCCCTCTCTCAGTACTGCACTAGAGTGTGTGTGTGAAGTGTCCCTGTGGGTCCCCTGACTGTAAAATTGCTCGAGAACTTTGATAATCAGCACTGTATACTCGCTGTAAAAATTGAAATTTGGTAAGTCTATAGATGGCCATTAAAGGGGCCATCCACTGCCTTGTCTGATGATCTTGCCCCTCCCTACCACTCCTGGCAAGAGAGTGTGAGCCATCTCCCAGTCCTGACTGTGACTCTAATATGCCTTATGGTATTTTTAGAGCAATTAGGGCACTGCCTGTGTTTGTCCTCTTGTGACATCAGTCGAGCTAAAAATCCAGATCATCTTCCTCCCCCCTCCTTGATTTGAGCCAGTAATTAACATCAAGGAGGAAACACTGCAAGCATTGATAAGAGCTGAATTCATCCACGTTTCTTTCAGGAACTGGGTTGCGCTAATGTGTGTATCGGTTTGTCCCCGTACCTTATAGTTGCACTGTGTTTTGGCCATTTGCCTAACCTCTGGGTTCCTCATTAAACGAACTGGCTGTTTTTCTGACGCAGGCAGGTCGGTTGCGGCTTTACAGTCAGTGGTGGGGAGGGTGTGGTGCGGGGGCTGTTGTAAAGGTGGTGGGGGGGGGGTGGGGTGTGTTGCTATTGTTGGGAGAGCTGGGGACTGCTGTCAGAAAGCAGCGTTCTATCGCCAACCCTGGGCTGTGTTCGTGCAGGATTTCGCCAGTGTCTGTCGCCAGCTCGGGTCTTGGTGTTTCCGAGAAGCTGATTGCAGATGTTAATCCAGTTTGCGGCTGAGGACAATGAGGGAGCTGCGTTGATTGGACTGCGTAACCGGGGTTTAGCAGTGTCGTGTTGGCCAAGGGTAGGGGAGCGTCACGCGGCTTTATTCCCCTGATACTCCCTAGCTTCAAGGCCGGGAAGCAGCGAGGAATGTAGCAAGCAGGGTGTTTCTGACCAGAGCTGGGAACCGAGGTGCCTTCCCTTCTGAAAGAGCAGAGCGATGGTGGGGGGCCTGGAACTTGCTGCCTGAAAGGGTGGTAGAGGCAGAAACCCTCATCGCATTTAAAGAGTACTTGGACATGCACTTGAAGTGATGTAACCTACAGGGCTACGGACCAAGAGCTGGCTAGCTTTCAACTGGCTCAGACACGATGGGCCAAATGGCCTCCTGTGCTGTAAATTCCTAAGATTCTGATGCACAAAAGCAATTTCGGGGGGGGGGTGGGGTGTGACATGTAGGAATAGATCACTCGGCTGTTGGTGGTTAGGAAGCCCAGCACCCCCCTCCTGCTCTTGTAGCCACAGCTGGTCCAGTTCTGATCAGCGATGACCCTCCAGGATGTTGAGGGGCACATGCGCGATGGTCGTTCGGTTGCAGGTCAACGGCTGGGCTCCCTTGTTTGAAATGGCCGTTACCTAGCGCTTGTTAAGCTGTGGGTAAACCTAGAAGATAGGAGCAGGAGTAGGCCATTCAGCCCCTTGAGCCTGCTCCCCCATTCAATGAGATCATGGCTGATTGTCCAAATTCAGTACCCTGTCCCTGCCTTCTCCCCATATCCCTTGATCCCTTTAGCCTTAAGAAATATATCTAACTCTTCCTTGAATATATTTAATAAATTGGCCTCAACTGCCTTCTGTGGTAGAGAATTCCACAGGTTCACCACTCTCTGGGTGAAGAAATTCCTCCTCATCTCTGTCCTAAATGGCTTACCCCTTATCCTTAGACTGTGACCCCTGGTTCTGGACTCCCCTGCCATCGGGAACCTCCTTCCTGCATCCAGTCTGTCTAGTCCTGTTAATTTTATAAGTTTCAATGAGATCCCCTCTCATTCATCTAAACTCCAGCGAGTATAAGCCCAAGCGAGTAAGTGCGCAGCGACCCCGTGCCCTCTGAACCTTGCCGCTCCTTACTGCCCCTCTGGCCCCAGTGCAGAGAGAGGCTTGTAATCCCTGGCTGTACCTGCTGCTGTCTAGGTGTGGCGTTCCCCCCCCCCCCCCGCTCAACTTTTTGGGAGGTTCTGTCCCAAGGAGCCAGAGTTAAGTTGTGTGTTTAAAGGTTGTGGGTGAGGGAGAGCCGGAATCTTTTGGGGAATTCTGCTTGGAAGGAATACCAGGTTCTGTGCGGCTGGGGACTTCCTGTAGTTTTCAGCTGCGTGGAACTCCCCCACCCACCAATGTTTTGCATGGTTTAAGTCAGTGGAAGGTGAAGGCCCACTTGGCATCTGGAGCACCTTGATCTGGTGGTCTCCGCTGTGTCCACAGACCCGGAGGTCTTGGATGGTGCTCCGCGTCCCAGCAGATCCCGCCCAGTGTCTGGGGTCGACAACTTGAGCGATCGGAGCAACGAGCCAGTTGTTCGCAAGTTTTTTTACGGCTTCTCGATTTCGCTCCCGGGTTCGTTCTCTCATTGGAAGAGGCGCTTGCATTTGCATTGCACCTCATCGCGTCTCTTGCCACCCAAAGCGTTATTTTAGGTGAGCTTATAAAGTGTCCCATCAGCGACGCCTTCATTTTAAAAATGCTCAGTGGCACTCCAGTGCAGCTCTGAGGGAGTGCTTTCTTTAAGAACATAAATAGGAGCAGGAATAGACCACTCGGCCCCTCGAGCCTGCTCCACCATTCAATAAGATCATGGCTGATCTAGGGCTCAAAGCCACTTCCCAGCCCGCTCCCCATAACCCTTCACTCCCTTATCTTGCAAAAATCTGTCTTATCTCCACCTTAAATGTATTTAATGACCCAGCCTCCACGGCTCTCTGGGGCAGAGAATTCCACAGATCTCCGACCCTCTGAGAAGAAATTCCTCCCCATCTCAGTTCTAAAAGGGCGACCCTTTATTCTGAAACTGTGCCCCCGAGTTCTAGATTTCCCCACGAGGGGAAACATCCTCTCTGCATCTACCTTGTTGAGCTCCCTCAGTATCTTATATGTTTCAATAAGATCACCTCATTCATCTAAATTCCAATGAGTATCGGCCCAACCTGCTCAACCTTTCCTCATAAGTCAACCCCCTCATCTCAGGAATTAACCGAGTGAACCTTCTCTGAACTGCCTCCAATGCAAGTATTTATTTTCTGTTTTTCTTCCTTTCAAATCCCTCCTTAGCCTCTCCCCTCCCTATCTCTGTAAGCTCCTCCAGCCCCACAACCCTCTGAGATCTCCTTCGATTCTAGTCTCTTGAGCATCCCCCGATTTCCATCGCTCCACCATTGGTGGCCGTGCCTTCAGCCGCCTGGGCCCTAAGCTCTGGAATTCCCTCCCTAAACCTCTCCGCCTCTCCTCTCAACTTATCTCTGGTCACCTGTCCTAATATCTCCTTATGTGGCTCGGTGTCAAATGTTGTCTGATAACGCTCCTGTGAAGCGCCTTGGGACGTCTCACTGCGTTACAGGCGCTGCTGATTTAACTGATCTCCCAATGGGCTGGCTGCGAGTCTAAAGCGTCTGGGCGGACGTCTGAGCAGACTTGTGGTATGTCTAATTTCACTGACTGGAGCCCTGCTACAGACATCCTTCCCTATAACTATTTAGTAAGGGGGCCTCTGGATCAAAAGGCATTGCTGCTGGATTTCAGCAACGGGTAAGGCCCACTGCCAGTATGTTGTATTTTGGTGGCACCGTACCATTAGAGTAAAAATGTTAACGGTGTAAATGTACACTTGGGCTACAGCTGGAACTCGAGATAAGGCCTCATCCTAAGCAGGAAGTGAATGAGCCCACTGATTAAACCAGGTTAGAGACACTGATTTGATTCCTCCGACCTATTATTCAAAATCGCAACGTTACATTGCAAGTGTAGGGATGGGAACGAGGGGTTCTGTTGGCTCGTCAGTCGTGGCTCTGTGGGTAGCACCCTCGCCTCCTGAGTCAGAAGGTTGTGGGTTCAAGTCCCACTCCAGAGACTTGAGCACAAAAAATCTAGACTGACACTCCAGGGCAGTGCTGAGGGAGCGCCGCACTGTCGGAGGGGCGGTACTGAGGGAGCGCCGCACTGTCGGAGGGGCGGTACTGAGGTAGTGCCGCGCTGTCGGAGGGGCGGTACTGAGGGAGAGCCACACTGTCGGAGGGGCGGTACTGAGGGAGCGCCGCGCTGTCGGAAGGGCGGTACTGAGGGAGTGCCGCGCTGTCGGAGGGGCTGTACGGAGGTAGTGCCGCGCTGTCGGAGGGGCGGTACGGAGGTAGTGCCGCGCTGTCGGAGGGGCGGTACTGAGGGAGCGCCGCACTGTCGGAGGGGCAGTGCTGAGGTAGTGCCGCGCTGTCGGAGGGGCGGTACGGAGGTAGTGCCGCGCTGTCGGAGGGGCGGTACTGAGGGAGAGCCACACTGTCGGAGGGGCAGTGCTGAGGGAGCGCCGCGCTGTCGGAGGGGCGGTACGGAGGTAGTGCCGCGCTGTCGGAGGGGCAGTACTGAGGGAGCGCCGCACTGTCTGAGGGGGTAGTGCCGCGCTGTCTGAAGGGCAGTACTGAGGGAGCGCCGCGGGAGCGCTGCACTGTCGGAGGGGCGGTACTGAGGGAGCGCCGCACTGTCGGAGGTGCTGTCTTTCGGATGAGACGTTAAACCGAGGCCCCGCCTGCTCTCTGGTGGAAGTGAAAGATCCCACTGCCACTATTGGAAGATGAGCAGGAGAGTTATACCTGGTGTCCGGTCAATATTTAGCCCTCAACCAACATCACTAAAACAGATGATCTAGCCATTATCACATTGCTGTTTGTGGGAGCTTGCTGTGTGCAAATTGGCTGCCGTGTTACTGCATCAGAACAGTGACTACACTTCAAAAAGTACTTCATTGGCTGTGAAGCGCTTTGGGACGTCCTGCGGTCGTGAAATGCGAGTCTTTCTTGGGGCTCCCGATGGTGGGAATCCATGTGGCCACTGTACATCCCTGTCTTGTGGGGGTGGGGAGAGTGCTGTCCCTGTGAAGGAGCTGCTTGTAATGTAATGGCCGGGCAGGAGTGCCTGTCACTGAGCATCGCAGTACGCAGTGGCGTCACTCTCTCACAGCACTTCCATTGTTCAGGGTGTGTGCCTTTGTTTTAAAAATCATTGTTTGGTCCAAAACAAACTGGAAACTGAGTCTGCATAAATTTTACATCAGCACCAGGAAATGTGACTCTCTGGCCAGAGTGCAGCTTAGATTCTCAACCCTTCCACCCCCCTGCCTTGGTTTAAAACGGAACAAGCACCCGCGAGGGGGTTGTTTTTAACAGAACTTGCCTGCTGGGCAACCCACTGGATGGGGTGCAACCCTGGTTTTTGCACCCCGGCCAGCAAGAGTAAAATCGGGTGGGGTGTAAAGCAGTGTTCCCTCTATGCTGCGCAGCTGTCTGCTTTTCCGATGTGAAATTTCACACGCACCCGCGAAACTGTGAATGGGCCGCGCAGCCGGTTAAAGGGACTGCGCGCCCCCAAAAATAATCTGGGGTAACGTTGGTGTAAAGCCAGCGCTGCACCCTATCCTGTCCGTTTCCACATGGGTGGGTTCAGTTAGAATTGCCCTGTGTCGAATTTGATTTCAGAAGGCCCCTTTTCTTTTTTCCTCCCCCCCCCTCCCCCCCCCCCCCCCCCCCCCCCGCTGCTCTGTCGGAGGGGTTGTCTTTTTGAAACGAGGCGCTAGACCCAGGCCCCGTCTGCCTGTCGGAGTGGTTTGTTCAAAATGCCAGGGTGCTATGGGAAGAGGAGCAGGGGAGTTCTCCCTCCGTCCTGGGCCCAACCTTCCTCAACGAACACTGCTAAAGACGGATTGACTGGTCATTTTAAAACGTTAATTCTGCATGCTGCACTTAAACGCTTCACTCTGGATCTGTTCTAGGAAAATAGGAGCAGGATTCGGCCCTTCGAGCCTGCTCCGCCATTCAATATGATCATGGCTGATCCTCTATCTCAGTACCATATTCCCGCTCTCTCCCCATACCCCTTGATGCCTTTTCTGTCTAGAAATATATCTATCTCCTTAAATATATTCAGTGACTTGGCCTCCACAACCTTCTGTGGTAGAGAATTCCACAGGTTCACCAACCTCTGAGTGAAGAAATTTCTCCTCATCTCAGTCCTAAATGTCCTACCCCGTATCCTGAGACTGTGAACCCTCGTTCTAGACCCCCCCCCCCCCCCCCCCAAAGCCAGGGGAAACATCCTCCCTGCATTCAGTCTGTCTAGCCCTGTCAGAATTTTATATGTTTCAATACGATCCCCTCTCATTCTTCTAAACTAGTGAATACAGGCCTAGTCGACCCAATCTCTCCTCATACGAGAGTCCTGCCATCCCAGGAATCAGACTAGTGAATACAGGCCGAGTCGACCCAATCTCATACGAGAGTCCTGCCATCCCAGGAATCAGACTAGTGAATACAGGCCTAGTCGACCCAATCTCATACGACAGTCCTGCCATCCCAGGAATCAGACTAGTGAATACAGGCCCAGTCGACCCAATCTCTCCTCATACGACAGTCCTGCCATCCCAGGAATCAGACTAGTGAATACAGGCCGAGTCGACCCAATCTTCTCTCATACGACAGTCCTGCCATCCCAAGAATCAGACTAGTGAATACAGGCCGAGTTGACCCAATCTCATACGAGAGTCCTGCCATCCCAGGAATCAGACTAGTGAATACAGGCCGAGTCGACCCAATCTCATACGACAGTCCTGCCATCCCAGGAATCAGACTAGTGAATACAGGCCCAGTCGACCCAATCTCTCCTCATACGACAGTCCTGCCATCCCAGGAATCAGACTAGTGAATACAGGCCCAGTCGACCCAATCTCTCCTCATACGACAGTCCTGCCATCCCAGGAATCAGACTAGTGAATACAGGCCCAGTCGACCCAATCTCTCCTCATACGACAGTCCTGCCATCCCAGGAATCAGACTAGTGAATACAGGCCCAGTCGACCCAATCTCTCCTCATACGACAGTCCTGCCATCCCAGGAATCAGACTAGTGAATACAGGCCTAGTCGACCCAATCTCATACGACAGTCCTGCCATCCCAGGAATCAGACTAGTGAATACAGGCCTAGTCGACCCAATCTCATACGACAGTCCTGCCATCCCAGGAATCAGACTAGTGAATACAGGCCTAGTCGACCCAATCTCATACGACAGTCCTGCCATCCCAGGAATCAGACTAGTGAATACAGGCCCAGTCGACCCAGTCTCTCCTCATACGACAGTCCTGCCATCCCAGGAATCAGACTAGTGAATACAGGCCGAGTCGACCCAATCTTCTCTCATACGACAGTCCTGCCATCCCAAGAATCAGACTAGTGAATACAGGCCGAGTTGACCCAATCTCATACGAGAGTCCTGCCATCCCAGGAATCAGACTAGTGAATACAGGCCGAGTCGACCCAATCTCATACGACAGTCCTGCCATCCCAGGAATCAGACTAGTGAATACAGGCCCAGTCGACCCAATCTCTCCTCATACGACAGTCCTGCCATCCCAGGAATCAGACTAGTGAATACAGGCCCAGTCGACCCAATCTCTCCTCATACGACAGTCCTGCCATCCCAGGAATCAGACTAGTGAATACAGGCCCAGTCGACCCAATCTCTCCTCATACGACAGTCCTGCCATCCCAGGAATCAGACTAGTGAATACAGGCCCAGTCGACCCAATCTCTCCTCATACGACAGTCCTGCCATCCCAGGAATCAGACTAGTGAATACAGGCCTAGTCGACCCAATCTCATACGACAGTCCTGCCATCCCAGGAATCAGACTAGTGAATACAGGCCTAGTCGACCCAATCTCATACGACAGTCCTGCCATCCCAGGAATCAGACTAGTGAATACAGGCCTAGTCGACCCAATCTCATACGACAGTCCTGCCATCCCAGGAATCAGTCCAGTGAACCTTCACTGCACTCCTTCTGTGGCAAGTATATCCTTTCTTGGGTAAGGAGACCTAAACTGCACACAGTACTCCAGGTGTGGTCTCGCCAAGGCCCTGTACAACTGTCATAGGGACTCCTGGATCAGATTCAAATGTCGCTGACTGACTGTGTGCAGCTTTCTTGAGATTAGGTGAGGGGGCTGCTCCTGCTCCCAGTGATGGTGTAACCTCGTGGATTAAAGCAGAGAGGAAGGCATGCTTTAGGAAGGACCTGGTGTTGTGGCAGCAACGTTTGGCTGCTTTAGTGTGGGCAGCCCACCGGTTTTGTCCAGTTGGGGTAGTGTAGAGAGCGTGGAGGAATCCAGTACGATCAGCGGAGCTCCTGAAGTTTGATTTAATGTCGTCGCTCCTTGATCACGTGAAGGCGTCCCTTGAGAAAGGGACAGCATTGTGGCACATGTTACGAGGGTAGGAGTAAAGGGGTTGTATTTCATCGCCGCATAACTTCTCCCGCAATAGATTAAGGGGTGATCTCATTGAGGTGCTTAAGATGATTAAAGGAGTTGATGGTTTTTCTCTCGAGCTATCCTATTTTGACTGGTCCGGGGAGTCCTGAACAAGGGGACATAACCTAAAGATTAGAGCCAGGCCGTTCAGGGGTGATGCCGGGAAGCACTTCTTCACACAAAGGGTGGTGGAAATCTGGAACACTCTTCCCCCAAAAAGGCTGTTTGCTGGGGGCCAACTGGAAATTTCAAAACTGAGATTGATCGATTTTTGTTGGTTAAGGGTTACGGAGCCAAGGCAGGTAGATGGAGTTAAGATACAGATCAGCCGTGATCTAATTGAATGGTCTCCTCCTGTTCCTATGTCCCGAATGTCCTGCCGGGGTACAGTGCCATTGCACAGTTAGCCCTCTGCCACCTCGGGTAAGTGACTGCATTACCCGTAGGCCTGGGAAGTGAGTGGGGGTGTTGTAGGGCGCACGACGGAAAGGAGCGGGCCTCCTTGATTGTCCACACATGCCTTCTCGCAGGTGTAGTGTCCGTGTGTAGATAAAGACACTGAAGACAGGAGTTGGTTCATAGGTATTTACTAAGCAAGTCTGGGGGGGGGTTTCTAAAGGATATACACAATACACAGGCTTATATAGCCCAAGTGGCAATTACCGGCATTACGCACACCTGGGGCTCTTAAAGGCACATACACCACAATTCCTCCCCTTCTAGCTAACTAGTACATCATATTTTAAGTAATTATTAATTACATGTTATATGCAAAATAATATACATTGCTGTATTAATTAATTATAAGTTAGTCTCAGGAGGCTTCCTGACTCGGTCCGGATAACTCCTCGGGGGTGTAGTAGTTTCTTCTGGCAAGGCTGATTCGGCTTGAAGGCCAGTGTCGGGTTCATCGGGCTCCAGTATCACCGGATCGGAGGTAGATATGGGTATCTCTACTTCATCATTAGATGTATAGAGTGGTGGTGTAGGTTGTCCCTTTTCGGATGACTTGATGATTTGGTCAGCATGGTGCCTTATTATGCTGTCTCCGATGTCCACGGTATACATCAGTGGTCCTAATCGTGTGCAGATAGTTCCAGGCTGCCATTTCTCGGTACAGTAGTCCCGGGCCAAAACCGGTTGGCCTATCTGGAAGGCCCTAGTTGGCCTTTCATTCATGCCCTGAAACTGCCGGTTCTCCACGTCCCTTCGGATGTTGGGCTTGACCAAATCCAGCCGGCATCTTAGGTTTCTATTGTAGAACATCATGGCGGGAGTTTGGTTAGGAACCATATGCGTTGCATTCCTATATGCAAATAAGAAGTTATCCACCTTGTGCTGAAGTTTTGTCTTCATTACCCATGGCCTTGATGGCCTTCTTGAAGGTCTGGACAAACCTTTCAGCCAATCCATTGGTGGCGGGATGGTATGGGGCGGATGTGTAGTGCTTTACCCCATTGTTCTTTAAGAACTTTCTGAATTCTTCGGACACAAATTGCGGTCCATTATCAGAACATATCTGCTCCGGCAGCCCATTCCTGGCAAATATGGTCCTTAATACTGTGATGGTTTTTTCCGTGGTGGTGGAGGACATCTTTATTACCTCCGGCCACTTGGAGTGTGCATCAACTGCGATTAAGAACATTGAGTCCATAAGTGGACCAGCAAAGTCGATGTGCACCCTTTGCCAGGGAGATGAGGGCCACTCCCATGGATGTAGAGGGGCCTGTGGCGGAGCATTTTGGACCTTCTGGCATCCTAGGCAGCTCTTGGTCATGTCTTCGATGTCTCCATCGATACCTGGCCACCATACAAACGCCCTAGCTAGGTTCTTCATTTTCACTCCACCCAGATGCCCCTCGTGAAGCTCCTTTAGCACTTTATCCTGGAGTTTGGGTGGAATCACCACTCTGGATCCACACATCAAGGTTCCTCGGCACACTGACAACTGTTCTCCTCTTTGCGAGAATGCTGGCAACAGTGGTTCGCCATGTGCTGGCCATCCCTTCACTGTTAAATCGTAGACCCGTGAGAGTAGGGTCATTTCTTGTCTCCCTTTCAATGGCAGAATTTGTCACCGGTAGACATTCCACTATGGTAGAGTGGAATATCTCTACTGGGTCTACTGTAGGTGCCTCTTCTATCGTTGGCAACGGTAGGCGTGATAAACCGTCAGCATTCCCATGCTGTTTTGACCCTTTGTATTCAATGTTGTATTGGTGTGCCCCTAGAAAAAGGGACCACCTCTAGTCTTTGTGCCGTCATAATGGGGACACCTTTTTTAGGGTTGAATATGGAGATGAGGGGTTGATGGTCAGTCAGCAAGGTAAATTTTTGTCCGTGTAGGTAATGGTTGAATTTCTTCACGCCCCATACCAGGCTGAGTGCTTCCCTGTCTATCTGGGCATAGTTACGCTCAGCTGAGTTCAATGAGCGTGACGCAAAAGCTATCGGCCGTTCCGAGCCATCAGGGAATCTATGGGACAATACCGCTCCTATGCCGTAAGGGGATGCATCGCACGCCAGTCTGATTGGTAGTGATGGGTTGTAATGAGCCAAAATTTTCTCGGATGTGATTAAGTCTTTACATTTATGGAAGGCACGTTTACAGTCTTGGTTCCATTTCCAAATCACTCCTGTCTGTAGAAGATCATTAAGAGGGTGTAGAATAGTTGATAAGTTCGGTAAAAATTTATGATAGTAATTTATTAATCCCAGGAATGACCTTAATTGTGAAACATTTTCAGGTGCTGGGGCTTTTATAACTGCTTCAATTTTTTCAGGTGACTTATGCAACCCTTCCTTATTAATTATGTGGCCACAATATGATATCTGATTTTGGAAAAATTCGCACTTGGGGCGATTTGCTCGTAGGCCCCGTTCTTTCAGCCTAGTGAGCACCTGCTCCAAATTGGCAAGGTGCTCGTTGTCGTTTTCTCCTGTTACAAGGATGTCGTCTAGGTAACACTGAGTCCCCGGAATCCCTTGCAGGACTTGCTCCATAGCTCTTTGCCAGATAGCTGGAGCTGATGCTATTCCAAAAACCAGTCGATTGTACTGGTACAGGCCTTTGTGTGTGTTTATTGTGAGATACTTTTTAGAGGTCTCCTCAACCTCCATCTGTAGATATGCCTGTGCCAAGTCAATTTTGGTGAAACGTTTCCCTCCGGATAGTGAGGCGAAAATATCTTCTCTCCTTGGAAGAGGATACTGTACCGTGTGAAGGACCGGGTTTACAGTCACCTTAAAGTCCCCACAGATGCGAATTTTTTTCTGTTCCTCAGTTATTTTTCAATTTTTTTCATGACTGGAACGATGGGTGTTGCCCATTCGCTCCAATCTATTTTGGATAATACGCCTGCCTTTTCCAAATTCTTCAGCTCTGCCTCGACTGCCGGACGTATTGCGTATGGCACCAGTCTTGCCTTAAAAAATTTTGGAATTGCTGTATCTTTCACTTTTATTGAGGCGGTGATGCCTTTCAAGGTTCCTAGTTTCTCTTGAAACGCTTCTTTGGCGTTGGCCAAGGTGTCTTTTAATCGTTCAGGTATGATGTCATCATTGTTTTTTTCCTTACTGGTCACCGTCAGTGCCTGAATGGAGTGCCAGTCTAAACGTATCTTCCTTATCCATTCACATCCCAATAACGGTGGACCACCATCTTGTAGAATGTATAAATACAACTTTTGTATTTCTTTGCCATTGTATACCACAGGCACCCTTATTTTTCCTTTGGGGTAGACTTTCTGCCCCGTATGTTTTTAAGATAATGGATGTGTCTTTTAGAGGTATATGCGAAAATAGCCTCTCGTAATCTCGTCGATTTATTACGGTTAGAGCTGATCCTGTATCTAGCTCCATTTTAACTGGGGACCCTGCTATTGTGAGGGTAACCCAAATGGTTTGGTAATCCTCTTTGGCAAGTACATTATGTAATTTGAGACAGCTTAGTCTCTTGTTTCCGGAGTCGCTATCGCTATTCTGGTCTTCGGAGCTATTGTCCGTCATCATTTGTACCTTCCTGTACTTTTCTTTATTGATTTTTTGTTTTCTGTCAGTGGATTTATTTTGTCCAGATTGGCATACCCGTGCAATGTGTCCAATCTTACCACATTGCCTGCATGCTTTGCCCTTGAACCAGCAGTCCCTCTGGTTATGGGTGGATCTGCCGCAGCGATAACATCTTCCGAACTCCTGTGTCATTTTATGGGTGCCGAAGTCCTGTGTCTCTTGTTGTATCTCTGCAGCTCCTTTTGCTGCTGCTTCGTATGATACAGCCATACTGAAAGCTTTGTCCAATGTTAAATCTTTTTCAGAAAGCAGTTTTTTTTGTGTTCCTTCACTTAAGGGACCGCAAACAAATTTGTCTCGAAGATAATCCGAAAGTCCTGCTCCGAATTGGCAGTACTTTGATAGCTTTCTTAATTCGGTTAGGTAATCAGCGTTACTTTCATTCTTGTGTTGATTTCTCTTGAAGAACTTGAATCGTTCCGCTATCAGCAGCGGTGTTGGGTTTAAATGCTCCTGCAGGGTATCAACAATTTCTTTAAAAGTCTTGTCCTTTGGTTTGGCTGGAGTGATTAAATTTCGTAACAGCCCGTATGTCTTCGCACCCATTAAGTTCAGAAGTACTGAAGCTTTTTTTTCATCTGTTATTCCATTTGCAGTGCAATAAACCTCTACTCTTTCCACGTATGTGGTCCAATCTTCTATTTCGCCATCAAAAGCCTCAATATTACCAGATTTAGGCATTTCAGAAGATATGGCGCTTCCCGCGCTTTTTTTTTTCCTCTAGCAACGATATGGTGCTTCCCGCGCTTTCCCACCGCTGCTACCGATAACAATGCTGTTTTACTGTGGTTTCCGTTTATTCACTGTTGGAGACTCGTTCCCGACGGAGGTCTAAACGCTGACCTGCTTGCCGCGCCGGCCGTCTCTCGAGTGCACCCTCCCAGTCCGTTATTGCTTGCCTCCGATTTCGCTGCCTGTCTCAGCTGTAGAGCCCGACGCTGGAGCTCCAGCCTGACGCCCAGGAAGGATTAGCGCAGTACCTGTCACCAGCTTGGGCAGCTGGTGAAACCACAGTTTCTCTTACTTCCTTGAGTCTTCTGGACGCTGGAGGAATCGATGTCCTTGAGGTGCTGCCGAATTGCAGGTAAGTCCGTTTCCACTTCGTCGCCACTGTAGTGTCCGTGTGTAGATAAAGACACTGAAGACAGGAGTTGGTTCATAGGTATTTACTAAGCAAGTCTGGGGGGGGTTTCTAAAGGATATACACAATACACAGGCTTATATAGCCCAAGTGGCAATTACCGGCATTACGCACACCTGGGGCTCTTAAAGGCACATACACCATAATTGCTCTTCAAGGCACATACACCACAGCAGGATGATTACAAACAGCCCTGGTTCCGTTGGCAGCGCTCACTCTTTGCCTCCAGGCACTAAACGCCAGTTGTCGCTCGCTGGCTGAGGCCAGTTAATGCACGTGGTCTCCTGGTTCTGTGCCCAGTTATCTGACTACTTGTAAGCAACAACTTGCATTTATACAGCGCCTTTTAACGCAGTAAAACGTCTCCAGGCGCTTCACAGGAGCGACTATCAAACAAAATGACACCGAGCCACGTAAAGGGAAAAAACAATCTTGCATTTCCCAAAGCGCTTCGCTGCCGACGAAGTACTTTTTGAAATGTAGTCACTGTTATAATGTAGGAAACATGGCAGCCAATTTGTGCACAGCAAGCGCTCTCAAACACCAAGTGATAATGACCAGATCGTCTGTTTGAGGGGTTGATTTTGAGGGATAAATGTTGGCCCAGGACACCGTGGAGAACTCTCCTTCGAAATAGTGGGCGTGGGATCTTTTATGTCCACCTGAGAGCAGACTGCCCCTCCGCGCCGCCCCTCCGACAGTGCGGCGCTCCCTCCGCGCCGCCCCTCCGACAGTGCGGCGCTCCCCTCCGCGCCGCCCCTCCGACAGTGCGGCGCTCCCCTCCGCGCCGGCCCTCCGACAGTGCGGCGCTCCCCTCCGCGCCGCCCCTCCGACAGTGCGGCGCTCCCCTCCGCGCCGGCCCTCCGACAGTGCGGCGCTCCCCTCCGCGCCGGCCCTCCGACAGTGCGGCGCTCCCCTCCGCGCCGGCCCTCCGACAGTGCGGCGCTCCCCTCCGCGCCGGCCCTCCGACAGTGCGGCGCTCCCCTCCGCGCCGGCCCTCCGACAGTGCGGCGCTCCCCTCCGCGCCGCCCCTCCGACAGTGCGGCGCTCCCCTCCGCGCCGCCCCTCCGACAGTGCGGCGCTGATTTTTGTGCTCTGGTCTCTGGAGTGGGGCTCGAACCCACAACCTTCTGACTCAGGCGAGGGTTCTGCCCACTGAGCCATGGCTGCCACTATATAAGGAGGTATTTGGACAGGTGACCAAAAGCCTAGTCTGGCAGGTTTTAAGGAGCGTCGTAAAGGATGAGAGCGAGGTTTGGGGAGGGATTTCCAGAGCTTAGGGCCCAGGCAAGTGAAGGCACGGCTGCCAATAGAGGGGAGTGGGGGATGCGTAAGAGGCCAGAATTAAAGGCGTGCAGATTTCTCGGAGGGTTGTAGGCTGGAGGAGGTTCTGGAGCTAGGAAGGGGTGAGGCGGTGGAGGAATTTGAGAACAAGGCTGAGAATTTTAAATTCGAGGTGTTGCTGGAACGGGAGTCACTGTAGGTCAGTGAGCACAGGGGTGATGGGGGAACGCAAGGGTGCTGTTCTCAGGTTTGGCTATTCAGTTCTTTTGCTGGTGATAAACAGAAGACACCGTCCCATAATTAACAGGAGGATTGTACAGGCTGTATTGTAGTTATTGACTACATTGCTCTGTTCTGTATGTGAAGGTTGTATTCCCGAGACTGAAATCACTTCAGCAATTTTGTCCTTTCCAAACTTGAAATGTCTGGAGAGAACACTGAGCTGTAACACTGGGTACAGTACTGGTGGGTACAGGTCTGTCACTAACACTGGGGTACAGTACTGGTGGGTACAGGTCTGTCACTGTATAATGGGTACAGTACTGGTGGGTACAGTCTGTCACTAACACTGGGGTACAGTACTGGTGGGTGCAGGTCTGTCACTGGGGGTGGGTGCAATCTGAGATGTATATTGCAGAATACTAGTGTTTGAATTTATTTTGACATGTTGGGACTAGTACCAACATTACATTCAGTGACAGGAAATGAGTACGAAGACACTTGTGGTTCTTGCTGTACCCTCAATCACCACACATTGGTGGAAGATAGTAATTCAAGTGTGCAGGACCAGTCACGACAGCTCTGGCTGTTATCTGTACTGCTTGTATCCGGCAATACTTGGAAACTCACTGGTATCTCCCTGGCTTCAGCTAGCCCAGTTAATGGCTCCTAGTTCTAAAACTGGATAGTGCCCATGTGTGCTTTTTGCTGAGGTCAGCTATGGTAACTGCCACAGAGGGGATAGTGGAAAGCCGCAGTGATCGATTGATCCTGGTTTGAGTTCACGGTGTCTTAGTCTGTCCTGTTATCAGTGGTGCTGGCCTGGGCTCTGTCACAGCACACTCATCTCCTAGTCAGAAGGTCGTGGGGTCGAGCCCCACTCCGGGACATGAGCCCATAATCTAGGCTGACGCTCCCAGTGAGGAGTGCAGTACTGAGGGAGAGCCGCACTGTCGGAGGGGCGGTACTGAGGGAGCACCGCACTGTCGGAGGGGCGGTATTGAGGGAGCGCCGCACTGTCGGAGGGGCGGTACTGAGGGAGCGCCGCACTGTTGGAGGGGCGGTACTGAGGGAGTGTCGGAGGGGCGGTACGGAGGGAGTGCCGCACTGTCGGAGGGGCGGTATTGAGGGAGCGCCGCACTGTCGGAGGGGCGGTACTGAGGGAGTGTCGGAGGGGCGGTACGGAGGGAGTGCCGCACTGTCGGTGGGGCAGTACTGAGGGAGCGCCGCACTGTCGGAGGGGCAGTACTGAGGGAGCGCCGCCATGTCTGTGCTGCCTTTTGGATGAGACGTTAAACCGCGGCTCTGTCCTCAAGTGGATGTAAAAATCCCATGGCCACTATTTGTAGAAGAGCAGGGGGAGTTCTCACCGGTGTCCTGTTCAATATTTATCCCTGAACCAACATCACTCTTTAAAAATAAAAATAAATAAAAATCTGGTCATTATGACTGTTTGTGGGAGCTTGCTGTGTGCAAATTGGCTGCCACGTTTCCCTACATTACAACAATGACTACACTTCGAAAACACTTCACTGGTTGTGAAGTTCTGTGGGACATGCGAAGGGTCATGAATGGTGCGTTATAAATGAAAGTTCTCAAGTCTACAATGAGCAGAGGTACAATTGCAGGGAGTTGAGTGGGTGGGGTGAGGCACCAACATCAGAATGGAACTGAAACTGCCTCAGGAACAGGGTAGGTGGACCTTGTTCAGATGAGCCTGCACAGTGACAGAGTTCAGCACGACGAGGAGGAGCAGCGAGTAATTCCTGTTGAAGAATTATTCCCAACTACCAACACTGAGGCCAGTTCTGGTAAATTGAGAACTGCAGCCCTTGCCAATGACTAACAAGCGTGGGCAATGATCCACTGGGCTTTCCCCTGGTTCCGAAACCAGTCCAGGAAGGGGTTTTCCGTATCCTGTGGGGAAGGGGGGGGGGGGGTTGGAAAACAGTGTGGTTACACTGGAATTCATGGACGATACTTTGCTGGAGCATGTCCCAATGTTCTGAATACAGGCCGAGCCTGGTGCCAAAGGGCTTACCAAAGGCAGGCTTGGATTCCATTAAGTGGGGTCAGTTATCTCCAGGGGGCGGGGGGGTTGGTTTCAGGCCTGTCCAGATACAGGAAACTTTTTTTTATTCGGGACCGACGTGGTGCCGGTTCATCAAAAATTCCAGATAACCAAAAGCTATAGTAATATAAGATAGTATAAAGCAACAAACCCTGTTGCTTAGCAACAGGTGCAGAACAATGGCCACAAGTTCCAAGAGTCTCTGTAGCTTAGCAACAGCTGCAGCCACACCCTTGCACAGCAACAGATGGAGGAAGGCAAGTAATAAAACTTGCCTGAACCTACTGCTGAATTTTGCCGGTTAGCTGAGATTTCTGGTTATTTAGGTGCCAGTAAATCGAAAGTTTCCTGTAGTTACAAGTGGACAAATGGACTCCCAGCCCAGCAGAGTCACTCACTTTCACTTCCCAAATAGTGGCGATGGAATCTGCTGTTGCAAATCCCGCTGCACATTCCACAAGCTGCCTTTATTATTCTAACGGTTTGGATTAGCCTCGGTAAGCCTGCTGCACTTTGCCAAGCTGGCTTTGTTTCCAGCGCAGTGAGCACTTTCCAAAAGCCCTAATATTTAGATGCAAGTGGTTACCGAGTAACATCCCGGTGATCGCTTCTGAACAGCGCTGGCATTCAGCGGTCGAGCGCTGCCTGGAGCAGCTGCACGGCTTTCTCGACTTTGCAACCCGTTTTGAATAAATCCGCTCTGTGGAGAGTGATCCTGTAAACTGACAGGGAAATGGAAAGTGCATACTTTGCTTGCCCCTGGCTTGATGTCCAATGCCACGTGTCCCCAGGAGAGAGACACTCCCACCTCCCTGGGTGGGATGTATCTGACTTGACTTCCTCCCGCGACGGAGCGGGAATACGCCTCGCTTTTTAAAAATTCTCCCTCCTCGCTCCCCCCCTTCCTATCTCTGTAACTTCCTCCAGCCCCACAACCCTCCCAGATCTCTGCACTCCTCCAATTCTGGCCTCTTGCGCATCCCCCGACTTCCATCGCTCCACCATTGGCGGCCGTGCCTTCAGCTGTTTGGGCCCTGAGCTCTGGAATTCCCTCCCTAAACCTCTCCGTGCCCCCCCCCCCCCCCCCCCCTCTTTTAAGTCTCTTAAACACCTCCCTCTGACCAAGATTTCTGGTTGCCTGTCCTAATATCTCATGGAGCTCGGTGTCAAATTTTTGTCTGATAATCGCTCCTGTGAAGCCCCTTAGGATGTTTTACAATGTTAAAGGTGCTGTATAAATGGGAGGTCTGATTGTGACTCCCTGCCACTGTCCTGTGGCCCTCCTTGCCTCTAGCAGTTTGTGTTGGGAGGCTCTCTCGATACATTGGTGCAGTGAAGGTTTCCAATAGCCTCCCAGTTCATCTGGGAGATTATTTTTTTTGGGTGCTGGGGTAATTCTTGGCATCATGGCTGCCCACTGAAATGCATTTTATAAACTCTCATTCCAGCCTACCGTGCAGTGTTTGCATTCTTGTCATGACTGTGTGCGTGTGCTGGGGAGCAGCGAGCCGTTGAGGCAGCTTTTCCTTTTGGTTTCTGTCGCCTTCACCACCACCCCCCCCCCCCCCCCGCCCCTTCTCGCTCCAGCTCCCTTTCGAGCTCAACATAGCCCCTCGGGGAACTCGCAGCTAACCTAAACTGGCTGCAGCAGGGTCATCAATCGAATGATCTTTAACTTGTCTATTTTAAATGCTGTCAGCACAATCTTGCGATTTAAAAAAAAAAAAAAAACGTTTAAACATCTTTACAGCCTTATCTGATTTGCAGGGTTTTTTTTAGATTTTTAGGGCCTGATCTGATCTCTCTACTTATGGTTCTTAAAGGCAGGATAAGAAAAGAATTATTTTCACTTCTACTGTGCCTTTAACAACCTCTGGATGCCCCTAAGCTCTTTACAGCCAATGAAGTACAGTTTTGGAAATGTTGTAATGTAGGAAACGCGGCAACCAATTTGCACACAGCAAGCTCCCACAAACAGCAATGTGATTATGACCAGATCGTGTTTTTTTTTTTTTTTTTAAAGTGATGTTGGTTGAGGGATAAATATTGGCCCCAGGACACTGGGGAGAGCTACCTCTTTGAAATAGTGGCCGAGGGATCTTTTACGTCCATCAGATGGGGCCTCGGTGTAACGTCTCATCCGAAAGACGGCCCTGCCGGCGGGGCGGCCCTCCCTCAGCGCCGGTGGGGATTTTGTGCTCAAGTCCCTGGAGTGGGACTCGAACCCACAACCCTCTGACTCCAAAGTGAGCGTGCTAACCGCGGCTGACGGTGATCAGGGGTTGGGGGAAATGTTCCCGCTGAGGTGCGGCAGCGCAGTAATCTGAAAGCTCCCGCGCAGGCCGCTCACCGGCTTTTACACTGCGTACCGCGCATGTGTGGAAATTTAAAGGGACTGCGCAGTAAAAGAAACGAGTCACGCAGAACAAAGTGCGGCTCACTGAATAGTGTGGAGGGGTTTATTGGGACAGACTACCCCAGATAAGCACTGAGCTGTTTTGCACCTCTGAGCTCTGAGCTGCCCGCCTTGGCGCAGTCACTAACGCTGTTCTGTGCAGAGTCCAGTGCATTGTTAGTCTCGATAGTTCAAAGTACTGCATGACTGAGCTGTGTGAATGTGTTGTGCATCAGCACAAAACGGCAGGGGGTTTCCACGTTTGTCCACCAAATCCCTGGTTTACTCAGCACTGTTAACACCAGTCTGCTTCCCACTGTGCAATGAGCGACATGCAGGCTCTGTGCTGGCAATGGGAGGTAGATAGTTTAATCCCCCGAGTGACTCTAGAATGAGGTTCGAGAAGATTTCCCCTGCCCAATCCAGGGCCCCTGGGGAGTGACTGTGTACCACACAGAGCAGGGAGATCTCTGGTTCACTCGTCAGGCTGTGCTGAGGTTTACAGCACAGAAGGGGTGGCTTTCAGCCCAGCGTGTCTGCCAGCCGATGGAGCTCTCCGGCCTAATCCCACTTTCCAGCTCTTGGTCCATAGCCTTGTGGGTTACAGCACTTCAGGTGCATATCCAAGTACTTTTTAAATGTGATGAGGGTCTCTGTCTCTACCACCCTTTCAGGCAGTGAGTTCCAGACCCCCACCGCCCTCTGGGTGAAAAAAGTTCTCCTCAACTCCCCTCTAATCCTTCTCCCAATTACTTTAAATCTCTGCCCCCTGGTTATTGAATTCTCCACAATGGAAATAGGTCCTTCCTATCCACTATCTGAGCCCCTTATTTTATACACTAATTATGTCTCCTCTCAGCCTCCTCTGTTCCAAAGAGAACAGGTAGATGAGCAGTAGGGATAAAATTGACCACCGTGCCCCTGTGGGGGTGGGGTAGGAAGTCTAGTCATGTCTGAAACGTGTACATGTGTGGGCGAGGGCAGGACCAGACTCGGCGGTCTCTGGATCCCTGCCAAAGCTTGCTTTCTCGGATCATGCCAGCACCTGTGGAACGGTGCCTATTGGGAGGGTGTGACCAGTGACTGGAACCGTGCCCAAGGTGTATGGGGGAGGGTATGAGCCATGACCACCTAGAAGTACCAGGACATCAGGTGCATGGCAACACCGTCGCCTTCAAGTCACGCACCGCCATGACTTGGGATATATATCTGCCGATCCTTAAGAAGCAGGCCATTCGGCCCTTCGAGCCTGCTCTGCCATTCAATGAGATCATGGCTGATCTTCTGCCTCAACTCCATTCACTGGCCCTATCGCCATATCCCTTGATGCACTTACTAGTCAGAAATCTATTGACTTCTGTTTTGAATATACCCAATGACTGAGCCTCCACAGCCCTCTGGGGTAGAGAATTACAAAGATTCACCACCCTCTGTAAAAATTTCTTCTTATCTCAGTCCTGAATGGCCTACCCTTTATCCTGAGGCTGTGGCCCCTGGTTCTAGACTCCCCAGCCAAGGGAAACATTCTCCCTGCATCCACCCTATCAAGCCCTGTAATAATTTTGTATGCTTCAGTGAGATCCCCTCATTCTTCTGAATTCAAGAGAATACAGGCCTAGTCTACTCAATCTCTTCTCATACGACAGTCCCGCCATCCCAGGAATCAATCTCGTGAACCTTCATTGCACTCCCTCTATGGCAAGTATATCCTTCCTTAGGTAAGGAGACCAAAATTGTACACGGTACTCCAGGTGTGGTCTCACCAGGGCCCTATATAATTGGAGTAAGACTTCTTTACTCCTGTACTCCAATCCTCTTGTAATGAAGGCCAGCATACCATTTGCCTTCCTAATGGTTTGCTGCATCTGCACATTCACTTTCAGTGACTCATGTACAAGGACACCCAGGTCCCTTTTGAGCATCTGCATTCCTCAATCTTTTGCCATTTAGGAAATACTCTGCCTTTGTTTTTTCTACCAAATCTTCATTGTCGCTGTGTCAAAATCCTGGCACTCCCTCCCTTGCAGCACTGAGAGCACCTTCACCACACGGACTGCAGCGGTTCAAGAAGGCGGCTCGCCACCACCTTCTCGAGGGGAAACTGGAGATGAGCAATAAGTGCTGGGCCTTGCGACGCCCACATCCCAAAAATGAATGAGTCATCACCTAGCCATGTCCAGTCACTGCAGGTCAACAAAGCAGAACAAATGCTGAACTTTGACCAAATTAGTACAATTCTGAGGAGTTCCTGCTGAGGCAATACTGTGTGTTCATCTCGGGCCACTGAGGCACGAGAAGAGGCACGAGAAGTGCCACGAGACTGATCCATGCTGTCGCAGGACTGAGTTATAAAAACCCCCTCTCCGCCCTTGAAAGGCTGCAATGGAGGAAAAAATGTTCATTTATAACAGCACCTTTCACGACCACCGACCATCCCAAAGTGCTTTACAACCAATGAAGCACTTTCTGAAGTGTGGTCACTGTTGTAATGTAGGAAACGTGACAGCCAATTTGCGCACAGCAAGCTCCCACAAACGGCAATGCAATAATGATCAGATCATCTGTTTTAGAAGTTGATTGAGGATAAATATTGACTAGGGCATTGGGGAGAACTCCCCCTGCTCTTCGAAATAGTGCCGTGGGGTCTTTTACGTCTACCTGAGGGAGCAGACGGGGCCTCGGTTTAATGTCTCATCCGAATGACGTCCCCTCCGACGGCGCGGCGCTGCCTCGGCGCCGCCCCTCCGGCGCGATGCCCCTCCCTCCGACGGCGCGGCGCTCCCTTGGCGCCGCCCCTCCGACGGCGCGGCGCTCCCTCGGCGCCGCCCCTCCCTCCGGCACTAGCGCTCCCTCCGACAGTCCGCCTAGATTTTTCTGCTCTAGTCTCTGGAGTGGGACTCGAACTCACAGCCTTTTGACTCCAAGGCGCGAGTGCGACCCCCGAGTCGCGGCCGACTGAGGGGGGCTTTGAAATGATGCGGCACTAAAGTGAAATAGAAACCGTTAATCATGGGCACAGGTTGACGGCTACTTCCAAGAAGCGATGAATGCATTGATTAATCCCAGAACCCGAGCTATTGATGAGGCTGTTGGGTGCTGTGATGGGGTGACTGAGTTTCCGTTGATTTGTTTTGAAGGTTGAGCGAATGTTCACCTCCAATACAACTAGGGGCCATCAATATGAGATCGTCACTAATAAATCCAATCGGGAATTCAGGAGAAACTTCTTTACCCAGAGAGTGGTGAGAATGTGGAACTCGCTCCCACAGGGAGTGGTTGAGGCGAATAGTATAGATGTGTTTAAGGGGAAGCTGGATAAACACGAGGGGGAAAAGGTTATGCTGATTGGGTGAGATGAAGAGGGGTGGGAGGAGGCTCCTGTGGAGCATGGACCACTTGGGCCGAATGGCCTGTTTCTGTGCTGTAAACACTCTGTAATTCTACATGCTGTTTGACTCTGAGCCTGCTATATCCCACAGTGGGGTATTCGTAGTATGATTGGTCGTGTCCTGTGCTCTTTCGGCCTGTCGTGCCTGTGCCTGCTCTTCAGAGCTCTCCAATTAGTCCCACTCCCCCCTGCTCTTTCCCCGTAGCCATTCAATTTTTTCCCCCTTCAAGTATTTATCCAATTCCCTTTTGAAAGTGACTATTGATTCTGCTTCCACTGCCCTTTCAGTCAGCGCGTTCCAGATCACAGCGTGGAAACCGTTTCTCCCTGTCTACGCTTCATGATCTCGGACGCATTAAATCTCCCCTTAACCTTCTCTGCTCTTGGGACAACCCCAGCTTCTCCAGTCTCTCCATGTCACTGCAGTCCCTCATCCCCTGGTACCATTGTTGTAAATCTCCTCTGCGCCCTCTCCAAGGCCTTGTTGCCCACAATTGGACACAATGCTCCCAGCTGGAGCCTAACCAGTGATTTGTAAAGGTTTACCAAGCCTTTCACCCCTCCTGTGAATAGAATGTCTGTGGGATTTGGCAACTAGACGGCCTGTAGCTGGTACAGCTCCGCAGTAGTTCCCTGTGCCGGGACTTCTCGTCCCGTGCGACTTGCGAACTAGAGTGTTCACGTGATGGGGTTACAGCTGAATGGGGTCCGGACCCATTCGACGATGAACATCGCATCTCAAAGTGTGAACGTGCCTTTGGGTGTGGATTTACAGGGATGAGTGGTGTCTGAAGCTTGCAGCTGTTTCTCCACGTGATCCCGGGGACCAGACTCCGAAAGCTGGAAGTGCGTGAATCTCCCGGTTCATGTTTCCCACAACATCTGAACAGCTGTCGCTGCAGCGCGCGACGACTCCAATCAAACAGGGTGGCTTTTAAACTGGACGCGGCCATTTGACATCGTTAAATACCTGAACTGGTTTGTCTTTTAAGAGCAAGGCCGTGCAGTAATCCAGTGTGAAGGGTTGAGGAGGAGGGGAGAGAGGCGAGAGATCATGATTGCACTTGCCTTTGTGGAAAGAGAAACTCATTTCGACAGTGCCTTTCGCCACCTCTGGGTGTCACAAGCGCTTTACGGCCAACGAAGTACTTTTTTTTTGAAGTGTGGTCACTGTTGTAATGTGGGAAACACAGCAGCCAATTTGTGCACAGCAAGCTCCCACAAACAGCAGTGTTACAATAACCAGATCATCTGTTTTTAGTGATGTTGGTTAAAGGATAAATGTCAGCCCCAGGACACCGGGGAGAACTCTCCCTGCTCTTCTAATAGTAGCCGTGGGATCCTTTACATCCCCCCCCCCCCCCCACCGAGAGCAGACTGATCCTCTGTTTAACGTCTCCTCTGAAAGACAGTACAGCACTCCCTCAGTACCTGCACTGGGAGTGTGGGCCTGGATTATGTGCTCAAGTGTGGGCCTTAAACCCACAACTTCCTGCCTCCGAGGCAAGAGTGATGCCAACTGAGCCAAGCTGACACCTAATCATAGATTAGTCCAGCACAGGAGGAGGCCATTCGGCCCATTGAGTCTATGCCGGCTCTTTCGAAGAGCAATCCAGTTAGTCCCGCTCTCCCCATATCCCTGCAATTTATTCTCCTTCCAGTATTTATCCAATTCCCTTTTGCAGGCTACTATTGAATCTGTGTCCACCGCCCTACCAGGCAGCGCGTTCCAAATCCTCACCACTCGCTGTGTTTATTTATAAAAAAAAAAAAAAAAAAAAAATTTCCTCATGTTACCTCTGGTTCTTTTGCCAATCACCTTAAATCTGTGTCCTCTGGTTATCGACCCTTCAGCCATTGGAAACAGTTTCTCCTTATTGACTGTCTAAACCCTTCATGATTTTGAACACCTATCAAATCTCCTCTTGACCTGCTCTAAGGAGAACTTCTCCAGACTATCCACGTAACTCTAATCCCTCATCCCTGGAACTATGCTAGTAAATCTCTTCTGCGCCCTCTCCAAAGCCTTCACATCCTCCCTAAAGTGCGGTGCCCAGAATTGGACATGAGACTCCAGCTGGGGTTGAACCAGTGTTTTATAAAGGTTGAGCCTAACTTCCTGGCTCTTGTACTCTATGCCGCTATATTTATAAAACCTAGGATCCCATATGCTTTGTTAACCTGTCCTGCCACCTTCAAAGATTTGTGCACAAGCAGCCCCAGGTCTCTGTTCTTGCGCCCCATTTAAAATTGTACCGTTCAGCTTGTATTGTCTCTCCTCTTCCTAACAAAATGTATCACCTCACACTGCATTGAATTTCATCTGCCAGGTGTCTGCCCCATTCCACCAGTCCTCTTGAAGTCTATTACAGGAAACTTTTTTTATCCGGGACCGGCGTGGTGCCGGTTTATCAAAGTCCGGATTACAGAGCGGTGTAGTAAAAAGTACGAGAGCCCTGCACACAGCAACATATCCAGGCGTCCCTGTTGCTTAGCAACAGGTGCAGGAACCCTGGCCACAAGATCCAGGTGTCCCTGTTGCTTAGCAACAGGTGCAGGAACCCTGGTTACACGGCCACAGATCCAGGAACGGCCACTAATATGAAGTAAAACTTACCTGAACCTACTCCTGAATTTTGCCGGTTAACAGATTTCCAGTTATTTAGGTGCTGGTAAATCGAGTTTCCTGTACTATCTTCCTGTGTTTACTGCACTTCCAAATTTTGTGTCCTCTGGCAAATTTCAAGATTGTCCCCTGTACCCCCAAGTCTTTGTCATTGGTGTATAATCGACCCATTGAGCTGTTGCAGGGAGAAGTAACCAGGCTTGATTGCTGGTGTCAGAGGGAGATCTTTAGATTCGCAGCGAGACATCGCTGACGGATATAGAAAATACGGAACTGCACAGAGGAAGTGGACCAGGAACAACACTCGGGTTAGCCTTTGGCCAAGAGGGCACAGTGCCAGGGCGCGATGGGCACTTTGGCCCAGAAATTCGGGTCGGGGGCTTCCCGCGGGTGCAAGCCCCCGACCTGCACTTACCTAGCGCGCCAGCCGTTGAGCTGTGGGCCCCCGTGGTATTCCGATCCTGGGCCGCCTCCAACTGCCGGCGCGCAGTGCTTGCGTATCCCAGGGGCGCAGTTTGTTTGAAGCATCCCCTGGGATCACGTGGGCCATGGAGAGCCAATGGTAGCAGGGAATGCTTCATAAGTTTGACAGGAAGATCTGTCAAACCTATAAATACTATAAGCCCCAAAAATCACATCTCAAAAAAAAAAAAAAAAAAAAAAAAAAAATTTTAAAATCACATTTTTTAAATAAACTATAAATTACATGAAAACTATTTTAAACAATTTACATTAAAAAAAAATACATTTTCTAACGGGGCTAAAAATAAACTTGCTTTTCTTTAAAGTATTTAAAAATAATAAACCTGTGGGGAAAAAAAAATGTTTTAATTAATTCACCACTTACCTTGTTAAAAAGCAGGCCTTGCAACTGCTTTTTACATGTCCTAACTTCTGGAGACTTGCCTTCCTGGAGAAACCTGGGGGGGGGAAACGTAAGTTCGATGCGCACGCGCTGCCTCTCCTGCGCACGCGTTCGACCTCTGAACCCCTTTCAGGGGAACGGAAGTTCCGATTTCCCGTGCATACACGAAACCGGCACTTTCGTTGGGCCTACGGGTGCGTACTCGCGCATTGGGAACTGAATTTCTGGGCCATTATGTATTTCTGTGGGAAACTCTTCACCACAGTGAGGGATGTTGGTGCTGGGAACGCAACCCTCTTTTTTCCACCCAGTTCAGCCTTAACCGCTCCCAGCAGCTGAACAGCGTCCCCAGCAAGAGGATTAGCCCGGTGAGCGTTGTGGACAGCGGGAGTCTCCGAGCGCTCAGGGTAACCCAAGCGTGCATTTCTTTCAGGTTACGACTTTGCCGCGGTGCTGGAGTGGTTTGCGGAGCGGGTCGATCGCATCATCCTGCTGTTTGACGCCCACAAGCTGGACATCTCCGACGAGTTCTCCGAGGTCATCAAAGCCATGAAGAACCACGAGGACAAGATTCGGGTGGTGCTGAACAAGGCCGACCAGATCCACACGCAGCAGCTGATGCGGGTGTACGGGGCCCTCATGTGGTCGCTGGGCAAGATCATCAACACCCCCGAGGTGATTCGGGTTTACATCGGCTCCTTCTGGTCCCAGCCCCTCCTCATCGCCGAGAACCGGAAGCTCTTTGAGGCAGAGGAGCAGGACTTGTTCAAAGACATCCAGAGCCTGCCGAGGAACGCCGCCCTGAGGAAACTGAATGACCTCATCAAGAGAGCGCGGCTGGCTAAGGTAGGCGGCGGCCTGAGGGCCGGTCTGGTCTGGTTGCCTGACTCAAACCTTCTCCAAACTGAGATGAGCTTGTGTTGGTCAGAAGCAGGGGGATGCACAGTCACACACTTGTGTATTGTCTGCGCCGTATCTCAATTTAAAAAGTACAAGTTGCAGCCTCTTCCTCTGAAATAACAATAGAAAATGCTGGAAAAACTCAGCAAGCCAGGCAACATCTGTGGAGAGAGAAACAGTCAACATTTTGGGTCGAAACCCTTTGTCAAGACTGGAAAAGCACAGGAAATGAAATAGATTGAAAGGCTGGGCCGGGAGAGAACAAAAGAGAAGTGAAGAGTCATTAAGAGGTATTCAAGACGAGGTGGTGATAGGACTAGTGGAGACAAGACGGCTCTAGATTAGGCGTGAAATGTTCTGGCAGAATGGGAGACAGCTGCCATGTGGGAGAGAGAAAAAGGGGGGGAGGGCCAAAACAAAGGTGTGGATAAAAAAATAAGTGAAAATGTAATGTCTCCCATTCTGCCAGTGCATTTCACACCTAATCTAGAGCCGTCTTTTGTCCCCACTAGTCCCATCACCATCTCGTCTCGTTTTGAATACCTCTTAATGTCTCTTGTTCTCTCCCAGCCTGGCCTTTCAATCTATTTCATTTCCTGTGCTTTTCCAGTCTTGACGAAGGGTTAGACCCGAAACAGTCAACGTTTCTCTCCACGGATGTTGCCTGGCCTGCTGAGTTTTTCCAGCATCTGCAGTATTTTGCTATTGGCCTCTTCCTCTGCCTGCGTTTCCCTCAGCATGTGATTTGCATCACTAGTTGTTGCAGTGTGACTTCTCGAATTGTCCACCTCTTACAAGAAATGTTGCGACACATTTCCTGAAATGTGAGTTACAGGAACTTGCAACGCTAGAATTTCAGGCAGGAGAGTGTTTAGGCAACACTTCTACACGTACACGGGGCGGTAGAAGTTTGGAACTCTCTTCCGTAAGCGATGCTAGATCAATTAATTTTTAAATCTGAGATTGATGGCTTTTTGTTGACCAGAGTGACGTGGGCCAAAGGCAGGGAGATGGAGTGAGGTCGCAGATCAGCCATGATCTCATCGAATGGTGGAACAGGCTCGAGGGGCCGAGTGTTCCTGTGCCTGTGTTCCACCTGTGGTCAGAAGCTGGCCAAAGTCGCATGGCTTCTGGTCCAGAGCAGTGTGTTTTCGGTTCACTCTCTGGTACCTCACCCGAGAGCTCATTCACACGAGTCTAGATATTTAGCACGCAAGCATCGCTCCCAACCCTATTCTCGCACGACAGACATTTCTGCAACGCCTTTCACGACCTCCAGACATCCCAAAACGTTTTACAGCCAATGGAGTGCTTTTGAAGAGTAGTCACTGTTGTAATATAAGAAACGCAGCAGCCAATTTGCACACAGCAAGATCCCACAAACAGCAATGTGATAATGGCCAGATAATCAATTTTTAAAATATTTTTTACTTATGTTGGTTGTGGGATAAATATTGGCCCCAGGATACCGGGGAGAACGCCCCTGCTCTTCCAATCGTGCCAGGGGATCTTTAACGTCCACCTGAGAGCAGACGGGGCTTCGGTTTAATGTCCCATTCGAAAGCCGCCCCCCTCCGCCAGTGCGGCGCTCCCTCGGCACCGCCCCCCTCCGCCAGTGCGGCGCTCCCTCGGCACCGCCCCCTCCGACAGGGCGGCGCTCCCTCGGCGCCGCCCCCCTCCGGCAGTGCAGCGCTCCCTCGGCACCGCCCCCCTCCGACAGGGCGGCGCTCCCTCGGCACCGCCCCCCTCCGACAGGGCGGCGCTCCCTCGGCACCGCCCCCCTCCGACAGGGCGGCGCTCCCTCGGCACCGCACTGGGAGTGTCGGCCTAGATTTTTATGCTGAAGTCTCGAGTGGGGCTTGAACCCACGACCTAACTCCAGTGAGCGAGTGAGTGCTACCCACTGAGCCACGGCTGACTCTGGTTTCAATAAGTGGCTCTTCTGGAGCGCTGCGTGTGGCAGAGTAACCCACATCGAATCCATTCTGTACTAGGCCAGGTCCTGACTGGAAGAGTTCCATTTATAATGTACTGAGCACAATATAATTCAGCCAAGGAACATGACTGACCGCACTGTACTGAATCGACAGGAGGGTGCTCGCTCCACCCTATAGTTAGTGACGGAGCTAGAAAAGTAGCCCTTGAACTGTGCTCAGACAGTAGGACGGGGTCAGAGTGGGGCAAAGGGTAATTGAAGACCTACTGATCGACTCGAATTGGGGGGGAAAAACCCTGGAATCGCTCGAGACTGGGGACTGTTCTTTCTGCGTGCCTGAGTTTAAATGTGTTCCTGTCCTGTATCCATCGTGTGGCCTTGTGATTTGTGGAGCTGCTGCTGGGGACCAAGTTGGGGCGGACTGCGCATTCCTAACCGCTTCAGTCTGCTGTATATGGTGTGGGCTTGGCCCCGAGTGTGGGAACCAGTCCTGCCCTTGGTTTCTCCTGTGGCTGACTGCTGCATCACCCATGGGAAAAGCTGTGCAGCTGAAACCCGATCCCGTACAGCCGGTCCAGCGTGACGTCCTGCTGGATTTCCCTGCTCGACTAGCTCCTGCACATCACCACCCGCCCAGGGTTGAACCGGGGCGGTAGCCTTGTTAGCAGTGGCACAGTTGGTAGCACCCTCGCCTCGGAGTCAGAAGGTTGTGGGGTCGAGTCCCCACTCCAGAAACTCGAGCGCAAAAATCTAAACTGACACTCCTAGTGCAGTACTGAGGGAGCGCTAGTTTGCTGATACAAAGTTGGGTGGGGATGTAAGTTGTGAGGAGGATGCAAGGAGGCTTCAAGGGGATATAGACAAGCTAAGTGAGTGGGCAAGAGCATTGGCAAATGGAATATAATGTGGAGAAATGTGAAGTTATCCACTAGTAGGAAAAATAGAAAGGCAGAGTATTTTTTAAATGGTGAGAGGTTGGGAAATGTTGGTGTTCAGAGGGACCTGGGTGTCCTTGTACACAAATCACAAAGTTAACATGTAGGTACAGCAAGCGATTAGGAAAGCAAATGGTATGTTGGCCTTTATTACAAGAGGATTTGAGTATAAGAGTAAAGACGTCTTACTGCAATTATATAGGGCCCTGGTGAGACCACACCTGGAGTATTGTGCACAGTTTTGGTCTCCTTACCTAAGGAAGGATATACTTGCCATAGAGGGAGTGCAACGAAGGTTCACCAGACTGGTTCCTGGGATGGGGGGATTGTCCTATGAGGAGAGATTGAGTAGACTAGGCCGATATTCTCTAGAGTTTAGAAGAATGAGAGGTGATCTCATTCAAACATACAACATTCTTACAGGGCTTGACAGGGTAGATGCAGGGAGGATGTTTCCCCCTGGCTGGAGAGTCTAGAACCAGGGGTCACAGTCTCAGAATAAGGGGTCGGCCATTTAGGACTGAGATGAGGAGGAATTTCTTCACTCAGAGGGTGGTGAATCTTTGGAATTCTCTCCCCCCAGAGGGCTGTGGAGGCTCAGTCGTTGAGTATATTTTTGAATATTAAGGGAATCAAGGGATATGGGGATCGGGTGGGAAAGTGGAGATGAGGTAGAAGATCAGCCATGATCTTATTGAATGGGGGAGCAGGCTTGAGGGGCCGAATGGCTGACTCCTCCTATTGTTCTTATAACACAGATGATCTGGTCATTATCACATTGCTGTTTGTGGGAGCTTGCTGTGTGCAAACTGGCTGATGCGTTTCCTACATTACAACAGTGACCACCCTTCATACAACAGTGACCACCCTTCAAAAAACAAGTACTTCATTGGCTGTAAAGCGCTTTGGGATGTCTGGTGGCTACAGAAATGCCAGTCTTTTTATCTTGTCTGTTAGTGAGCCAAGGGCACCCCTTCTCTTCCCTCACTCCCAGGACCTCCCACCCACCTGTTCGAAGCACTGTTTTGCTGTGGGTTTTGAATTCCTTTAGCTGAAGATTTCTGCAGCTCGTGCAGTGAATCCTGGAGTGAACGGAATACTTCACCTGCAGCAGCGCAGCCTGCTTGGTCCTGGCTCATACCGCTACTGGTACCTAGCCTGGGGTTTTATCTCAGCACTTTCTTTCCCAAAGTCGTCCTCCTAACTCTGTTTATAAAACCCAAGCATGATGTCCCACAAGAATAACACACATTTATACAGCGCCTTTACTGCATTGAAACCTCCCCAAGGTTACCAGACACAACGCAACACCGAGCCACAAGGACATATTAGGAGCAGTGACCAAAAGCTTGGTCAGAGGTAGGTTTCCAGGAGCGCCTCGAAGGAAGATCGAGGCTTAGGGAGGGAATTCCAGAGCTTAGGGCCCAGGCAGCTGAAGGCACGGCTGCCGATGGTGGAGCGATGGGAATTAGGGATGCTCAAGAAGACAGAATTGGAAAAGTGCAGAGATCGGCGCGGGTGTAGGATTGGGTGGGGGGTGGCCAATGTAGGTCAGCGAGCACGGGGAGGTGGGCGAGCGGGACTCGGTGCGAGTTAGGACACAGGCAACCGAGTTTTGGATGAACTCAAGTTTACGGATGGTGCAAGGTGGCTGGCCAGCCAGGAGTGCGCTGGAATAGTTGAATCAAGAGTAAACTAAAGCACGAATGAGGGTTTCAGCAGCCGATGAGCTGAGACAAAATGGGTAGTGAGATAGTAAAGCACTCTCCACACTGTCCCATCAAACACTCCCAGGGCAGGTACAGCACGGGTTAGATACAGAGTAAAGCTCCCTCTCCACTGTCCCATCAAACACTCCCAGGGCAGGTACAGCACGGGTTAGATACAGAGTAAAGCTCCCTCTACACTGTCCCATCAAACACTCCCAGGGCAGGTTAGATAGAGTAAAGCTCCCTCTGCTGCCCAGCCTCTGAAGTGCACCCCTCATTCTACCAGCCTTAACTCTTCCAACCACCCCCTCTTGCCTGATGACCAGTTTACTCCTGAATGATATTTGTGCTAGCAAATGGTTTCGGGCTGTCTCTCTGTCTGCAGTCAGCCTGGCTTTCACCCCCATTGGTGTTTAGCTGCTTTTGTCCTTGATATTTGATGAAAGGTTGTCTAGCCCATGGAGCACCCGGTCCCCGTGGATCGAGCTTGTTTGACAGGCCGCACGGTTACCCCTCAGCCGCCTGTCACCTGTGTATCTTGTTCCCCAGGTACACGCGTACATCATCTCTTCTCTGAAGAAGGAGATGCCGACTGTCTTCGGCAAGGAGAATAAAAAGAAGGAACTCATCAACAGCCTGGGAGACATTTACCAGAAACTCGAGCGGGAGTACCAGATCTCGCCTGGAGACTTTCCCAGCCTGAAAAAGATGCAGGTATGTCGTGGGCCGTGCGGAGGGTTGGCGCGGAGGTTTCCCCCCCGCCGCCCCCCCCCCCCCCCCCCCCCCCTCCGCTTCCTTCCCTGAAGGCACTGCCACTTGGAAGTATATGTTTCACCTGTATTCACTGGACTGACTCCTAGGATGGGGAGGTGGGGAATTGTCCTATGAGATTGAGTAGACTCGGCCCACATTCATAACATAAGAGCAGGTCATTCGGCCCTTCGAGCCTGCTCCGCCATTCAATGAGATCATGGCTGATCTTCTGCCTCAACTCCATTCACCGGCCCTATCGCCATATCCCTTGATGCTCTTACTAGTCAGAAATCTATTGACTTCTGTTTTGAATATACCCAATGTCTGATCTATACTTGCCACAAAGGGAGTGCAATGAAGGTTCACGAGATTGATTCCTGGGATGGCGGGACTGTCGTACGAGAAGAGATTGAGTAAACTAGGCCTGTATTCCCTTGAATTCAGAAGAATTAGAGGGGATCTCACTGAAGCATACAAAATTATTACAGGGCTTGATAGGGTGCATGCTGGGAGAATGTTTCCCTCGGCTGGGGAGTCTAGAACCAGGGGCCACAGCCTTGGGATAAAGGGTAGGCCATTCAGGACTGATGAGGAGGAATTTCTTCAGAGGGTGGTGAATCTTTGGAATTTTCTACCCCAGAGGGCTGTGGAGGCTCAGTCATTGGGTATATTTAAAACGCAAGTTCTAGAGTTTAGAAGAATGAGGTGATCTCAAATATATAAAATTCAAACGGGGATTGACGGGATCGATGCTGGGAGGTTGTTTCCCCCTGGGCTGGAGAGTCTCGAACTAGGGGCCACAGCCTCAGGATAAAGGGTAGGCCATTCAGGACTGAGATGAGGAGGAATTTCTTCACGCACACGGTGGTGAATCTTTGGAATTTTCTACCCCAGAGGGCTGTGGAGGCTCAGTCATTGAGTATATTCAAGGCTGAGATTGACTGATACCTGGGATGGCAGGAATGACGTATGAGGAGAGATTGGATTGATTGGGCTTATATTCGCTGGAGTTTAGAAGAATGAGAGGGGATCTCATTGAAACTTATCAAATTCTAACAGGACTAGACAAACTAGATGCAGGAAGGATGTTCCCGATGGTCGGGGAGTCCAGAACCAGGGGTCACAGTCTAATGATAAGGGGTAAGCCATTTAGGACAGAGATGAGGAGGAATTTCTTCACCCAGAGAGTGGTGAACCTGTGGAATTCTCTACCACACAAGGCAGTTGAGGCCAATTCATTAAATATATTCAAGAAGGAGTTGGATATATTTCTTAAGGCTAAAGGGATCAAGGGATATGGGGAGAAGGCAGGGACAGGGTACTGAATTTGGATGATCAGCCATGATCTCATTGAATGGCGGAGCGAGCTCGAGGGGCCGAATGGCCTACTCCTATCTTCTATGTTTCTATGATAGATTTTTGGATGTCAATGGATACGGAGATGGGGCTGGCAGCTTGAGTTGAGGTGGAAGAACTTCTTGATTGGCGCAGGCTGGAAGGGCCGAGTGGCCTAATCCTGCTCCTATTTCCTGTGTTCCCACCTGTGATGCTATCTTAAAATTAGAGCTTGGCCATTTAACCGCGAAATTAGGAAGCACTTTTTCCCCCCTCCACACAAGGCTAGTGGAACTATCCCCCTCTTTCTCTTTCTTTCCCCCCCCCCCCACCCACTAAAGGCTGTGGATGCTGGGGGTCAGTTGAAGCTTCAAGACTGAGATTGTTGGGCTCCAAGGGTTAAATTACGAGGCGAGATTACACAAACTAGGGTGGTTTTCCTGGAACTTAGAAGTCAAGGGGTGATTTGATCAAAGTTTAAGATATTAAGGGGAACTGAGGGATGTGGATTCTTAGGACTAGGGGACATAGTGTAAAAATCAGGAGTGAAGTTTGGAAACTTCTACAAGCAAAGGATGGTAGAAGTTTGGAACTCTGTTTGCAAATGGCAACTGATGCTAGATTAATTAATTTAAAATCTGAGATTGATAGATTTCTGGTAACCAAAGGTCGACTCAGGAACTGGCCCTTTTTAGATTGGAAACTTGCGCATGTCACTCTGCTTTTTAAGAATGCCGGGGGGGGGGGGGGAAACCAGGGAATTATAGACCAGTTAGCCTAACATCTTGTCGGGGAATTGCTAGATTGCTTAATCCCTAATTAAGGATAGGGTGACTGAAGCCCGTACAAATTCAGTTGATCAGACAGCCAGCATGGATTTGTGAAAGGTCAGTCACGCCTGACGAGCCTGATTGAATTTTTTGAAGAGGTGACTAAAGTAGTGGACAGGGGAAATGTCCATGGATGTTATTTATATGGACTTCCAGAAGGCATTTGATAGTCCCTCTCGAGACTTATCTAAGGTAGAAGCCCATGGAATCGAGGGCAAATTATTGCCCTGGTTAGGAAATTGGCTGAGCGGCAGGAGACAGTAGGGATAATGGGTAGGCACTCATTGTCAGGGTGTGACTCGTGTCCCACAGGGATCTGTGTTGGGGCCTCAACTATTCACTAAACAACTTGGATGATGGCATAGAAAGTCATATATCCAAATTTGCAGATGACGCAAAGATGGGCAGCATTGTAGGCAGTGTAGATGGAAGCATAAAATTAGAGATATTAATAGATTAAATGAATGGGCAAAATTGTGGCAAGTGTGAGGTCATCCACTTTAGGGTACTTTCTAAATGGTGAAAGGCTAAAAACAGTGGAGGTCCAAAGAGACTTTGGGGGGGTGGTCCAGGTACATAGATCATTAAAATGTCATGAACAGGTACAGAAAATAATCAAAGGCTAATGGAATGCCGGCCTTTATATCTGGAGGACTAGAATCCAAGGGGGTAGAAGTCATGCTGCAGCTGTACAAAGCCCTGGTTAGACCACACCTGGAGCACTGGGAGCAGTTCTGGGCCCCACACCTTGGGAAGGATATATTGGCCTTGGAGGGAGTGCAGCGTAGGTTTACCAGAATGATACCCGGACTTCAAGGGTTAAGTTACGAGGAGAGATTACACAAATTAGGGTTGTATTCCATGGAATTTAGAAGGTTAAGCGGTGATCTGATCGAAGTTTAAGATATTAAGGGGAACTGCTAGGGAGGAGAGAGAGAAACTATTTCCGCTGGTTGGGGAGTCTAGGACTAGGGGGGGCAGAGTCTAAAAATTAGAGCCAGACCTTTCAGGAGTGAAGTTAGGAAACACTTCTACACACAAAGGGTGGTAGAAGTTTGGAACTCTCTTCCGCAAACAGCAATTAATGCTTGATCAATTGTTAATTTTAAATCTGAGATTGATAGCTTTTTGTTAACCAAAGTTATTAAGGGATATGGGGCAAAGGCAGGTGGATGGAGTTAGGTCGCAGATCAGCCATGATCTCATCGAATGGCGGAACAGGCTAGAGGGGCTGAATGGCCTCCTCCTGTTCCTTTTTTTGCTTGGGTGGGGGGGGGAGGGGATATGGAGTGGTGATGCAAGTCAGCCATGATCTGATTGAAGAGTAGGTTTGAGAGCTGACTGGGCTCTTCCTCCTCCTCTTTTTCCCCCCCCCTTCTTCCCCTCCTCTTCCCCCCCCCCCCCCCCCCTCCTCTTCCCTCCCCCCCCCCCCCCCCCCCCATCTCTCCTCTTCCTCTCCTCCTTTCCCTCCCTCCCTCCCTCCCTCCCTCCCTCCCTCCCTCTCCTCTTCCTCCCTCCCCCCCCTCTCCTCTTCCTCCCCCCCCCCCCCCCCCCCTTTCCCGGTGGGTTTGGGTTGTGACTCCCAGTGACCTGGTCCAGCTGCACAAACCAGCAAGGTCTGGAACACTGCCAAACAATTGCAGCCACATCATTTCTCCACCACAGAGCAGTTCCAGCTTCCTCTGTGATTCTTGGCAGATCAAAATGGCCCCCTTCCTGGTGCTGTGGGACACTGCTCTCCCTTTCCAGAGGATGTCATTGAATTTAATAGAATTTTTTTTTAAATCATGCTTTCAACTTTTGGGGTGGAAATTTAAAAAAAGAAAAAATGGGTCTCTGTGAAGAGACTGGAAAAGCTGGGGTTGCCGTGGAGCCGAGAGAGTTAATGGGCAATTGAAGAGAGGTTCCAAATGATGAAGGGGTTTTGATGCAAGTAGATGGGGAGAAACTGCGTTTGTGGCAGGAGGGTCGTTAACCAGAGGACAGATTTAAAGTAATTGGCAAAAAAGCCGGTGGGGGGGGGGGATAATTTTTTATTTTACGCAGCGAATAACGATCTGGATCGCGCTGCCTGAAAGGACGGTGGGAGCAGATTCAATAGTAACTTTCAAAAGGGATTTGAATAAATACTTGAAACGGAACGATTTGCAGAGCTATAGGGAAAGAGCAGGGGGGAGTGGGACTAATTGGAGAGCTCTTTCAAAGAGCCGGCACAGGCACGATGGGCCGAATGGCCTCCTCCTGTACTGCGTCATTCTATGATTCCGATCTGCTTTGGGGTTTTTCTTGAGCATTGCTGCAGTACTTTGCAGCAGCTCTCGTGGTTTTTGTAGCATTGAGGCGAACTCTGAAGCGCCTTCCTTCCAGAAATAAAATGCTATTTTTAATTCTCGTTAAGCTGACGCGTGGGAGCTGCTGCTGCTCTTTGTGGCGGACTGCTGCATGCTGTAGTTCGATTAACCTGTTCCTTCCCCCACACCACCCCCCCCCCCCCCCCCCCAAAACCCCACACCTCTCCACCCTCAATGGGATGCATGTTGCATGGACTGTGCCCACACCCCCGCACCCCAACCCCCAAGTGGCCATTCTGCATGTAAGTGCAGTGGTTGTCAGCAGCACTGGGGTGCTGCTGGGGCTGTGCTTGGTGCACTGGGACTGTGCTGCTGGGGCTGTGCTGCTGGGGCTGTGCTTGGTGTACTGGGGCTGTTGGTGCACTGGGACTGTGCTGCTGGGGCTGTGCTTGGTGTACTGGGGCTGTTGGTGCACTGGGACTGTGCTGCTGGGGCTGTGCTTGGTGTACTGGGGCTGTTGGTGCACTGGGACTGTGCTGCTGGGGCTGTGCTTGGTGTACTGGGACTGCTGCTGGGGCTGTGCTTGGTGCACTGGGACTGTGCTGCTGGGGCTGTGCTTGGTGTACTGGGGCTGTTGGTGCACTGGGACTGCTGCTGGGGCTGTGCTTGGTGTACTGGGGCTGCTGCTGGGGCTGTGCTTGGTGCACTGGGACTGTGCTGCTGGGGCTGTGCTGCTGGGGCTGTGCTTGGTGCACTGGGACTGTGCTGCTGGACAGGGTTGCATTGGGCCACTGCTGGACTGGTTATTCCTACATGTATCAGCAATACCCACAGCTTATTCTACACTCTGCAGGACTGCGCGTGGCTTGTTGCTTTATAGGAACAGGAGGAGACCATTCAGCCCCTCGAGCCTGTTGCTCCATTCAGTGAGATCATGGCAGATCTGTGACCTAACTCCATCTACCCACCTTTGGTTAACAAAAATCTATCAATCTCAGATTTTAAATTAACAATTGATCTAGCATCAATTGCTGTTCTGCAGAAGAGTTTCAAACTTTTACCACCCTTTGTGTAGAAGTGTTTCCTAATTTCACTCCTGTAAAAGTCTGGCTCTAATTTTTAGACTCTGCCCCCAAGTCCTAGAATCCCCAACCAGCGGAAATAGTTTCTCTTGATCTAGCTGTTTCCCCCTTAATACCTTAAACTTCAATCAAATCACCCCATAACCTTCTAAATTCCAGCTCTTGCCCTTCCAACAAGCAAGTGTGTGTGTGTGTGAAGCCTCCCTTTGCTTTCCCCCCTTCTGCTCACTTGCTCACTCCTTCCATTCCCCCCCACCCCCACTACCAGTGGCTGCAATCGAGAGCCTCAGCAGTGCTTCACTTGCCAAGAGGTGTGATGTTGAGTGCTGTGCGTGAGGAGCGGAATTTAAAACACAAGATTCTGAGGGGGATTGACAGGGTAGATGCTGAGGTTGCTTCCCCCTGGCTGGGGAGTCTAGAACCAGGGGGCACAGTCTCAGGATAAGGGGTCGGCCATTTAGGACTGAGATGAGGAGGAATTTCTTCACTCGGAGGGTGGTGAATCTTTGGAATTCTCTGCCCCAGAGGGCTGTGGAGGCTCAGTCGTTGAGTATATTTTAAGGCTGAGATCGATAGATTTTTGGACTCTAGGGGAATCGAGGGATATGGGGATCGGGTGGGAAAGTGGAGTTGAGGTTGATCAGCCATGATCTTATTGAATGGCTGAGCAGGTTCAAGGGGCCGAATGGCCGACTCCTGCTCCTACTTCTTGGGTTCTTGAGTCACATCCGAGTGTTGTTCACATCCCTTTTTCTTAGGATCACTTGCAGACGATGGATTTCAACAAGTTCCAGAGCCTGAAGCCCAAACTGCTGGACATGGTGGACGACATGTTGGCCAACGACATTGCCCGGCTGATGACCATGGTGAGGCAGGAGGAGGCCCTGATGCCCAAGCAGATTGTCCACGGCGGCGCCTTCGAGGGCACCATGAACGGGCCCTTCGGCGCCGGCTACGGCGAGGGGGCCGGCGAGGGCATCGACGAGATCGAGTGGGTGGTGGCCAAGGACAAGCCCATGTACGATGAGATCTTCTACACCCTGTCGCCGGTGAACGGCAAGGTCACCGGGGCCAGCGCCAAGAAGGAGATGGTGAAGTCCAAGCTGCCCAACACGGTGCTGGGCAAAATCTGGAAGCTGGCGGACGTGGACAAGGACGGCATGCTGGACGACGAGGAGTTTGCCCTGGCCAACCACCTGATCAAAGTCAAGCTGGAGGGTCACGAGCTGCCCAACGAACTGCCCGATCACCTGATCCCGCCGTCCAAACGGAGACAGGAGTGACCCCTCCTCCCTGCCCCCTCCCCTCCCTCCCTGGCGTTGGTGGGCTGGTAACCAAAGGGGTCAGGATCCTCCTCGCCCGATTGAACTCCCGCTCTTTGATTTCATACTCATCGAACGCTTTAATGTATAAAACGCGCGACATGTTTTCAGCTCCACACTTTGGTGCAGACGGACCCCGGAATCCCCCTTCCAGCAGGTGTAATGCACCCCCCCCCCCCCCCCCCGGATCGTGAACGTGCCCCGGCAGGGTCAAGCAGTTGCCCCAGCGCGAGGAATTGAGTTCTGTGTATTCCAGCAGCAGAACTAAATATCGCCGCTCCAAGCCCGTCACAAGATGCACTTTTACAGCATGTCATGTAACACCCAACCTGTCTCTCTCGCGCCTGCACATCCATTCACTGGCGCACACACACACTCCCTCTCTCTGGCATGCACATTCACTGACTCGTGCGCACATCCATTCACTGGCACACGCGCGTGCACATCCATTCACTGGCTCTTTTCTCTCGCTCGCTCTGGCTCGCACGTTCACTGGGGCGCGCTCTCGCACATTCAGACACGCGCTCTCGCACATTCACTGGGGCACTCATTCACTGACATGTGCTCTCTGGCCCATTTGCTGACGTGATCTCTCTCGCACATTCACTGACACCTGCAGCAGCCTGAGCGAATCCAGCCATCCAAACACAGCTGCCCACTGTGATCCTCAAAGATGTGGGACATGGCGCCAGAGGGAAGGCACCTCCTCTCGCACCCCTGTGCACGCCACTCCTAATGTCCTTTTTTAAAAAAAAATTAAAATAAAATATATATATATATATCCCAATGCAACTATGAAGGGGTGCGAGTGGGTTGAATGAGGGGCAGGGGCCTCTTTCCCTGGTGGGTGTTTTTAAAATTGCCAAACCTGTGGTTTTGGGAGCTTTTAGATTTAGAATTGAGTGGTGGAGAAAAGGAATGCATTGACTTGAGCTTCTTTGGATGGCTGAATGTATCCCCGGTGGTGAGGGGTGGCAGGCGGGGTGGTCTCTTGCCCCCCCCCTGAGTCCGGATCGATTCCGGGGAGAGCAGCAGCAGCGAGATGCTTGTCCGTCGGGGTGGCCTAGCTGCGGGATGTATTTTTCTCTCCAGTTTGCTCGCTGAAGTGTGGAGCTGCCTTGCGCAAGTCTTAAAACTGTGAGCGTATCAAATCAAAGATGGCGCCGTGAGGCGCATCAGGAAGGCGCCCGCAAAATGTGCAAACTTGTGTGCGAGAGTGTACAGAGTGAATTCTGAATGTGACGATGTTCCCCCCCGAGGGATCTGTGTAATTTCCCCAGCTGGCGAGAAAGCTGCCTCAAACTGACTGACTCGCCGACGAGTTTCAGTGTGACTACCATTCGGCGCGGATGGTGGTGGTTGGCGATCGGCGCTGTGCACAGGCTTGTGTCTCGAGTGTTTTTCGAACCATGGCCAGAATTCCAGTTTTTTTCGGACTACACCCAGATGTGCCAGGTTCCCCCTTTTTCCTCTGTCCCTCTTCCTGTGTCTGTGTCTGTCTGTGTGTGTGTCTGTCTCTCTCTTTTCTCCCCCCCCCCCCCCCCCCCCCCCACTCTCCCCTTTTTAAAATTTCAGTCCTTCCCTGCTTCTAACCACCGTGTCCTCCTTCGTCTGCGTGGGCCGTTGCTAAGAGACTGAACTGATGGTCAGCCACATCCATCTGCTGTGCCCTGTTGCCCCAAGTGTGTGTGTGAGTAGTCTCCACGGTTAATACCCTGACGACAGGGCCCTCCTGCCTTGGCCGTCTCCCCCTCCCCCCCCCCCCCCCCCCCCCATGGTGCAGCGACCCTTTAGCTTTAAGATCCTGCTCGGTGAGGTAGTGTATGTGCAGACTGTGCTATCCAGAGTGTGTGTGTGAGAGAATGTGGCCCGAGAGTTGTGACTGGTGAATTGCTGTACTGTGGCGGTGCGGGCTGAAGGGACACCCCTGTCTTGTGTTGCATTGTCTGTAGCTGGTACTCGGCTGCTGTGCCGTCTCCCCCTGCCTCCCGGAGAATTGTTGGAGCTGTCTGTGTATGAATAAAGATTCCAGTTTGAAAACACACACACCACCGCATCCCGCTATCCTGTCGTTCACTGATTTGTGGCTGGCTTTCCGACGGTGCCCCCGACTGAACCCAGAGGAGTGGTGTCGATGCAGGGTTGACGCTGCTGATGGTAGGTTTGTGATCTGAGACCATGCACTGGCGGTTAGAGGCGCTGACCTTGTGCCACATGTCCGAGCTCTCTGCTGTTGCTGAATGATGGAGGCAGGTTACTGTTGAGGGGGAAGAGTAGCTCGTGAGCTAGCGCACTGGCCAGCGATGGATCCCCGAGGGAGTGCAGAGCGATGAGCTTACCACTCATTAGGGGAGGTCACTGGGCAAGGGAAGGAAGACCATGCTGGAGTAGTTCGAACAGACACAGGCCGATTCTGGACGACCGGCTCTCGCTCGGGACTTCACTGCTTTTCAGTACCTTGATCTCGACAGTCCGCTGCTCAAAGCCAGGGCCATTGCAGGCCCCAGTGACCCCTGGGGTAGGGAGAGAGGAGAATCAGCCAGGGTTCCTGCTCCTGATCACTGTCCAGTGACCCCCCCCCCCCCCCCCCAAGGTTAGGGAGAGGGGAGAATCAGCCCAGGGTTCCTGATCACTGCCCAGTGACCGCCCCCCCCCCCCCGGGGTTAGGGAGAGGGGAGAATCAGCCAGGGTTCCTGCTCCTGATCACTGCCCAGTGACCCCGGGGTTAGGGAGAGGGGAGAATCAGCCAGGGTTCCTGCTCCTGATCACTGCCCAGTGACCCCTGGGTTAGGGAGAGGGGAGAATCAGCCAGGGTTCCTGCTCCTGATCAATGCCCAGTGACCCCTGGGTTAGGGAGGCTGTGCTGTGATGTCCTCCAGTCGATTATTTAATTGAGGGGAGAGGTGTTGGGAGCACTCCAAAACTGAAATCTGATGGAGGCAGACACAGCGATACTCCTGGGAACTTCCACTACAGAAAGTATATTTTACATTGTATATTACAGCACAGAAACAGGCCATTTGGCCCAACTGCTGTGTTGGTGTTTATGTTCCACACTAACTTCCTCCCACCCCTCTTCATCTCACCCTATCAGCATAACCCTCTATTCCCTTTCTCCCTCATGTGTTTATCCAGCTTCCTCTTAAATGCATCGATACTATTCGCCTCAACCACTCCCTGTGGTAGCGAGTTCCACATTCTCACCACTCTGGGTAAAGAAGTTTCTCCTGAATTCCCTATTGGATTTATTGGTGACGATCTTATATTGACGGCGTCTAGTTCTGGTCTCCCCCACAAGTGGAAACATCGTCTCTACGTCGACCCCATCGAACCCTTTCACAATCTCAGACTTCTACATAATCTGTGTGGAGGTGGGAGACATTGGTAGGGTTCTTAATGAATATTTTGTGTCGGTTTTCACAAAGGAGCAGGGTGAAGCAGACATTGCTATCGGGGGGGGGGGGGGGAAAGAGTGTGAAATATTAGATGAAATAAACATAGTGAGAGGAAGTATTAAGGGGTTTAGCAGCTTTAAAAGTGGATATATCCCCAGGCCCGGATGAAATGTATCCCAGGCTGTTAAGCGAAGCAAAAGAGGAAATAGTGGAGGCCCTGACCATCATTTTTCAATCCTCTCTGGCTTCAGGTGGGGTGCTGGAGGACTGCGAACGTGGTACCCTTGTTTGAAAAGAATAGACCGAGTAATTACAGGCCAGTCAGCCTAACCTCGGTGGTGGGGAAAATTATTGGAAAGAATTCCAAAGGACTGGATAAATCTTCATTTAGAAAGACACGGATTAATCAAGGATAGTCAGCACTGATTTGTTGAGGGATGGTCGTGTCTAACAAACTTGATTGAATTTTTTGAGGTAACAAGGAGGGTAGATGAGGGTAGTGTGTAGTGTATATGGAATTTAGCAAGGCTTTTGATAAGGTTCCACATGGCACACTGGTAACGATGTTAAAAGCCCATGGGATTCAGGGCAAAGTGTCAAGTTGGATTCAAAACTGGCTCGGAGACAGGAAGCAGAGGGTAATGGTTGATGGGTGTTTTTGTGACTGGAAGGCTGTTTCCAGTGGGGTTCCGCAGGACTCCGTACTGGGTCCCTTGTTTTTTGTGGTATATATCAATGATCTAGACTTGAATATTGGGGGTATGATTAAGAAGTTTGCCGATGATACTAAAATCGGCTGTGTGGTTGATGCTGAAGGAAGCTATCAATAAATTGGTCAGGTGGGCAGAACAGTGGCAAATGGAATTCAATCCAGAGAAGTGTGAGGTAATGCATTTGGGGAGGGCTAACAAGGCAAGGGAATCGAGGATAAAAACAAAAGATAGGAAGGAGAAAAACAAAAGTGGCAGTCAGAGAAATCAACGGTTTAAATCAAACATGGCCACAGTAAATAATAATTCTAATAGGTCTAAGAGCGTTTATTAAAAAAAAACAAGCCTGAAGGCTTTGTCTTAATGCGAGGAGCATTTGGAATAAGGTGGATGAATTAGCTGCACAGAGGTAAACGAATATGATTTGATTGGGATTACGGAAACATGGCTCCAGGGTGGCCAAGGCTGGGAACTCAACAGCCAGGGGTATTCAATATTCAGGAAAGATGGGCAAAAAGGAAAGGGAGGTGGGGTAGCATTGCTAGTTAAAGAAGGGATTAACACAATTGTAAGGAAGGATATTAGCTCTGATGATGTGGAATCTGGGTAGAACTGAGAAATACCAAGGGGCAGAAAACGTTAGTGGGAGTGGTATATAGACCTCCAAACAGTAATGCGGAGGTTGGGGATGGCATTAAAAGGGAAATTAGAGAAGCGTGCAATAAGGGCACAGCAGTCATCATGGGTGACTTTAATCTACATATAGATTGGGCTAACCAAATTAGTAACAATACTGTGGAGGAGGAATTCCTGGAGTGTTTACAGGATGGTTTCCTGGACCAATATGTCAAGGAACCAACCAGAGATCAGGCCATCGTAGACTGGGTATTATGTAATGAGAGAATTAATTAGCAATCTTGTTGTACGAGGCCCCTTGGGTCGGAGCGATCATAATATGATAGAATTCTTCATTAAGATGGAGAAGGAAGTAGTTGACTCGGACTCGGGCCCTGAATTTAAATAAAGGATGGTCTGAGGCGTGAGTTGGGTCGGATTGATTGGGGAATGTCACTCAAAGGGTTGACAGTGGATAGGCAATGGCAAGCATTCAAAGACTGCATGGATGAACTACAGAAATTGTTCATCCCAGTATGGCATAAAAATAAAACCAAGGTGACTCAACTGTGGCAAACGGGAAATTAGGGATAGCATAAGATCCAAGGAGAGGACATATAAATAGGCCAGAAAAAGCAGTAAACCTGAAGATTGGGAGCAGTTTAGGATTCAACAAAGGAGGACAAAGGGATTAATTAAGGGGGGGAAATAGAATGAGAGTAAGCTTGCAGGGAACATAAAAACTGACTGTAAAAGCTTTTATAGATATGTGAAGAGAAAAAGATTGGTGAAGTCAAACGTAGGTCCCTTGCAGTCAGAATCGGGAATTTATAATGGGGAACAAAGAAATGGCAGACCAATTAAATACATATTTTGGTTCTGTCTTCACAAAGGAGGACACAAATAACCTCCCAGAGATGTCGGGAACATAGGGTCTGATGAAGGGGAGAAACTGAAAGAAATCAGTATTTGTAAGGAAATGGGTGTTGAGGAAATTGATGGGACTGAAGACCGATAAATCCCCAGGGCCTGATAATCTATATCCTAGGGTACTTAAGGAAGTGGCCCTAGAAATAGTAGATGCATTGCTGATCATCTTCCAACATTCGATGGAACCTGGAACAGTACCCATGGATTGGAGGGTAGCTAATATTGCCCCACTATTCAAAAAAGGTGGTAGGGAGAAAATGGGGAATTACAGACCGGTAAGCCTGACATCGGTAGTGGGGAAAATGCTAGCGTCCATTATAAAGGATGTAATAGCAGAGCACTTGGAAAACAGTGACCTGATCGGACAAAGTCAACATGGATTTACAAAAGGTAAATCGTGCTTGACTAATCTGGAATTTTTTGAGGATGTAACTGGTAAAATAGATAAGTGAGAACCAGTGGATGTGGTATATTTGGACTTTCAGAAGGCTTTCGATAAGGTCCCGCATAAGAGGTTAGTGTGTAAAGTTAAGGCACGTGGGATCGGGGGCAAGGTATTGACTTGGATAGAAAACTGGTTGGCGGACAGAAAGCAAAGAGTTGGAATAAACGGGTCTTTTTCCGAGTGGCAGGCAGTGACTAGTGGGGTACCGCAGGGATCGGTCCTTGGACCCCAGCTGTTCACAATATATTAATGATCTAGACGAGGGAACTAGATGTAATATCTCCAAATTTGCAGATGACACAAAGCTTGGTGGGTGTGTGCGCTGTGAGGAGGATGCTGAGAAACTCCAGGATGATTTGGACAGGTTGGGTGATTGGGCAGAAGCATGGCAGATGCAATATAACGTGGATAAATGCGAGGTTATCCACTTTGGTGGCAAAAACAGGAAGGCTGATGATTATCTGAATGGCAATAGATTGGGCGAAGGGTAAGTGTAATGAGACCTAGGTGTCCTTGTGCACCAGTCACTGAAGGTAAGCATGCAGGTGCAGCAGGTGGTTAAGAAGGCAAATGATATGTTGGTCTTTGTAGCGAGAGGGTTTGAGTACAAGAACAAGGATGTGTTGCTGCAGTTGTACAGGGCCTTGGTGAGACCACACCTTGAGTATTGTGTGCAGTTTTGGTTGCCTTATCTGAGGAAGGATGTTCTTGCCATGAAAGGAGTTCAGCGAAGATTCACCAGGCTGATACCTAGGATGGCAGGAATGACTTATGAGGAGAGATTGGGTCGATTGGGCTTGCACTCGCTGGAGTTTAGAAGAATGAGAGGGGATCTCATTGAAACTTATAAAATTCTGACAGGACTGGACAGACTAGATGCAGGAAGGATGTTCCTGATGGTCGGAGTCCAGAACCAGGGGTCACAGTCTAAGGATAAGGGGTAAGCCATTTAGGACAGAAATGAGGAGGAATTTCTTCACCCAGAGAGTGGTGAGCCTGTGGAATTCTCTACCACAGAAGGCAGTAGAGGCTAATTCATTAAATATATTCAAGAAGGAGTTGGATATATTTAAGGCTAAAGGGATCAAGAGGTATGGGGCGAAAGCAGGGACCGGGTACTGAATTTGGACGATCAGCCATGATCTCATTGAATGGCGGAGCAGGCTCGAGGGGCTGAATCTCCTGCTCCTGCTCCTATCTTCTATGTTTCTATGAATACACAGTAAATGGTAGGACACTGAGTAGTGTAGAGGAACAAAGGGACCTCTGAGTGCATGTCCACAGATCCCTGAAGGTAGCAGGCCAAGTAGATAAGGTGGTTAAGAAGGCATATGGAATGCTTGCCTTAACTGGCATAGAATACAAGAGCAGGGGGGGGGTTATGATTCAACTGTATAAAACACTAGTTAGGCCTCAGCTAGAGTACTGCGTGCAGTTCTGGTCACCACATTGCAGGAAAGATGTGATTGCACTAGAGGGTACAGAGGAGAGTAGAGAATCTTGGCTATGAGGAAGATGATAGGCTGGCTCTGTTTTCCTTGGAACAGAGGAGGCTGAGGGGAGATCATAAATGAGGTGCATAAAATTTTGAGGCATAAGTAGTGGATACAGAGGAACTATTTCCCTTAGCAGAGGGGTCAAAAACCAGGGGGCACAGATTTAAAGTAATTGGGGGGAAGGTTTAGAGGGGATTTGAGGGGAAATTTCTTAACCCAGAGGGTTGTGGGGGTCTGGAACTCACTGCCTGAAAGGGTGGTCGAGGCAGGAACCCTAACCACATTTAAAAAGTACTTGGATGTGCACTTGGGATGCTGTAACCTGCAGGGCTACGGACCAAGAGCTGGGAAGTGGGATTAGGCTGGAGAGCTCTTTGTTGGCCGGCGCGGACACGATGGGCCGAAATGGCCTCCTTCCGTGCTGTAACTTTCTATGATTCTACCAGGTCACCCCTCAGCCTTTTTCTAGAGAAAAGAGCCCCAGCCTGTTCAATCTTTACTGATCGGTAGAACCTCTCAGTTCTGGGATCATCCTTGTTTGCACCTTCTCCAGTGCCTCTATAATCCTTTTTATAATATGGAGACCAGAACTGTGCACAGTGTTCCAAGTGTGGTCTAACGGAGGTTTGATACAAGTTTAACATGATTTCTCTGCTTTTCATTTTGATCCCTCTAGAAATGAACCCCAGTGCTTTGTTTGCCTTTTTTTTTACTTAATCTGCATTGCAACTTTTAGTGATATGCCAGTGATCTGGGATCCAGGAACTGGGTTCACTGCTGTGAGGGTGTCCCAGACCTTGGATTTATAGGACAGTACTGCCCTCTGGAGGAACAAATATGCATGACAGCCAAATTAAATTGTAAGTGGGCACCTGAGCACCTGGAGAGGTATGAGGGGTGGCTCTTCAATAACCAGGATCTAAACATAGTTACATAGAGTAAAACTCCCATCAAACACTCCCAGGGCAGGTACAGCACGGGTTAGATACAGAGTAAAGCTCCCTCTACACTGTCCCATCAAACACTCCCAGGGCAGGTACAGCACAGGTTAGATACAGAGTAAAGCTCCCTCTACACTGTCTCATCAAACATTCCCAGGGCAGGTACAGCACGGGTTAGATACAGAGTAAAGCTCCCTCTACACTGTCTCATCAAACATTCCCAGGGCAGGTACAGCACGGGTTAGATACAGAGTAAAGCTCCCTCTACACTGTCTCATCAAACATTCCCAGGGCAGGTACAGCACGGGTTAGATACAGAGTAAAGCTCCCTCTACACTGTCTCATCAAGCATTCCCAGGGCAGGTGCAGCACGGGTTAGATAGAGTAAAGCTCCCTCTACACTGTCCACATCAAACACTCCCAGGGCAGGTGCAGCATGGGTTGTGTTGGTAAACCAGTCGAATGAAATCCCTAGTGTCTGTGCTGAACCTGCTCCGGCTGGAGTCCTGGGTGCATTTCCTACTCTTCAATATATTGATGATAAAACTTTTACCACTCGCCTTTATACGACTTGCAAGTGCTGTTTGTTTTTCTTCATAATCCCTTTCTGCAGCTCTGCATATTTCCTTTTGTAGTTTGCTGTGGTTGTCCTAGGTTTCTGGATTGCTGCCTTCTCTGTGAGGGGTGTCCCGTTACCGGTCTGGCTCCTGGGCTGGAGTTTGACACTGAGCTCCATTGAAATGAGCGCTTGCCCCTGAGTGACACGTGCTCCTTCTCCTCCCTCTGTCCTACCACCGAGCGGCAGGCTTGAGGGCTTTGTCCTGCCTGGGAGAAAACCCAGGAGGTTTTACAACACGCAGCACTCATTCTAGGAAGCTAGGGGCAATGAACCCTGAACAGGATGCTCGCTCCCACCCCTGGGCTTCACCTGTTCCTTTCTCTCATTATCTCTTTCCAACACTGACCACCTTCGCCGAGCTGGTACGCAGTGTATGGACAGACCCTCGGAGGGTATCCAACTCCTCCTCCTTCCCCTGGCACAGAGACTGGGTGTCCAACTCCTCCTCTCCCCTGGGCACAGAGACTGGGTGTCCAACTCCTCCTCTCCCCTGGGCACAGTGACTGGGTGTCCAACTCCTCCTCTCCCTTGGGCACACAGACTGGGTGTCCAACTCCTCCCCTCCCCTGGGCACACAGACTGGGTGTCCAGCTCCTCCTCCTCTCCTCCTTCCCCCCCCCCCCCCCCCCCCGGCACAGAGACTGGGTGTCCAACTCCTCCTCTCCGCTGGGCACAGTGTCTGGGTGTCCAACTCCTCCTCCCCGGGCACAGTGACTGGGTGTCCAACTCCTCCCCTCCCCTGGGCACAGAGGCTGGGTGTCCAACTCCTCCCCTGGCACAGAGGCTGGGTGTCCAACTCCTCCCCTCCCCCGGGCACAGTGACTGGGTGTCCAACTCCTCTCCCACCCCCCTGGGCACAGTGACTGGGTGTCCAACTCCTCCCCATCCCTGGGCACAGTGACTGGGTGTTCAACTACTCCCCTCCCCCGGGCACAGAGACTGGGTGTCGAACTCCTCCTTCTCTTCTCCACCCCCCGCACACTGAGGGAGCGCCGCACTCTTGGAGGGGCGGTACTGAGGGAGCGCCGCACTGTCGGAGGGGCGGTACTGAGGGAGCGCCGCATTGTCGGAGGAGCGGTACTGAGGGAGTGCCACACTGTCGGAGGGGCGGTGCTGAGGGAGCGCTACACTGTTGGAGGGGCGGTGCTGAGGGAGCGCCGCACTGTCGGAGGGGCGGTACTGAGGGAGCGCCGGAGGGGCGGTACTGAGGGAGCGCCGCACTGTCGGAGTGGCGGTGCTGAGGGAGCGCCGCACTGTCGGAGGGGCGGTGCTGAGGGAGCGCCGCACTGTCGGAGGGGCGGTGCTGAGGGAGCGCCGCACTGTCGGAGGGGCGGTGCTGAGGGAGCGCCGCACTGTCGGAGGGGCGGTGCTGAGGGAACGCCGCACTGTCGGAGGGGCGGTGCTGAGGGCGCGCCTCACTGTCGGAGGGGCGGTGCTGAGGGCGCGCCGCACTGTCGGAGGGGCGGTGCTGAGGGCGCGCCGCACTGTCGGAGGGGCGGTGCTGAGGGCGCGCCGCACTGTCGGAGGGGCGGTGCTGAGGGCGCGCCGCACTGTCGGAGGGGCGGTGCTGAGGGCGCGCCGCACTGTCGGAGGGGCGGTGCTGAGGGCGCGCCGCACTGTCGGAGGGGCGGTGCTGAGGGCGCGCCGCACTGTCGGAGGGGCGTTGCTGAGGGAGCGCCGCACTGTCGGAGGTGCTGTCTTTCGGATGAGATGTTAAATCGAGGCCCCCATCTGCTCTCTCAGGTGGATGTAAAAGATCCCACGGCCACTATTGGAAGAAGAGCAGAGGGAGTTCTCCCCGGTGTCCTGGGGCCAATATTTATCCCTCAACCAACATCACTAAAAACAAATGATCCGGTCTGTATCTCATCTCATGTTTGGGGTGAGCAGGAAGGTGTACGTGTGTGATATATGCCCACCCCCACCCCGTGCCTTTAAATAGAGGGCATTCACTGTGCCTGGGAATTCTGGGCTGGCTCACGCTGCCCGGCACGGCAAAGCCCATGAAATCTCTGCAAATCGCCCGGGAAGAAAGGAGCACGGGAAGAGGGCAAGCAAGTCAGTAGGGGGTGGGGATGGGAGAGTGAGAAAAGACATTCATACCATGGGAGGGGAAGGTCAGGGATCACGGGGTGGGTTCAAGGGTTGCTGCTTTTAACTGTGGTTTATGTTTTTGGCGGCGTGCGATGCGCATCAGAGCTGGCAATCTCGTCGCGAAGGGGACGTGGGCCGTGCCGGTTCACGGCTATCGACTGGCCCACCAGTCGATGCCAGAGGGTGCCAGGGAACGCCGCCACGAACCCGTACCGCAGCGAGTGCCCCCGGAACCCGAATCCCAGCGCCCGGCGGAACGGCCCCCACCTCCTGAACCCGTACCGCCGCGAGCCCCAAGCGCCCACGGGACCCGCGCCCTGGGCGAGCACCCACTGAACCCACCCAGCTATCACAGAACCCGCACCCACAGCAAAGATCAACAATAAACGCAGCTTTAAGTGATAGGCGAGATGTTTATTTACCTGCGGCTGCTGGGGCGGGGATTGGACGATGGGACTGACACTCATCCGCCTCAGGTGAGTGTGAGAGATCAGCAGAGAAAAGGGGAGGGACAGAGAGAGAAACAGGCACAGAGATCCAAACAGAGTGGGTAAAGGGCCAGACAGACAGGCAGGAGGTGGGGAAAGGGTTTGAACGACACAGAGTGGGGCCACAGCCAGGCAGGCGAGGGAGCCGGCACCATGTCGGCTGAGCAGCGGCTGCAGCAGTTGGAGCGGCTGCTGGTGGGAGGAATCGCCGGGGCCGGGGAGCTCCGGCTGGGGCTGAGTGTGGAGACCCTGCTGGATCTTCTGATCTGCCTGTACTACGAGTGCAGCAACTCCCCGCTTCGGAGGGACCAGAACATCGCCGACTTCCTGCAGTGGGGTGAGTCTCTGTTTATATATTTGTGGTGGTAAACTTTTGCCAAACTTCTGTTAAACTGCCAAACTTTTGTTACACTTTTGCCAAACTTTTGTTAAGCTGCCAAACTTTTGTTAAACTTTTGGCCAAATTTTTATCACCAAGTTCCGGACAGACTGGCCTCAGGTATTCCGAAGGGAAAAGGGCTTGTTAGCTTATGGGGCACAAAACATTGATTACACATGTCCAATCTGCTTTATTTGCCTGTACTTTAAGCATGTTTATTTTTTTGCCAAATTCCCACCCTCCCCCTCACATGTCACGCCCCCCCCCACTCACTGGGGTCAGGGTTCCACGGGCAGCGGGCACCCTCGACCGCCTCGCCCCATTTGGGAGTTGTGTGTTGGCAGATATTGAACTGCATTGGGGCACCGCACTCAAACCTGATGCTGTCCTCGCCCGACCCCAGTACATTCCAGCAGGAGTCACCGGGCAGTGATCAGGAGCAGGAACCCTGGCTAATTCTCCCCTCTCCCTAACCCAGGGGTCACTGGGCAGTGATCAGGAGCAGGAACCCTGGCTGATTCTCCCCTCTCCCTAACCCAGGGGGTCACTGGGCAGTGATCAGGAGCAGGAACCCTGGCTGATTCTCCCCTCTCTCTAACCCCGGGGTCACTGGGCAGTGATCAGGAGCAGGAACCCTGGCTGATTCTCCCCTCTCTCTAACCCCGGGGTCACTGGGCAGTGATCAGGAGCAGGAACCCTGGCTGATTCTCCTCTCTCCCTAACCCAGGGGGTCACTGGGCAGTGATCAGGAGCAGGAACCCTGGCTAATTCTCCCCTCTCCCTAACCCAGGGGTCACTGGGCAGTGATCAGGAGCAGGAACCCTGGCTGATTCTCCCCTCTCCCTAACCCAGGGGGTCACCGGGCAGTGATCAGGAGCAGGAACCCTGCCTGATTCTCCCCTCTCCCTAACCCAGGGGTCACTGGGCAGTGATCAGGAGCAGGAACCCTGGCTGATTCTCTCCTCTCTCTAACCCCGGGGTCACTGGGCAGTGATCAGGAGCAGGAACCCTGGCTGATTCTCCTCTCTCCCTAACCCAGGGGGTCACTGGGCAGTGATCAGGAGCAGGAACCCTGGCTGATTCTCCCCTCTCCCTAACCCAGGGGGTCACTGGGCAGTGATCAGGAGCAGGAACCCTGGCTGATTCTCCCCTCTCTCTAACCCAGGGGTCACTGGGCAGTGATCAGGAGCAGGAACCCTGGCTGATTCTCTCCTCTCTCTAACCCCGGGGTCACTGGGCAGTGATCAGGAGCAGGAACCCTGGCTGATTCGCCCCTCTCCCTAACCCAGGGGTCACTGTAGCTCTAGCCACCCACTAACTCAGCAAGGACGGGAATGGAACCTGGGCCCTTTGCAGTCTGGGCATGTTAGGGACAGATGTGTTATTCCTGAGACATTGCAACACTCTCCTTTATTAAATAAATAAAATGGTTACACAATTCCTCCCTGGTCTGAGTCGGAGTGAATAGCCTGAAAGAAAGAAAGTCTTGCATTTCTCCAGCGCCTTTCACCACCTCAGGACGTCCCAAAGCACTTTACAACCAATGAAGTACTTTATTGAAGTGTGGTCACTGTTGTAATGTAGGGAACGCAGCAGCCAATTTGCGCACAGCAAGCTCCCACAAACAGCAATGTGCAAATGATCAGATCATCTGTTTTAGGAAACAGATTGGTGCTTGGGAGTGGTAGTACAGAGGGAGCTTTACTCTATCTAACCCGTGCTGTACCAGCCCTGGGAGTGTTTGATGGGACAGTGTAGAGGGAGCTTTACTCTGTATCTAACCCGTGCTGTACCTGCCCTGGGAGTGTTTGATGGGACAGTGTAGAGGGAGCTTTACTCTGTATCTAACCCGTGCTGTACCTGCCCTGGGAGTGTTTGATGGGACAGTGTAGAGGGAGCTTTACTCTGTATCTAACCCGTGCTGTACCTGCCCCGGGAGTGTTTGATGGGACAGTGTAGAGGGAGCTTTACTCTGTATCTAACCCATTCTGTACCTGCTCTGGGAGTGTTTGATGGGACAGTGTAGAGGGAGCTTTACTCTGTATCTAACCCTAAGTGTAGTAATTGTTGCAAAATAATGCGCACAGCAAGATCCCACAGACCGCACTGTAATAATGACCAGTTTATCTGCGTTTTAGTGATGTTGGTTGAGGGATAAATCTTAGCCCCAGGACACCGGGGAGAACTCCCCCTGCTCCCCTTTGAAATAATGGACGAGGGATGATTTACTTCCACCTGAGAGAGCAGGCGGGGCCTCGGGTTAACGTCTCATCCGAAAGACGGATATCCCACAGGGGCTCGGTGTGTGTCGCGGGTCAGTGCTATCAGACAGGTTCAGTGTGTAGCTCCACAGTGTTGACCTGCTGATGGCTCCGTGATGTCGTGCTGAGCCTGCCCCTCCCTCACAGCACTGCGGTCTGGTGAGATACAGTTGTAACAAGTATTTACAGCACAGAAACATGCAATTTGGTCCATCTGCTCCACTCGAGCCTCCTCCCACCCCGCTTCATCTCACCCCATCAACATATCCTTCTATTCCTTTCTCCCTCGTGTGTTTATCCAGCTTCCCCTTAAACACATCTATACTATTCACCTCAACCACTCCCTGTGGTAGCGAATTCCACATTCTCACCACTCTCTGGGTAAAGAAGTTTCTCCTGAATTCCCTATTGGATTTATTAGTGACGATCTTATATTGATGGCCCCTAGTTCTGGTCTCCCCCACAAGGGGAAACATCTTCTCTACGTCGACCCTATCGAACCCCTTTCATAATCTTAAAGACCTCGATCAGGTCTAGAGAAAAGAGCCCCAGCCTGTTCAATCTTTCCTGATCGGTATAAACCTCTCAGTTCTGGTATCATCCTTGTAAATCTTTTTTGCACCTTCTCCAGTGCCTTGATATCCTTTCTATAATATGGAGACCAGGACTGTGCACAGTGCTCCAAGTGTGGTCTAACCAAGGTATATGGAGACCAGGACTGTGCACAGTGCTCCAAGTGTGGTCTAACCAAGGTATATAGAGACCAGGACTGTGCACAGTGCTCCAAGTGTGGTCTAACTGAGGTATATAGAGACCAGAACTGTGCACAGTGCTCCAAGTGTGGTCTAACCAAGGTATATAGAGACCAGGACTGTGCACAGTGCTCCAAGTGTGGTCCAACCAAGGTATATAGAGACCAGGACTGTGCACAGTGCTCCAAGTGTGGCCTAACTGAGGTATATAGAGACCAGAACTGTGCACAGTGCTCCAAGTGTGGTCTAACCAAGGTATATAGAGACCAGGACTGTGCACAGTGCTCCAAGTGTGGTCTAACCAAGGTATATGGAGACCAGGACTGTGCACAGTGCTCCAAGTGTGGTCTAACCGAGGTATATGGAGACCAGGACTGTGCACAGTGCTCCAAGTGTGGTCTAAATGAAAACCATTTCCAGAGAGATAGAATTGAAAAGCAGAAGAAGTTATGTTAAACTTGTACCGAACCTTGGTTGGACCACACTTGGAGCACTGTGCACAGTTCTGGTCTCCGTATACCTTGGTTAGACCACACTTGGAGCACTGTGCACAGTCCTGGTCTCCATATACCTTGGTTAGACCACACTCGGGGCACTGTGCACAGTTCTGGTCTCCGTATACCTTGGTTAGACCACACTTGGAGCACTGTGCACAGTCCTGGTCTCCATATACCTTGGTTGGACCACACTTGGAGCACTGTGCACAGTCCTGGTCTCCATATACCTTGGTTAGACCACACTTGGAACACTGTGCACAGTCCTGGTCTCCATATACCTTGGTTAGACCACACTTGGAGCACTGTGCACAGTCCTGGTCTCCATATACCTTGGTTAGACCACACTTGGAGCACTGTGCACAGTCCTGGTCTCCGTATACCTTGGTTAGACCACACTCGGGGCACTGTGCACAGTTCTGGTCTCCGTATACCTTGGTTAGACCACACTTGGAGCACTGTGCACAGTCCTGGTCTCCATATACCTTGGTTAGACCACACTTGGAGCACTGTGCACAGTCCTGGTCTCCATATACCTTGGTTAGACCACACTTGGAGCACTGCGCACAGTCCTGGTCTACATATACCTTGGTTAGACCACACTTGGAGCACTGCGCACAGTCCTGGTCTACATATACCTTGGTTAGACCACACTTGGAGCACTGTGCACAGTCCTGGTCTCCATATACCTTGGTTAGACCACACTTGGAGCACTGCGCACAGTCCTGGTCTCCATATACCTTGGTTAGACCACACTTGGAGCACTGTGCACAGTCCTGGTCTCCATATACCTTGGTTAGACCACACTCGGGGCACTGTGCACAGTCCTGGTCTCCATATACCTTGGTTAGACCACACTTGGAGCACTGTGCACAGTCCTGGTCTCCATATACCTTGGTTAGACCACACTTGGAGCACTGTGCACAGTCCTGGTCTCCATATACCTTGGTTAGACCACACTTGGAGCACTGTGCACAGTCCTGGTCTCCATATACCTTGGTTAGACCACACTTGGAGCACTGTGCACAGTCCTGGTCTCCATATACCTTGGTTAGACCACACTTGGAGCACTGTGCACAGTCCTGGTCTCCATATACCTTGGTTAGACCACACTTGGAGCACTGCGCACAGTCCTGGTCTCCATATACCTTGGTTAGACCACACTTGGAGCACTGTGCACAGTCCTGGTCTCCATATACCTTGGTTAGACCACACTCGGGGCACTGTGCACAGTCCTGGTCTCCATATACCTTGGTTAGACCACACTTGGAGCACTGTGCACAGTCCTGGTCTCCATATACCTTGGTTAGACCACACTTGGAGCACTGTGCACAGTCCTGGTCTCCATATACCTTGGTTAGACCACACTTGGAGCACTGTGCACAGTCCTGGTCTCCATATACCTCGGTTAGACCACACTTGGAGCACTGTGCACAGTCCTGGTCTCCATATACCTCGGTTAGACCACACTTGGAGCACTGTGCACAGTCCTGGTCTCCATATACCTTGGTTAGACCACACTTGGAGCACTGTGCACAGTCCTGGTCTCCATATACCTTGGTTAGACCACACTTGGAGCACTGCGCACAGTCCTGGTCTCCATATACCTTGGTTAGACCACACTTGGAGCACTGTGCACAGTCCTGGTCTCCATATACCTTGGTTAGACCACACTCGGGGCACTGTGCACAGTCCTGGTCTCCATATACCTTGGTTAGACCACACTTGGAGCACTGTGCACAGTCCTGGTCTCCATATACCTTGGTTGGACCACACTTGGAGCACTGTGCACAGTCCTGGTCTCCATATACCTCGGTTAGACCACACTTGGAGCACTGTACACAGTCCTGGTCTCCATATACCTTGGTTGGACCACACTTGGAGCACTGTGCACAGTCCTGGTCTCCATATACCTTGGTTGGACCACACTTGGAGCACTGTGCACAGTCCTGGTCTCCATATACCTTGGTTAGACCACACTTGGAACACCATGCACAGTCCTGGTCTCCATATACCTTGGTTAGACCACATTTGGAGCACTGTGCACAGTCCTGGTCTCCATATACCTCGGTTAGACCACACTTGGAGCACTGTGCACAGTCCTGGTCTCCATATACCTTGGTTAGACCACACTTGGAGCACTGTGCACAGTCCTGGTCTCCATATACCTCGGTTAGACCACACTTGGAGCACTGTGCACAGTCCTAGTCTCCATATACCTTGGTTAGACCACACTTGGAGCACTGTGCACAGTCCTGGTCTCCATATACCTCGGTTAGACCACACTTGGAGCACTGTGCACAGTCCTGGTCTCCATATACCTTGGTTAGACCACACTTGGAGCACTGTGCACAGTCCTGGTCTCCATATACCTCGGTTAGACCACACTTGGAGCACTGTGCACAGTCCTGGTCTCCATATACCTTGGTTAGACCACACTTGGAGCACTGTGCACAGTCCTGGTCTCCATATACCTTGGTTAGACCACACTTGGAGCACTGTGCACAGTCCTGGTCTCCATATACCTTGGTTAGACCACACTTGGAGCACTGTGCACAGTCCTGGTCTCCATATACCTCGGTTAGACCACACTTGGAGCACTGTGCACAGTCCTGGTCTCCATATACCTTGGTTAGACCACACTTGGAGCACTGTGCACAGTCCTGGTCTCCATATACCTCGGTTAGACCACACTTGGAGCACTGTGCACAGTCCTGGTCTCCATATACCTCGGTTAGACCACACTTGGAGCACTGTGCACAGTCCTGGTCTCCATATACCTTGGTTAGACCACACTTGGAGCACTGTGCACAGTCCTGGTCTCCATATACCTCGGTTAGACCACACTTGGAGCACTGTGCACAGTCCTGGTCTCCATATACCTCGGTTAGACCACACTTGGAGCACTGTGCACAGTCCTGGTCTCCATATACCTTGGTCAGACCACACTTGGAGCACTGTGCACAGTCCTGGTCTCCATATACCTTGGTCAGACCACACTTGGAGCACTGTGCACAGTCCTGGTCTCCATATACCTCGGTTAGACCACACTTGGAGCACTGTGCACAGTCCTGGTCTCCACATACCTTGGTTAGACCACACTCGGAGCACTGTGCACAGTCCTGGTCTCCATATACCTTGGTTAGACCACACTTGGAGCACTGTGCACATTCTGGTCTCCATATACCTTGGTTAGACCACACTTGGAGCACTGTGCACAGTCCTGGTCTCTGTTACAAGAAAGATTTACAAGGATGATCCCAGAACTGAGAGGTTATAACTATCAGGAAAGATTGAACAGGCCGGGGCTCTTTTCTCTAGAAAGGAGAAGGCTGAGGGGGTGACCTGATCGAGGTCTTTAAGATTATGAAAGGGTTCGATAGGGTCGACGTAGAGAAGATGTTTCCACTTGTGGGGGAGACCAGAACGAGGGGCCATCAATATAAGACAGTCACTAATAAATCCAATCGGGAATTCAGGAGAAACTTCTTTACCCAGAGAGTGGTGAGAATGTGGAACTCGCTACCACAGGGAGTGGTTGAGGCGAATAGTATCGATGTGTTTAAGGGGAAGCTGAATAAACACATGAGGGAGAAAGGAATAGAGGGATATGGTGATGGGGTGAGATGGAGACAGCTGAAGGCACGGCCGCCAATGGAGAAGCGATTAAAATCGGGGGATGCTCAAGAGGCCAGAATTGGAGGAACGCAGAGATCTCGGGGTGGTTTGTGGGGCTGGAGGATGTTACAGAGATCGGGAGGGGGTGAGGGCCGTGGAGAGATTTGAAAACAAGGATGAGAATTTTGAAATCCGAGGCGTTGCTTAACCGGGAGCCAATGTCGGTCAGCGAGCACAGGGGGTGATGGGTGAACGGGACTTGGTGCGAGTTAGGACACGGGACAGCAGAGTTTTGGATGAGCTCAAGGTTACAGAGGGTAGAACGTGGGAGGCCAGCCAGGCGTGCATTGGAATAGTCAAGTCTGGAGGCAACAGAGGCTTGGATGAGGGTTTCAGCAGCAGCACTGATGATCAGCAGCAAATCCGCTAAATTGCCAGCAGATTCCTCACTTGTGAAATAATATTCAATGACAAATGATTGGCAGTTCGGTGGACACCAATTCCGTGATGTCACTCGGGTGTAAGTGCAGAGTAACTCTTTGTGTGAGATATTGCGAGTCCCCGTGAACTGATACAACTGGAGAATCCATCCACCCAAAGCGGGACTGCAGACACCAGGGTTACAACCTCACTGTATATACGGGGTAGAGTACTGGTAGGTACAGGTCTGTCAGTATAACACTGGGGTAGAGTACTGGTAGGTACAGGTCTGTCAGTATAACACTGGGGTACAGTACTGGTAGGTACAGGTCTGTCAGTATAACACTGGGGTACAGTACTGGTGGGTACAGGTCTGTCAGTATAACACTGGGGTACAGTACTGGTGGGTACAGGTCTGTCGCTGTATAACACTGGGGTATAGAACTGGTGGGTACAGGTCTGTCGCTTTATAACTGGGGTACAGTACTGGTGGGTACAGGTCTGTCACTGTATAACACTGGGGTACAGTACTAGTGGGTACAGGTCTGTCGCTGTATAACACGGGTGCAGTACTGGTGGGTACAGGTCTGTCGCTGTATAACACGGGTACAGTACTGGTGGGTACAGGTCTGTCACTATAACGGGTACAGTACTAGTGGGTACAGGTCTGTCACTGTATAACACGGGTGCAGTACTGGTGGGTACAGGTCTGTCGTTTAACATGGGTACAGTACTGGTGGGCACAGGTCTATAACACTGGGGTAGAGTACTGGTAGGTACAGGCCTGTCACTGTATAACACTGGGGTACAGTACTGGTGGGTACAGGTCTGTCGCTGTATAACACTGGGGTGCAGTACTGGTGGGTACAGGTCTGTCACTGTATAACACGGGTGCAGTACTGGTGGGTACAGGTCTGTCGTTGTTTAACACGGGTACAGTACTGCTGGGCACAGGTCTATAACACTGGGGTAGAGTACTGGTAGGTACAGTCCTGTCACTGTATAACACTGAGGTACAGTACTGGTGGGTACAGGTCTGTCACTGTATAACACGGGTACAGTACTGGTGGGTACAGGTCTGTCACTGTATAACACGGGTACAGTACTGGTGGGTACAGGTCTGTCGCTGTATAACACTGGGGTACAGTACTGGTGGGTACAGGTCTGTCACTGTATAACACTGGGGTACAGTACTGGTGGGTACAGGTCTGTCACTGTATAACACGGGTACAGTACTGGTGGGTACAGGTCTGTCGCTGTATAACACTGGGGTACAGTACTGGTAGGTACAGGTCTGTCACTGTATAACACGGGTACAGTACTGGTGGGTACAGGTCTGTCACTGTATAACACTGGGGTACAGTACTGGTGGGTACAGGTCTGTCGCTATAACACTGGTACAGTACTGGTGGGTACAGGTCTGTCACTGTATAACACGGGTACAGTACTGCTGGGCACAGGTCTATAACACTGGGGTAGAGTACTGGTAGGTACAGTCCTGTCACTGTATAACACTGAGGTACAGTACTGGTGGGTACAGGTCTGTCACTGTATAACACGGGTACAGTACTGGTGGGTACAGGTCTGTCGCTGTATAACACTGGGGTACAGTACTGGTGGGTACAGGTCTGTCGCTGTATAACACTGGGGTACAGTACTGGTGGGTACAGGTCTGTCACTAACACTGGGGTACAGTACTGGTGGGTACAGGTCTGTCACCAACACTGGGGTACAGGTCTGTCACTGTATAACACTGGTACAGTACTGGTGGGTACAGGTCTGTCACTGTATAATGGGTACAGTACTGGTGGGTACAGGTCTGTCACTGTATAACACTGGGGTACAGTACTGGTGGGTACAGGTCTGTCACTGTATAACACGGGTACAGTACTGGTGGGTACAGGTCTGTCGCTGTATAACACGGGGGTACAGTACTGGTAGGTACAGGTCTGTCACTGTATAACATGGGTACAGTACTGGTGGGTACAGGTCTGTCACTGTATAACACTGGGGTACAGTACTGGTGGGTACAGGTCTGTCGCTGTATAACACAGGTACAGTACTGGTGGGTACAGGTCTGTCACTGTATAACATTAGGGTACAGTACTGGTGGGTACAGGTCTGTCACTGTATAACACTGGGGTACAGTACTGGTGGGTACAGGTCTGTCACTGTATAACATTAGGGTACAGTACTGGTGGGTACAGGTCTGTCACTGTATAACACTGGGGTACAGTACTGGTGGGTACAGGTCTGTCACTAACACTGGGGTACAGTACTGGTGGGTACAGGTCTGTCACTAACACTGGGGTACAGTACTGGTGGGTACAGGTCTGTCACTGTATAACACGGGTGCAGTACTGGTGGGTACAGGTCTGTCGTTTAACACGGGTACAGTACTGGCGGGCACAGGTCTATAACACTGGGGTAGAGTACTGGTAGGTACAGGCCTGTCACTGTATAACACTGGGGTACAGTACTGGTGGGTACAGGTCTGTCGCTGTATAACACTGGGGTACAGTAATGGTGGGTACAGGTATGTCGCTGTATAACACTGGGGTACAGTACTGGTGGGTCCAGGTCTGTCACTAACACTGGGGTACAGTACTGGTGGGTACAGGTCTGTCACTAACACTGGGGTACAGTACTGGTGGGTACAGGTCTGTCGCTGTATAACGGGTACAGTACTGGTGGGTACAGGTCTGTCACTGTATAACACTGGGGTACAGTACTGGTGGGTACAGGTCTGTCAACCTTTAACACTGGGGTACAGAACTGGTGGGTACAGGTCTGTCACTAACACTGGGGTACAGTACTGGTGGGTACAGGTCTGTCACTGTATAACACTGGGGTACAGAACTGGTGGGTACAGGTCTGTCACTAACACTGGGGTACAGTACTGGTGGGTACAGGTCTGTCACTGTATAACACTGGGGTACAGTACTGGTGGGTACAGGTCTGTTGCTGTATAACACTGGGTACAGTACTGGTGGGTACAGGTCTGTCACTGTATAACGGGTACAGTACTGGTGGGTACAGGTCTGTCCCTGTATAACACTGGGGTACTGTACTGGTGGGTACAGGTCTGTCACTGTATGACACGGGTACAGTACTGGTGGGTACAGGTCTGTCGCTGTATAACACTGGGGTACAGTAATGGTGGGTACAGGTATGTCGCTGTATAACACTGGGGTACAGTACTGGTGGGTCCAGGTCTGTCACTAACACTGGGGTACAGTACTGGTGGGTACAGGTCTGTCACTAACACTGGGGTACAGTACTGGTGGGTACAGGTCTGTCGCTGTATAACGGGTACAGTACTGGTGGGTACAGGTCTGTCACTGTATAACACTGGGGTACAGTACTGGTGGGTACAGGTCTGTCAACCTTTAACACTGGGGTACAGAACTGGTGGGTACAGGTCTGTCACTAACACTGGGGTACAGTACTGGTGGGTACAGGTCTGTCACTGTATAACACTGGGGTACAGAACTGGTGGGTACAGGTCTGTCACTAACACTGGGGTACAGTACTGGTGGGTACAGGTCTGTCACTGTATAACACTGGGGTACAGTACTGGTGGGTACAGGTCTGTTGCTGTATAACACTGGGTACAGTACTGGTGGGTACAGGTCTGTCACTGTATAACGGGTACAGTACTGGTGGGTACAGGTCTGTCCCTGTATAACACTGGGGTACTGTACTGGTGGGTACAGGTCTGTCACTATATGACACGGGTACAGTACTGGTGGGTACAGGTCTGTCACTGTATAACACTGGGGTACAGTACTGGTGGGTACAGGTCTGTTGCTGTATAACACGGGTACAGTACTGGTGGGTACAGGTCTGTCACTGTATAACATTGGGGTACAGTACTGGTGGGTACAGGTCTGTCACTGTATAACAGTGGGGTACAGTACTGGTGGGTACAGGTCTGTCACTAACACTAGTGTACAGTACTGGTGGGTACAGGTCTGTCACTACAACACGGGTACAGTACTGGTGGGTACAGGTCTGTCACTACAACACGGGTACAGTACTGGTGGGTACAGGTCTGTCACTACAACACGGGTACAGTGCTGGTGGGTACTGGTCTGTCACTATAACACTGGGGTACAGTGCTGGTGGGTACTGGTCTGTCGCTGTATAACACTGGGGTACAGTACTGGTGGGTACAGGTCTGTCACTGTATAACACTGGGGTACAGTGCTGGTGGGTACTGGTCTGTCACTGCATAACACTGGGGTACTGTACTGGTGGGTACAGGTCTGTCACTGTATAACACTGGGGTACGGTACTGGTGGGTACAGGTCTGTCACTATAACACTGGGGTACAGTATTGGTGGGTACAGGTCTGTCAATTCAATTCAATTCAATTCAAATCGCTTTATTGTCATGATGACAAGGTACATCTTATGTTGCCAAAGCATCGAAAAACATTCATGGTTGAACACATAAACACAGATCTATCCATACAGTGTATAAACAGATATATCCCTGAGTGTATAAATATCCATTCATATAATTTGTATATACTCTTTTCTTATATTTAGTGGTTGTCCCTCTGTTTATGACAAGCTGTATCATAGTGTGCTGCTAAGGTTACACAATTTCTCTCTTCCCCTAGTAGGTATGGGAGTTTTTGGTCGTCATTCAAATTTCTGAATTCCGGGCATATTTTTGTGAATTTTGGGTAGAAATAATCCCTTATGCCCTGATATTTTCTACAAGCTGTGAGGAAGTGCATCTCTGTCTCCACCACTCCCTGACTGCAGTGAGAGCATATCCTGTCCTCTCTTGGTATCCGGGTCTGCCTGTGTCTACCTTTTTCGATCGCCAGGCTATGTTCACTAAGTCTGTACATTGTCAAGGTTTTTCTCAGTTTGCTATCCTTTACCATGGTCAGGTAATCAGCCATGTTGTATTGTCTGTTTCGGGCCAAGTAGCAATTGAGTTTGTTTTGGGTTTTTGTTGTTTCTGCCCAATATGACAGATATTTTTCCTTTTGCTTAGTGATGATTGTGTTGGGTCGAATTCTTTGTGTTACCCTGTCACTGTCCTGGGGCTGGTTATTGTTAGTAGTTACTTCACTGAGTCCCAGGACTAGTTGACTGAGGGTATTCTTCTTTATGGTCCTCTCTTGGCATTTCAGGGCTTCGTAATGATAGCAGTGGGGGTTGCTCATTTTTAGGTGTTTCCAAAATTTGGTGGCTCTTTTTTTGGATAGTGATTATTAATGGATATTGGCCTAGTTCTGCCCTGCATGCATTGTTTACGGTTTTCCTTTAAGTCCGGAGGATACTTTTACAGAATTCTGCATGTAGGATCTCAATTGGGTGTTTGTCCTATTTTGCAAATTCTTCTTGTGGAAGCGGTCCCCACACCTCACCGCCATCACTGTATAACATTAGGGTACAGTACTGGTGGGTACAGGTGTGTCACTGTATAATACTGGGGTACAGTACTGGTGGGTACAGGTCTGTCTCTGTATAACACTGGGGTACAGTACTGTTGGGTACAGGTCTGTCACTGTATAACACGGGTACAATACTGGTGGGTACAGATCTGTCACTGTATAACACTGGGGTACATTACTGGTGGGTACAGGTCAGTCACTGTATAACACTGGGGTAGAGTACTGGTGGGTACAGGTCTGTCACTGTATAACCCTGGGTACAGTACTGGTGGGTACAGGTCTGTCGCTGTATAACACTGGTACAGTACTGGTGGGTACAGGTCTGTCACTGTATAACACTGGGGTACAGTACTGGTGGGTACAGGTCTGTGACTGTATAACACTGGGGTACAGTACTGGTGGGTACAGGTCTGTCCCTGTATAACACTGGGGTACAGTACTGGTGGGTACAGGTCTGTGACTGTATAACACTGGGGTACAGTACTGGTGGGTACAGGTCTGTCCCTGTATAACACTGGGGTACAGTACTGGTGGGTACAGGTCTGTCGCTGTATAACACTGGGGTACAGTACTGGTGGGTACAGGTCTGTCACTGTATAACACTGGGATACGGTACTGGTGGGTTAGGTCTGTCACTGTGTAACACTGGGGTACAGTGCTGGTGGGTACAGGTCTGTCGACCTATAACACTGGGGTACAGTACTGGTGGGTACAGGTCTGTCACTGTATAACACTGGTACAGTACTGGTGGGTACAGTTCTGTCACACACTGGGGTACAGTACTGGTGGGTACAGGTCTGTTGCTGTATAACACTGGGGTACAGTACTGGTGGGTACAGGTCTGCCGCTGAAAACCGGGTACAGTACTGGTGGGTACAGGTCTGTCACTGTATAACACTCGGGTACAGTACTGGTGGGTGCAGGTCTGTCACTGTATAACACGGGTACAGTACTGGTGGGTACAGGTCTGTCGACCTTTAACACTGGGGTACAGAACTGGTGGGTACAGGTCTGTCACTAATACTGGGGTACAGTACTGGTGGGTACAGGTCTGTCACTGTATAACACTGGGGTACAGTACTGGTGGGTACAGGTCTGTCACTGTATAACACGGGTACAGTACTGGTGGGTACAGGTCTGTCCCTGTATAACACTGGGGTACAGTACTGGTGGGTACAGGTCTGTCACTGTATAACACTGGGGTACAGTACTGGTGGGTACAGGTCTGTCACTGTATAACATTAGGGTACAGTACTGGTGGGTACAGGTCTGTCACTGTATAACACTGGGGTACAGTACTGGTGGGTACAGGTCTGTCACTAACATTAGGGTACAGTACTGGTGGGTACAGGTCTGTCACTGTATAACACTGGGGTACAGTACTAGTGGGTACAGGTCTGTCACTGTATAACACTGGGGTGCAATACTGGTGGGTACAGGTCTGTCTCTGTATAACACGGGTACAGTACTGGTGGGTACAGGTCTGTCATTGTAACACTGGGGTACAGTACTGGTGGGTACAGGTCCGTCACTAACACTGGGGTACAGTACTGGTGCGTACAGGTCTGTCACTAAAACTGGGGTACAGTACTGGTGGGTACAGGTCTGTCACTATTACACTGGTACAGTACTGGTGGGTACAGGTCTGTCGCTGTATAACGGGTACAGTACTGGTGGGTACAGGTCTGTCACTGTATAACACGGGTACAGTACTGGTGGGTACAGGTCTGTCGACCTTTAACACTGGGGTACAGAACTGGTGGGTACAGGTCTGTCATTAACACTGGGGTACAGTACTGGTGGGTACAGGTCTGTCGCTGTATAACACTGGGGTACAGAACTGGTGGGTACAGGTCTGTCACTAATACTGGGGTACAGTACTGGTGGGTACAGGTCTGTTGCTGTCTAACACTGGGTACAGTACTGGTGGGTACAGGTCTGTCACTGGATAACACGGGTACAGTACTGGTGGGTACAGGTCTGTCCCTGTATAACACTGGGGTACAGTACTGGTGGGTACAGGTCTGTCACTGTATAACACTGGGGTACAGTACTGGTGGGTACAGGTCTGTCACTGTATAACATTAGGGTACAGTACTGGTGGGTACAGGTCTGTCGCCGTATAACACTGGGGTACAGTACTGGTGGGTACAGGTCTGTCGCTGTATAACGGGTACAGTACTGGTGGGTACAGGTCTGTCACTGTATAACACTGGGGTACAGTACTGGTGGGTACAGGTCTGTCGCTGTATAACGGGTACAGTACTGGTGGGTACAGGTCTGTCAATGTATAACACTGGGGTACAGTACTGGTGGGTACAGGTCTGTCGCTGTATAACACTGGGGTACAGTACTGGTGGGTACAGGTCTGTCACTGTATAACACGGGTACAGTACTGGTGGGTACAGGTCTGTCACTGTATAACACGGGTACGGTACTGGTGGGTACAGGTCTGTCACTGTATAACACGGGTACGGTACTGGTGGGTACAGGTCTGTCACTGTATAACACGGGTACGGTACTGGTGGGTACAGGTCTGTCACTGTATAACATTCGGGTACAGTACTGGTGGGTATAGGTCTGTCTCTGCATAACACTGGGGTACAGTACTGTTGGGTACAGGTCTGTCACTGTATAACACTAGGGTACAGTACTCGTGGGCACAGGTCTGTCACTAACACTGGGGTACAGTACTGGTGGGTACAGTTCTGTCACTGTATAACGGGGACAGTACTGCTGGGTACAGGTCCGTCGCTGTATAACACTGGGGTACAGTACTGGTGGGTACAGGTCTGTCACTGTATAGCACTGGGTACAGTACTGGTGGGTGCAGGTCTGTCACTAACACTAGGGTACAGTACTGGTGAGTACAGGTCTGTCACTGTATAACACGGGTACAGTACTGGTGGGTACAGGTCTGTCACTGTATAACATTAGGGTACAGTAATGGTGGGTACAGGGCTGTCGCTGTAGAACACTGGGGTACAGAACTGGTGGGTACAGGTCTGTCACTAATACTGGGGTACAGTACTGGTAGGTACAGGCCTGTCACTGTATAACACTGGGGTGCAATACTGGTGGGTACAGGTCTGTCTCTGTATAACACGGGTACAGTACTGGTGGGTACAGGTCTGTCATTGTAACACTGGTGTACAGTACTGGTGGGTACAGGTCTGTCACTGTATAACACGGGTACAGTACTGGTGGGTACAGGTCTGTCGCTGTATAACACTGGGGTACAGTAATGGTGGGTACAGGTCTGTCGCTGTATAACACTGGGGTACAGTACTGGTGGGTACAGGTCTGTCACTGACACTGGGGTACAGTACTGGTGGGTCCAGGTCTGTCACTAACACTGGGGTACAGTACTGGTGGGTACAGGTCTGTCACTGTATAACACTGGGGTACAGTACTGGTGGGTACAGGTCTGTCACTAACACGGGTACAGTACTGGTGGGTACAGGTCTGTCACTAACATTGGGGTACAGTACTGGTGGGTACAGGTCTGTCACTAACACTGGGGTACAGTACTGGTGGGTACAGGTCTGTCACTAACACGGGTACAGTACTGGTGGGTACAGGTCTGTCACTATTACACTGGTACAGTACTGGTGGGTACAGGTCTGTCGCTGTATAACGGGTACAGTACTAGTGGGTACAGGTCTGTCACTGTATAACACGGGTACAGTACTAGTGGGTTCAGGTCTGTCACGAACACTGGGGTACCGTACTGGTGGGTACAGTTCTGTCACTAATACTGGGGTACAGTACTGGTGGGTACAGGTCTGTTGCTGTATAACACTGGGTACAGTACTGGTGGGCACGGGTCTGTCACTGCATAACACTGGGGTACAGTACTGGTGGGTACAGGTCTGTCACGGTACAACGTTAGGATACAGTACTGGTGGGTACAGGTCTGTCACTGTATAACATTAGGGTACAGTACGGGTGGGTACAGGTCTGTCACTGTAGAACACGGGTACAGTACTGGTGGGTACAGGTCTGTCACTGTATAACATTAGGGTACAGTACTGGTGGGTACAGGTCTGTCACTGTATAACACTGGGATACAGTACTGGTGGGTACAGGTCTGTCACTGTATAACACTGGGGTACGGTACTGGTGGGTACAGGTCTGTCACTATAACACGGGTACAGTACTAGTGGGTACAGGTCTGTCACTGTATAGCACTGGGTACAGTACTGGTGGGTACAGGTCTGTCACTAACACTAGGGTACAGTACTGGTGGGTACAGGTCTGTCACTGTATAACACGGGTACAGTACTGCTGGGTACAGGTCTGTCACTGTATAACACGGGTACAGTAATGGTGGGTACAGGCCTGTTGCTGTAGAACACTGGGGTACAGTACTGGTGGGTACAGGTCTGTCACTGTATAACACTGGGGTACAGTATTGGTGGGTACAGGTCTGTCACTGTGTAACACTGGGGTACAGTATTGGTGGGTACAGGTCTGTCACTGTGTAACACTGGGGTACAGTACTGGTGGGTACTGGTCTGTCACTGTATAACACGGGTATAGTACTGGTGGGTACTGGTCTGTCACTATAACACGGGTATAGTACTGGTGGGTACAGGTCTGTCACTGTATAACATTAGGGTACAGTACTGGTGGGTACAGGTCTGTCACTGTATAACACTGGGGTACAGTACTGGTGGGTACAGGTCTGTCACTATAACATTAAGGTACAGTACTGGTGGGTACAGGTCTGTCACTGTGTAACACTGGGGTACAGTACTGGTGGGTACAGATCTGTCACTATAACGCGGGTACAGTACTAGTGGATACAGGTCTGTCACTGTATAACACGGGTGCAGTACTGGTGGGTACAGGTCTGTCGTTTAACACGGGTACAGTACTGGCGGGCACAGGTCTATAACACTGGGGTAGAGTACTGGTGGGTACAGGTCTGTCTCTGTATAACACGGGTACAGTACTGGTGGGTACAGGTCTGTCATTGTAACACGGGTACAGTACTGGTGGGTACAGGTCTGTCGTTGTATAACACTGGTACAGTAATGGTGGGTACAGGTCTGTCGCTGTATAACACTGGGGTACAGTACTGGTGGGTACAAGTCTGTCACTGACACTGGGGTACAGTACTAGTGGGTACAGGTCTGTCACTAACACTGGGGTACAGTCCTGGTGGTTACAGGTCTGTCACTATTACACTGGTACAGTACTGGTGGGTACAGGTCTGTCGCTGTATAACGGGTACAGTACTGGTGGGTACAGGTCTGTCACTGTATAACACTGGGGTACAGTACTGGTGGGTACAGGTCTGTCACTAACACTGGGGTACAGTACTGGTGGGTACAGGTCTGTCACTATAACACGGGTACAGTACTGGTAGGTACAGGTCTGTCACTAACACTGGGGTACAGTACTGGTGGGTACAGATCTGTCTCTGTATAACACGGGTACAGTACTGGTGGGTACAGGTCTGTCATTGTAACTGGGGCACAGTACTGGTGGGTACAGGTCTGTCACTATAACACGGGTACAGTACTGGTGGGTACAGGTCTGTCGCTGTATAACACTGGGGTACAGTACTGGTGGGTACAGGTCTGTCGCTGTATAACACTGGGGTACAGTACTGGTGGGTACAGGTCTGTCGCTGTATAACACTGGGGTACAGTACTGGTGGGTACAGGTCTGTCGCTGTACCACACTGGGGTACAGTAATGGTGGGTACAGGTCTGTCGCTGTATAACACTGGGGTACAGTACTGGTGGGTACAGGTCTGTCACTGACACTGGGGTACAGTACTGGTGGGTCCAGGTCTGTCACTAACACTGGGGTACAGTACTGGTGGGTACAGGTCTGTCACTAACACTGGGGTACAGTACTGGTGGGTACAGGTCTGTCACTAACACTGGGGTACAGTACTGGTGGGTACAGGTCTGTCACTAACACTGGGGTACAGTACTGGTGGGTACAGGTCTGTCACTATTACACTGGTACAGTACTGGTGGGTACAGGTCTGTCGCTGTATAACGGGTACAGTACTGGTGGGTACAGGTCTGTCACTGTATAACACTGGGGTACAGTACTGGTGGGTACAGGTCTGTCACTATAACGCGGGTACAGTACTAGTGGGTACAGGTCTGTCACTGTATAACACGGGTGCAGTACTGGTGGGTACAGGTCTGTCACTAACACTGGGGTACAGTACTAGTGGGTACAGGTCTGTCACTAACACTGGGGTACAGTACTGGTGGGTACAGGTCTGTCACTAACACTGGGGTACAGTACTGGTGGGTACTGGTCTGTCACTGTATAACACGGGTACAGTACTGGTGGGTACAGGTCTGTCACTGTATAACGGGTACAGTACTGGTGGGTACAGGTCTGTCACTAACACGGGTACAGTACTGGTGGGTACAGGTCTGTCCCTGTATAACATTGGGGTACAGTACTGGTGGGTACAGGTCTGTCACTGTATAACACGGGTACAGTACTGGTGGGTACAGGTCTGTCACTGTATAACACTGGGGTACAGTACTGGTGGGTACAGGCCTGTCACTGTATAACACTGGTGTACAGTACTGGTGGGTACAGGTCTGTCACTGTATAACACGGATACAGTACTGGTGGGTACAGGTCTGTCACTACAACACTGGGGTACAGTACTGGTGGGTACAGGTCTGTCACTACAACACGTGTACAGTACTGGTGGGTACAGGTCTGTCACTGTATAACACTAGGGTACAGTACTGGTGGGTACAGGTCTGTCACTGTATAACACGGGTACAGTACTGGTGGGTACAGGTCTGTCACTGTATAACACGGGTACAGTACTGGTGGGTACAGGTCTGTCACTGTATAACACTGGGGTACAGTACTGGTGGGTACAGGTCTGTCACTGTATAACATTAGGGTACAGTACTGGTGGGTGCAGGTCTGTCACTGTATAACACGGGTACAGTACTGGTGGGTACAGGTCTGTCACTGTATAACACGGGTACAGTACTGGTGGGTACAGGTCTGTCACTGTATAACACTGGGGTACAGTACTGGTGGGTACAGGTCTGTCACTGTATAACACGGGTACAGTACTGGTGGGTACAGGTCTGTCACTACAACACTGGGGTACAGTACTGGTGGGTACAGGTCTGTCACTACAACACGGGTACAGTACTGGTGGGTACAGGTCTGTCACTGTATAACACTGGGGTACAGTACTGGTGGGTACAGGTCTGTCATTGTACAACACTGGGTACAGTGCTGGTGGGTACTGGTCTGTCGCTGTCTAACAATGGGATACAGTACTGGTGGGTACAGGTCTGTCACTGTATAACACTGGGTACAGTACTGGTGGGTACAGGTCTGTCACTGTATAACACTGGGGTACGGTACTGGTGGGTACAGGTCTGTCACTATAACACTGGGGTACAGTACTGGTGGGTACAGGTCTGTCACTGTATAACACTGGGGTACAGTACTGGTGGGTACAGGTCTGTCCCTGTATAACCCTGGGTACAGTACTGGTGGGTACAGGTCTGTCACTGTATAACACGGGTACAGTACTGGTGGGTACAGGTCTGTCAACACTGGGATACAGTACTGGTGGGTACAGGTTTGTCCCTGTATAACCCTGGGTACAGTACTGGTGGGTACAGGTCTGTCACTGCATAACACCGGGGTACAGTATTGGTGGGTACAGGTCTGTCCCTGTATAACACTGGGGTACAGTACTGGTGGGTACAGGTCTGTCACTGTATAACACTGGGGTACAGTACTGGTGGGTACAGGTCTGTCACTGTATAACACTGGTGTGCAGTACTGGTGGGTACTGGTCTGTCACTGTATAACACTGGTGTGCAGTACTGGTGGGTACAGGCCTGTCGCTGTATAACGGGTACTGTAATGGTTGGTACAGGCCTGTCACTGTAACACTGGTACAGTACTGGTAGGTACAGGTCTGTCACTGTATAACACTGGGGTACAGTACTGGTGGGTACAGGTCTGTTACTGTATAACAGGTACAGTACTGGTGGGTACAGGTCTGTCACTGTATAACACTGGGGTACAGTACTGGTGGGTACAGGTCTGTTACTGTATAACAGGTACAGTAGTGGTGGGTACAGGTCTGTCACTGTATAACACTGGGGTACAGTACTGGTGGGTACAAGTCTGTCACTGTATAACACTGGGGTACAGTACTGGTGGGTACAGGTCTGTCACTGTATAACACTGGGGTACAGTACTGGTGGGTACAGGTCTGTCACTGTATAACACTGGGGTACAATACTGGTGGGTACAGGTCTGTTACTGTATAACAGGTACAGTACTGGTGGGTACTGGTCTGTCACTCGCAGTGTGGTACTGAGTTCCACACAGAGACGAAAGGGCCCAGGTTGTGCCCGGGAGCTGCACAGGTCTCGGGCTGTGCTCTGACAAATCCCGAAAGAATGCTGAATTTCAGGTTGGTGGGGCAGGTTTGGGCCCTGCTTCAGCCTGATCTGGTAGCAGCTTGCAGATTACGGCTCGCAATCTCCCTGCTGCCTCGGAACCTAGTTCACCTCGCGCTGACACAGATCGCCACTTTTGAAGGGCAGGTCCAGGGCAGCGGGGAGAACAGGCGCCCGCTGGATGGGAGCCAGAGGGTGTTGCTGGAGATCGGACCTGGTGAATCAATCTCGCTTGAAAGGGTCACACTCTATCTGGGATATCCCAAAGCACATCACAGCCAATGACGTACTATATTTTTGCAAGTGCAGTCACTGCTGTGATGTCGGAAACACGGCAGGCAATTTGTGCACAGCAAGCTCCCACAAACAGCAATGTGATATTGACCAGAACATCGATTTTTGCTGCTTCGGAGGGGTTGTATAGAAGGAGCTTTACTCTGTATCTAACCCGTGCTGTACCTGCCCTGGGTGTGTTTGATGGGACAGTGTAGAGGGAGCTTTACTCTGTATCTAACCCGTGCTGTACCTGCCCTGGGAGTGTTTGATGGGACAGTGTAGAGGGAGCTTTACTCTGTATCTAACCCGTGCTGTACCTGCCCTGGGAGTGTTTGATGGGACAGTGTAGAGGGAGCTTTATTCTGTATCTAACTCGTGCCGTTGATGCCCTGGGAGTGTTTGATGGGGACAGTGTAGAGGGAGCTTTACTCTGTATCTAACCCGTGCTGTACCTGCCCTGGGAGTGTTTGATGGGACAGTGTAGAGGGAGCTTTACTCTGTATCTAACCCGTGCTGTACCTGCCCTGGGAGTGTTTGATGGGACAGTGTAGAGGGAGCTTTACTCTGTATCTAACCCGTGCTGTACCTGCCCTGGGAGTGTTTGATGGGACAGTGTAGAGGGAGCTTTACTCTGTATCTAACCCGTGCCGTTGATGCCCTGAGAGTGTTAGATTTTGAATCGGTTAATCCCTTGGTTCGAATGTAACAAGTGGTAATTTAATTTAATTAAGTCGCTGGTATGTCGCTTCCTCCCTCAAAGCCTCACCTCACTCTCCTTCCCTCTCACTCGGTGAGAGGTCCACTGCCATGCAGAGTGCAAGTGCCTTAGTTGCGTCGCGGCTGGGTGCAGTGTTTGCTCTTGAAAAGGGCAGCAGTGGCGGGGGGGATTAGGGGCGGGGGGCGGGTGGGTGGGGGGGGAGGGAAATGAGGTAGTCAGCCAAAAGATGCCAGTCCTCATCGGTGTACGGTCTCTCTATGACTGGGGGGTGCAGCTCGAGGACGGGATTGGACTCTGCATCGATGCCCCCCCCAGTCGAATAGCACGCCTGACGATGAGCGTCTCTGGTGGAAGCCAGCGCACCGAGGGCACGGGGAGGAGGTGAAGCGGAGCCACCCACACCCCAGCGAGAGCCAGTGCCTTGAAGCGGTGTGGGGTGTTACGGGACAAGGCAAAAATGTATCTCACATTTCTGCCCAAGGTGTCTGTGAGATTGCGACCGGGGTATTGACGCTGGAAAGAATAATCTCATCCGTGAGGAACCCTGTTTGTGTGACGCAGTTCGTGCCTTGAGGCTGGGCACAGTTCAGCTGCAGGATGTCGAAAGGACTGTGATTAGATCGAATCGGAGAACTTTCTATCGGCGCTGTTGCCGCCACCTTCGGCTATTGGCTCCCGGGCTGACGAAGCCTGGGTTTTAAAACACTCTCATGTTTGTGTTCAAATCCCTCCGTGGCCTCGCCCCCGCCCCCCCCCCCCCCCCCCCCAACCACCACACACCTTCCTCCCTATCCACGTAATCTCCTCCAGTCCTGCAACAATAAGAACCTGTGTTTATACAGTGACTTTAAAATCGTGAAAAAGTCCCAAGGCGCTTCACAGAAGCGTAACCTGGATACAAACTTGACCCCGAGCCACATGAGATATTAGGGACAGGTGACCAAAGACTTGGTCGAAGAGGCAGGTTTTAAGAAACGTCTTAACGGAGGAGGAGAGAGAGGCGGAGAGTGTTTAGGGAGGGAATTCCAGAGCTCGGACCCAGGCAGCTGAAGGCACGGCCGCCAATGGTGGAGCGATTAAAATCGGCGGGGGGAGGTGGATTCGCAAGAGGCCAGAATTGGAAACATAGAAACATAGAAGATAGGAGCAGGAGTCGGCCATTCGGCCCCTCGAGCCTGCTCCGTCATTCAATGCGATCATGGCTGATCATCCAAATTCAGTACCCTGTCCCTGCTTTCTCCCCATATCCCTTGATCCCTTTAGCCTTAAGAAATATATCTAACTCCTTCTTGAATATATTTAATGAATTGGCCTCAACTGCCTTCTGTGGTAGAGAATTCCACAGGTTCACCACTCTCTGGGTGAAGAAATTCCTCCTCATCTCTGTCCTAAATGGCTTACCCCTTATCCTTAGACTGTGACCCCTGGTTCTGGACTCCCCCGCCATCGGGAACATCCTTCCTGCATCTAGTTTGTCTAGTCCTGTTAGAATTTTGAGTTTCAATGAGATCCCGTCTCATTCTTCTAAACTCCAGCGAGTACAAGCCCAATCGACCCAATCTCCCCTCATACGTCATTCCTGCCATCACAGGTATCAGCCTGGTGAATCTTCGCTGCACTCCTTCCATGGCAATACTCAAGGTGTGGTCTCACCAAGGCCCTGTACAACTGCAGCAAGACCTCCTTGTTCCTGTACTCAAACCCTCTCGCTACGAAGGCCAACATACCATTTGCCTTCTTAACCTCCTGCTTGGAGGAGCGCAGGGATCTCGGGAGGCGTTGTGGGGCTGGAGGAGGTTACAGAGGTAGCGTAGATCCCTCACACAATGCGGTCTTGGACCCTTGCTGCTCTGTGCGGGGCTCAGTCCCACACTGGGTGAGGTGAACACAGGCCTCGTTGATGCAGGTCTGCATCTCCCTCTCTCATTTTTGCATCTAATTTGCTTGGTTGAGCCATTCATTTTCACCTGGGCTGAGCTGAATGGTTCATCCAGATATTTGGTTAGGCCTTGGCTGGAGTACCGTGTCCGATTCTGGGCGCCGCACTTTAGGAAATGACGTCAAAAGGCCTTGGAGAATGCTACCAGGGGATGAGGGATGTGGAGAGACTGGAGAAGCTGGGGGTTGTTCTCCTTGGAGCAGAGAAGGTTAAGGGGAGATTTAATTGAGGCGTTCAAAATCATGAGGTGTTTTGATCGAGTAAATACGCAGAAACTGTTTCCAGTGGCAGGAGGGTCGGTAACCAGAGGGACACAGATTGAAGATTATTGGCAAAAGAACCAGAGGGGGAGATGTGGAGAATTTATTTTACACAGCGAATTGTTGTGATCTGGAACGCGCTGCCTGAAAGGGCGGTGGAAGCAGATTCAATAGTGACTTTCAAAAGATAAGTACTTGAAAATGAGAAATTTGCAGGGCTGTGAGGAAAGAGCAGGAGGAAGAGTGGGATTAGATGGAGATATCTTTCAAAGAGCTGGCACAGGCCCGATGGGCCGAATGGCCTCCTTCAGTGCTGTCGGGTCCCAGGTCCGCCGGCCACTCCTTGATTACCTGTTGGGGACATTAATACCCTTTCTCTCTTCTCTTCCGCCCCCCCCCCCCCCCCCCACACTCAGCCCTCCCCACTCCCCTCCTCCGGTCTCTGGGAGTCGCGGACTGATTACATTCCCTTGAAAACCCTCCAGTAACGGGTAATCCTGGAGCCCCAGGCCCAGTGTCGCAGCAGTGGCCGAAGCCTAGGCCCAGTCCCAACTCCAGGCCCGGGCCCCCGTCACCATGGGCAACCGCTCCCAGGGTACAGCAGGTTCCTCAGCCACGATGAACTCCGCGCCCCCACCTCCCAACAAACCACCCGGCTGGGGAGCGAGGCCCATTGACGGCAGCGATTAGTCACAAACCGAGAGGGACATCGAACCCTCCGAAAAGCCCCCACCTGTGCTGCCTATCTCCTTGTGTAAGGCTCCCTGCCTGTTTCCTTACGTATTTTAAAGCTGTTTTTCCCCCTCCCCCCACCCGCCCCCCCCCCCCCCGCCCTCGAGTTAAGAGGGCTTCGCCCCACCCTCTCCAGTTTCTACAGCAGAGGTTACACCTGACGATCAGGCGAGCCTGTGCTGATGAGGAAGCTGCCTGCTGTCCTGCCCGGGCACGATCCCTATCTGTCTCCCACATTCCTCGCTGCTCGCGTCAGCTGTGGCTCAAGTCAGCAGCTCCACGACCTTTCTGAGTCAAGGTCATGGGTTCGAGTCCCACTCTAATCCAGGCCGACACTCCCCAGTTGCCAGTACTGAGGGAGCGCCGCACTGTCGGAGGGGCGGTACTGAGGGAGCGTCGCACTGTCGGAGGGGCGGTACTGAGGGAGCGCCGCACTGTCGGAGGGGCGGTACTGAGGGAGCGCCGCTCTGTCGGAGGTGCTGTCTTTCAAATGAGACGTTAAACCGAGGCCCCGTCTGCCCTCTCAGGTGGACATAAAAGATCCCACGGCCACTGTTTCGAAGAAGAGCAGGGGGAGTTCTCCCCTGTGTCCTGGGGCCAATATTTATCCCTCAATCAACATCACTAAAACAGATGATCTGGTCATTATCACATTGCTGTTTGTGGGAGCTTGCTGTGCGCAAATTGGCTGCCACGTTTCCTACATTACAACAGTGACCACACTTCAAAAAGTACTTCATTGGCTGTAAAGTGCTTTGGGACGTCCTGAGGTGGTGAAAGGCGCTGGAGAAATGGGAGTGCATTGGGCAGTGATCAGGAGCAGGAACCGTGGCTGATTCTCCCCACTCCCTAACCCAGGGGGTCACTGGGCAGTGATCAGGAGCAGGAACCCTGCCTGATTCTCCCCTCTCTCTAACCCAGGGGTCACTGGGCAGTGATCAGGAGCAGGAACCCTGGCTGATTCTCCCCTCTCTCTAACCCAGGGGTCACTGGGCAGTGATCAGGAGCAGGAACCCTGGCTGATTCTCCCCTCTCTCTAACCCAAGGGGTCACCGGGCAGTGATCAGGAGCAGGAACCCTGGCTGATTCTCCCCGCTCTAACCCAGGAGTCACTGGGCAGTGATCAGGAGCAGGAACCCTGGCTGATTCTCCCCTCTCTCTAACCCAGGGGTCACTGGGCAGTGATCAGGAGCAGGAACCCTGGCTGATTCTCCCCTCTCTCTAACCCAAGGGGTCACCGGGCAGTGATCAGGAGCAGGAACCCTGGCTGATTCTCCCCGCTCTAACCCAGGAGTCACTGGGCAGTGATCAGGAGCAGGAACCCTGGCTGATTCTCCACCCTCTCTAACCCAGGGGGCCACCTGTTGCTGTCCATGGCTGAAGCAACTGGGAGCTGATAGTGTTCCGGCGTTGGGTGGGGCGGGGTGGGTGGTTGCTGGCGGGACATTTTATTTTAAGGCCAATGGATTTTTGTCAGGTCTAAACTCACTTTTTGTACTTGGGATCTTTGTAATGCTCTTAGAAAATCTGGATGGTGCCTGTCTCCCGGTCTAGCGTGTTTAATCAGTTCACACATGTCAGAGGAGAGATGGAATGTAAGCTGAGAGTGCTAGAGGTGCCCCACCCTGTCCACTGGCTCTAAAAACAGATAGAGCTGAGTTTAGAGGAGTGAATCTTGTTTCTTTGTGCTTTTAATATATAATTGTGTTGCCATGGCAATGTTTGGGAGTTGCAGGGAAGATTCCCCGTATCAGCCCTGGGTAGTGCGCGCGCTCTCTCTCACCTCTGAGTCAGAAGGTCGTAGTTTAAAGTCCCGCCCCGAGAGGCTTGAGCCCCATAATCCAGGCCGACACTCCTAGTGCCAGTACTGAGGGAGCATTGCAGCAAGGAAGATCGAGAAGAGCGTTGGTGCGATGACACAGCCTTGCTTGACCCCGGTTCGTACGTGAATTGGGTCTGTGGTGGAACCGTTGGTCAGGATCACGGCTTGCATGTCGTCGTGAAGCAGGCGGAGGATGGTGACAAACTTTTGAGGGCAGCCGAATTTGAGGAGGACACTCCATAATCCCTCACGGTTGACAGTGTCGAAGGCCTTTGTGAGGTCAAAGAAGGCCATGTACAGCGGTTGGTGCTGTTCCCTGCATTTCTCTTGTAGTTGACGTGCGGTGAAGATCATGTCCATTGTGCCCCTTAATGGGCGGAATCCACATTGCGACTCTGGGAGGAGCTCTTCGACCACTGGGAGAAGGCGATTGAGGAGGATTCTTGCGATGACTTTCCCTGTGGCAGACAGCAGGGAGACTCCTCTGTAATTACCACAATCGGACTTGTCACCTTTCTTTAAGATGGTCACAATTACGGCATCTCTGAGATCCCCTGGCATTCTCTCCTCCTTCCAGATAAGAGAAATGAGTTCATGAATTCGCGCCAGTAGCGCTTCTCCGCCATTCTTTAGTGCCTTGGCGGGGATTCCATCTGCTCCTGAGGCCTTGTTGTTCTTTAGTTGTCGGATGGCCTTTTCAACCTCATGCCAGGCTGGGGTTGTGCTGAGATGGTGGCGGGTAGCATGCTGCGGGATGGAGTTGAGGACACTCGCATTGAAGACAGAGTCTCGGTTAAGGAGATCTTCGAAGTGCTTCTTCCAGCGGGCACTGAATTACAGTATGCAGATGATGCTTGCGCTCACTCGGAGGTCGAACTCCAAACCATCGTTAACACCTTCACCGAAGCGTACGAGAGCATGGGCCTTGCACTAAACATCCATAAGACAAAGGTCCTCTACCAACCTGCCCCCGCCACACAGTACTGCCCCCCGATTATCAAAATCCACGACAAGGCCTTGGACAACATGGACCACTTTCCATACCTCGGGAGCCTACTGTCAACAAGGGCAGACGTCGATGACGAAGTCCAACACCACCTTCAGTGTGCCAGCGCAGCCTTCGGTCGCCTGAGGAAGAGAGTGTTTGAAGACCAGGACCTCAAACCCGGCACTAAGCTCATGGTCTACAGAGCAGCAGTGATACCAGCCCTGCTGTATGCCTCAGAGACATGGACCATGTACAGCAGGCACCTCAAAGCACTGGAGAGGTACCACCAACGCTGCCTCTGCAAGATCCTGCAAATCCATTGACGGGATAGGTGCACCAACATCAGTGTTCTCGCTCGCCCAGCATCGAAGTTTTGACCACGCACGATCAGGTCCGATGGACGGGTCACATCGTCCGCATGCCCGATATGAGACTCCCAAAACAAGCGCTCTACTCGGAGCTCCCGCACAGCAAGAGAGCCCCAGGTGGGCAGAGGAAACGCTTCAAGGACACCCTCAAAGCCTCCTTGAAAAAGTGTAACATCCCCACCGACACCTGGGAATCCCTGGCCCAAGACTGCACAAAGTGGAGGAGAAGCATCCGGGAAGGCGCCGAACACCTCGAGTCTCTTCGCCGGGAGCAAGCGGAAGCCAAGCGCAGACAACACGAGGAGCGCACGTCAACCCAAGCACCCCACCCACCCGCCCCTTCAACCACCGTCTGCCCCACCTGTGACCGAGACTGTAGGTCCCGCATTGGACTCATCAGTCACCTGCGAATGTGGAAGCAAGTCATCCTCGGTTTCTGAGGGACTGCCTGCCTAAGACTGAGAGAGCACCGCGCTGTCGGAGGGGCAGTACTGAGGGAGCGCCGCACTGTCGGAGGGGCAGTACTGAGGGAGCGCCGCACTGTCGGAGGGGCAGTACTGAGGGAGCGCCGCACTGTTGGAAGGGCAGTACTGAGGGAGTGCCGCACTGTCGGAGGGGCAGTACTGAGGGATCGCCGCACTGTCGGAGGGACAGTACTGAGGGAGCGTCGCACTGTCGGAGGGGCGGTACTGAGGGAGTGCTGCACTGTCAGAGGTGCTGTCTTTCAGATGAGACGTTAAACCGAGGCCCCCTCTGCTCTCTCGGGTGGATGTAAAAGATCCCCCAGCCATTATTGGAAGAAGAGCAGGGGAGTTCTCCCCGGTGTCCTGGGGCCAATATTTATCCCTCAACCATCACTGAAACAGATGATCTGGTCATTATCACATTGCTGTTTGTGGGAGCTTGCTGTGCGCAAATTGGCTGCCGCGTTTCCTACATTACAACCGTGACCACACTTCAAAAAGTACTTCATTGGCTGTAAAGCGCTTTGGGACGTCCTGAGGTGGTGAAAGCCGCTGGAGAAATGGGAGTCTTTGTGAAACATGTTTGTTGTTTGCTTGCTCTCAGTTCTCTGAGGAAACGCACAGCACAGGAGCCACGATTGTGAGATAATCGGCAAAAGAGCCAGAGGGGGAGATGAGGAGAATGTTTTTACGCAGCGATTTGTTGTGATCTGGAACGCGCCGCCTGAAAGGGCGGTGGAAGCAGATTCAATAGTAACTTTCAAAAGGGGAATTGGATAAATACTTGTAAAGGAAAAATTTGCAGGGCTGTGGGGAAAGAGCAGGGGGTAGTGGGACAAATTGGAGAGCTCTTTCAAAGAGCCGGCACAGGAACGATGGGCCGAATGGCCTCCTTATGTGCTATAAGATTCTATTCTACTTTGTAGCGCCTGGACAGAGATTGTCTCCTTTCCACCTCTCCGGAGGGCACTGGTCACCCTCCGGCATCCAGTCCCTTGAGAGCATTGGCAGGCTATTCGAACTTGGGGGGCATCACAGCCCAGCACGGTTCCCCATCTCGCTTGCAATTCGCTCTGATTGGAAGGTGTCAATATGTTTCCATGTGTTTTGTTTTCTCTCTCTCTCCAGTCAGCCCCTTCGCCTTGAAGGTGAAGGAGATGCGCCTTCATCGGGAGGACTTCGAGATTCTGAAGGTCATCGGTCGTGGCGCCTTTGGGGAGGTGAGAGAGGGCGCAGGGCCGAACAGAACCGAACCGAGCTCGCGGAACGACCCCTGGGGTCGGAAATGAAGGACAAAGAGGGGGGAGAGCTCCTGGGCCCTGAGGGGACTCATTAGAGTCGCTGACATATAGGAATTAGGAGTCGGCCATTCGGCCCCTCGAGCCTGCTCCGCCATTCAATGAGATCACGGCTGATCTTCCACCTCACCTCCAATTTCCCGCCCGATCCCCATATCCCTCGATAACCCTGGGACTGTGCCACCCACCCTCAAACAATATCGGGCCTCTTCTCCCACCCTCCTTCAGTAATAGGTACCTTTCTCCTCCACCCCCCATAACTGGGAAAGGGGGGTCCCTGGGTCTGACCCACACACGGAGCCCGGGTTGACCCACACACGGAGCACGGAGGAGGGGGGAATCCCCGGGTCGACCCACACGGAGCGGGGAGATCGCCGGGTCGACCCACACACGGAAGGTGGAGATCCCCGGGTCGACCCACACACGGAGCGGGGAGGAGGGGGGAATCCCTGGGTCTGACCCACACGGAGCGGGGAGATCGCCGGGTCGACTCACACACGGAGCAGGGAGGAGGGGGGAATCCCCGGGTCGACCCACACACGGAGCGGGGAGGAGGGGGGAGATCCCCGGGTCGACCCACACACGGAGCGGGGAGGAGGGGGGAGATCCCCGGGTCGACCCACACGGAGCGGGGAGATCGCCGTGTCGACCCACACACGGAGCGGGGAGGAGGGGGGGGGGTCCCCGGGTCGACCCACACGGAGCGGGGAGGAGGGGGGAATCCCCGGGCTGACCCACACGGAGCGGGGGAATCCCCGGGTCGACCCACACACGGAGCAGGGAGGAGGGGGGAATCCCCGGGTCAACCCACATGGAGCGGGGAGGAGGGGGGAGATCCCCGGGTCGACCCACACGGAGCGGGGAGCAGGGGGGGGGGGGGTCTCCGGGTCGACCCACACGGAGCGGGGAGGAGGGGGGGAATCCCTGGGTCTGACCCACATGGAGCGGGGAGGAGGGGGGAATCCCCGGGTCGACCCACACACGGAGGGTGGAGATCCCCGGGTCGACCCACACACGGAGGGGGGTGGTCCCAGGGTCAACCCACACACGGAGTGGGGAGATCCCCGGGTCGACCCACACAAGGAGCGGGGTGGGGGTAGATCCCCGGGTCGACCCACACACGGAGCGGGGGGGTGGTCCCCGGGTCGACCCACACGGAGCGGGGCGGAGGGGGAAATCCCCGGGTCGACCCACACGGAGCGGGGAGGAGGGGGGAATCCCCGGGTCGACCCACACGGAGGGGGGAATCCCCGGGTCGACCCACATGGAGCGGGGTGGGGGGGGTCCCCGGGTCGACCCACGCGGAGCGGGAGGAAGGGGGGAGTCCCCGGGTCGACCCACACGAGGAGGGGGGAGATCCCCGGATCGACCCACACGAGGAGGGGGGGGAGATTCCCGGGTCGACCCACACGGAGCGGGGGGGGGGGTCCCCGGGTCGACCCACAGGGAGCAGGGTGGAGGGAGGGAATCCCCGGGTCGACCCACACGGAGCGGGAGGGAGGGGGGAATCCCCATGTCTGACCCACACAGTGTTGGGGGTGGGGGGGTCCCAGGTCGACCCATGTGGTTGGGGGGGATCCCCGGGTCTAGATGGCTGCCTCACCCTCACTTTCAGGTGAAAAGGCTTTGGGGAGTCAGGAGGTGAGACACTTGCCGCGGAATATCCAGCCTGTGACCTGCTCTTGTAGCCACAGTATTTATGTGGCTGGTCCAGTTCAGTTTCTGGTCAATGGTGACCCCCCAGGATGTTGATGGTGGGGCGCAGGGCGAGGGTAGACGGGTAGGGAAGGGGTTAACCGCAGCCTCTGCCGCTCGGGGTTCGTGCGGTGGGTCTGGGAAGATGTTCACAGACAAAGGCGGCCATTCTGCCGTGGGAGTCGGCGGTTTGATTCCAGATTAACATCAGGGAGGAAACAGCAACAAAAACTGCTTCAGTTTACTTTCAGATCTGCTGTCTGAGCCTGTCCCGAGGGACAATGCAAACTAATTGCTGATCATAAGGTACAGATAACAGCACATCACCGCTGCCTGTCTCTGTCTCAGCCCTCTTACTCCTCCTGTCTTACTTGGTCTCCTTCACTCAATCTTTCTCTCTCTCTCTCTCTCTCTTTTCTTTCCCTCTCTCTTTCATGGAATGTATGCAAGATAGTTTTCTAGAACAGGTAACATTTGCGCCACACAATTGCCAGGCAATGACTATCTCCAACAAGCGAGCGTCTATCCACCGCCCCTTGACATTCAACGGCATTACCATCGCTGAATCCCCCACCACCAACATCCTGGGGTTCACCAGTGACCAGAAACCTAACTGGACTAGCTACATAAATACTGTGGCAACAAGAGCAGGTCAGAGGCTGGGTATTCTGTGGCGAGTGTCTCACCTCCTGACTCCCCAAAGCCTTTCCACCATCTACAAGGCACAAGTCAGGAGTGTGATGGAATACTCTCCACTTGCCTGGATGAGTGCAGCTCCCAACAACACTCAAGAAGCTTGACACCATCCAGGACAAAGCAGCCCCGCTTGATTGGCACCCCATCCACCACCTTAAACATTCACTCCCTCCACCACCGACGCACCGTGGCTGCAGTGTGGACCATCTACAAGATGCACTGCAGCAACTCGCCAAGGCTTCTTCGGCAGCACCTCCCAAACCCGCGACCTCTTCCACCTAGAAGGACAAGGGCAGCAGGCGCATGGGAACACCACCACCTCCAAGTCACACACACCATCCTGACTTGGAAGTATATTGCCGATCCTTCATCGTCACTGGGACAAAATCCTGGAACTCCCTCCCGAACAGCACTGTGGGAGCACGTTCACCACACGGACTGCAGCGGTTCAAGAAGGCGGCTCACCACCACCTTCTCCAGGGCAATTAGGGATGGGCAATAAATGCTGGCCTTGCCAGCGACACCCACATCCCATGAATGAATTAAAAAACAGTATATTGAGGAATCAACTTGGGAACAGGCTATTTTAGATCTAATATTGTGCAACGAGAAAGGGTTAATTAATAACCTTGTAGTAAAGAGGCCTTTAGGGAAGAGTGATCATAATATAATAGAATTTTATATTGAGTTTGAAAGTGATTTAGTTAAATCTGAAACTAGGGTCTTAAATCTAAACAAATCAAACTATGTAGGTATGAGGGGCGAGTTGGCTAAGTTAGATTGGGAAACTACATTAAAAGGTATGACGGTAGAGAAGAATTGGGGGGAAAAATTCAGTATCGCCTCGTTTGGGGCGCCATTATCGGCCGTGCGCAAAGTTTAGCGCCTGGCGCTAATTATCGCCTCCGACAGCAAACTTGGCTTTTATCGCCCCTGGAGGTGATTGGAGCGCTAAATCAGACGCTTCACACCTGTCTTAAGGCGCAAAGGCCAAGGAGCGAGGCGCTACCTCAGAGCGCTGGCGAAGCAAGGAAGGGCAAATCAAAATGAACCTGCAAAGTGCTGCTCAGTACTCAAAACTCCTTCACACAGCGTTGAATCTCTCCAGAAGTCTCTCTCCCTCTCTCTCTCTCTCTCTCTCAGAATGCGTGGTGCAAAAATGTCACCGACAAAAAAAGGCAGGAAGCGGTCGCCTTTAAATAGCGCTCCCCCAGTCCCTTCCTGACAGCATAACGCTCCCCTCAACCTGTCGTTGCTAGCAGCAGGCGGTAAGTCAGGGGGCGCCACTCAATATCCGGTCCGGGGCGCTACCGGGGAGTTGCGCACTCGACTGACGTCACAATCTGCCGGCGCAGGAGATCGTGGCGGTAGTGTTTAGTGCCGCCGCAAAATGTCTAGTTAATTTCGCGAGCGGCGCAAACATCGCCGCGCCCGGGTGCGAGTTGCTTTGCGCCCCATTAGCGCCCTCTTAAGGCGCTAACGGAAGGCGCAAACAACTGAATTTTTCCCCCTTAATATATAATTTACAACAAATATACATTCCTTTAAGGCACAAAAACCCCACAGGAAAAGTGGTCCAACTGTGGCTAACAAGAGAAGTTAAAGATAGTATTAGATCAAAGGAAGAGCCTAATAATTTTGCCAAAAAGAGTAGTAAACCTGAGGATTGGGAGGACTTTAGAATTCAGGAAAGGAGGACCAAGAAATTGATAAGGAAAGAGAAAATAGAATATGAAAGTAAACTAGTGAGAGACATAAAAACAGATTGTAAAAGCTTTCATAGGTATGTAAAAAGGAAAACATTAACAAAAGTAAATGTAGGTCCCTTACAGGCTAAGACAGGAGAAATTATAATGGGGAATAAGGAAATGGCCGAGAAATTAAACAAATACTTTGCGTCTGTCTTCATTGAAGAAAACACAAAAAACTTCCCGGAAATAGTGGAGAACCAAGGGTCTGGCAAGAATGAGGAACTGAAAGAAATTAATATTAGTTAAAAAAAAAGTACTGGAGAAATTAATGGGACTGAAAGCCGATAAATCCCCTGGACCTGATGGCCTACATCCTAGGGTTTTGAAAGAGTTGGCTATAGAAATAGTGGATGCATTGTCATAGTCATAACGGCACAGAAGGAGGCCATTCAGCCCATTGAGTCCGTGCCAGCTTTCTGTAGAGCAATCCCAGTCAGTCCCATTCCGCCGCTCTATCCCCGTAGCCCTGCAGGTTTATTTCCCTCAAGTGCCTATCCAGTCTCCCCTTGAAAACATTGAGTGTCTCCGCTTCCACCACTTCCATCGGCAGCGAGTTCCAGGTGCTCACCACTCGCTGCGTAAAAAAGTTTTCCCTCACATCCCCCCCCTGTATCTCTTGCCCAAAACCTTAAATCTGTGTCCCCTAATCCTTGTACCAGCAACTAGTGGGAACAGCCTTTCCCCATCTAGCCTATCCAAACCCGTCATAATCTTGTACACCTCTATCAAATCACCCCTCGACCTCCTTTGCTCTAATGAAAACAAATCCAGCTTCTCCGACCTGTCCTTGTAGCTAAGATCCCCCATCCCCGGAACCAATCTGGTAAATCTCCTCTGCGCCCTCTCGAGGGCCTTCACATCCTTCCTAAAGTGTGGTGACCAGAACTGGACGCAATACTCCAGTTGTGGCCTAACCAGCGCTTTATAAAGATTCAGCATAACTTCTCTAATTTTGTACTCAATACCTCTATTTATGAAGCCCAAGATCCCATATGCTTTGCTAACCACTCTCAATAGGTCCCGCCACCTTCAGGGACCGATGCACATTAACTCCCAGGTCCCTCTGTCACTGCACACTGTTTAAAACTGGGCCATTAAGTGTATATTGCCTCTCCCTGTTCCTTCTGCCAAAATGCATCACCTCACACTTCTCTGTATTAAATTCCATCTGCCACTTGTCTGCCCATTCTGCTAGCCTTTCTATGTCCTGTTGCAGTCGATTGATATCATCCTCGCTGTTTGCCACGCCCCCAGGTTTGGTGTCATCGGCAAATTTAGAAATTCTACTCTGTATTCCAATATCCAGGTCATTTGTATATATCTCAAAAAAAGCAGTGGCCCCAGCACTGACCCTTGAGGGGAACACCACTGTCTACCATCCTCCAGTCTGAAAAACAGCCATTTACCACAACTCGCTGTTTTCTATACTTAAGCCAATTCCTTATCCAAGCTGCCACTGACCCACCTATTCCATGAGCCTCAATTTTGTTAACCAGCCTTCTATGTGGTACTTTGTCAAACGCCTTCCTAAAATCCATGTAGACAACATCCATTGCATTCCTTCATCAATCCTCTCTGTTACTGCCTTTGACAAATCCGTGTTGGCTCTCCTTAATTAGCTTAAACCTCTCCAAGTGCCCGTTAATTTTTTTCCTTGATTATTGTTTCTAAAACTTTACCCACCTTACATCCTTTCTTGAACAATGGTGTCACATTTGCCACATTTGTCACATTGGTTGTCATTTTCCAAAATTCCATAGATTCTAAAATGGTTCCCGCGGATTGGAAAGGAGCAAATGTAACCCCACTATTTAAGAAAGGAGGGAGAGAGAAACCGGGGAACTACAGACCAGTTAGCCTGACATCAGTAGTAGGGAAAATGCTAGAATCTATTATTAAGGACGTGGGAACAGGGCACTTAGAAAATAATAATAGGATTGGGCCGAGTCAACATGGATTTATGAAAGGGAAATCGTGTTTGACGAATCTGTTTATTGAGGTTGTAACTAGCAGAATAGATAAGGGGGAACCAGTGGATGTGGTGTATTTGGATTTTCAGAAGGCATTCGATAAGGTGCCACACAAGAGGTTATTAAACAAAATGAGGGCTCATGGGATCGGGGGTAATATACCAGCACGGATTGAGGATTGGTTAACGGACAGAAAACAGAGAGTAGGAATAAACGGGTCATTTTCGGGTTGGCAGGCTGTAACTAGTGGGGTACCGCAAGGATCAGTGCTTGGGCCTCAGCTATTCACAATCTACATCAATGATTTTGATGAGGGGACCAAATGTAATATATCCAAGTTTGCTGATGATACAAAGCTGGGTGGGAATGTAAGTTGTGAGGAGGATGCAAGGAGGCTTCAAGGGGATATAGACAAGCTAAGTGAGTGGGCAAGAACATGGCAAATGGAATATAATGTGGAGAAATGTGAAGTTATCCACTTTGGTAGGAAAAATAGAAAAGCAGAGTATTTTTTAAATGGTGAGAGATTGGGAAATGTTGGTGTTCAGAGGGACCTGGGTGTCCTTGTACACGAATCACTGAAAGTTAACATGCAGGTACAGCAAGCAATTAGGAAAGCAAATGGTCTGTTGGCCTTTATTACAAGAGGATTTGAGTATAAGAGTAAAGATGTCTTACTGCAATTATATAGGGCCCTGGTGAGACCACACCTGGAGTATTGTGTACAGTTTTGGTCTCCTTACCTAAGGACGGATATACTTGCCATAGAGGGAGTGCAGCGAAGGTTCACCAGACTGGTTCCTGGGATGGGGGGATTGTCCTATGAGGAGAGATTGAGTAGACTAGGCCGATATTCTCTAGAGTTTAGAAGAATGAGAGGTGATCTCATTGAAACATACAAAATTCTTACAGGGCTTGACAGGGTAGATGCAGGGAGGATGTTTTCCCCTGGCTGGAGAGTCTAGAACCAGGGGTCACAGTCTCAGGATAAGGGGTCGGCCATTTAGGACTGAGATGAGGAGAAATTTCTTCACTCAGAGGGTGGTGAATCTTTGGAATTCTCTACCCCAGAGGGCTGTGGAGGCTCAGTCATTGAGTATATTCAGGACAGAGATTGATAGATTTTTGGATATTAAGGGAATCAAGGGATATGGGGATAGTGCAGGGAAGTGGAGATGGGGTAGAAGATCAGCCATGATCTTATTGAATGACGGAGCAGGCTCGAGGGGCCGAATGGCCGACTCCTGCTCCTAATTCTTATGTCCTTGTGTTCTCTTTCTCTCTGTCTTTCTCTCTCGCTCTCTCTCGCTCTCATAGGAACAGGAGTAGGCCATTCAGCCCCTTGATTCAATGAGATCCTGACTGATCTGCGATCGCTCTCTTGCTCTCTCTCCCTGTCTTCGCTTTCTCTCTCTCTCTCTCTCTCTCTTGCTCTGTCTTTCTCTGTCTCTCGGTTTCTCTCGTTCTGTCATTCTCTCTCTCTTGCTCTGTCTCTCGGTCTCTCGCTCTGTCTTTCTCTCTCTCTCTCTCGCTCTGTCTTTCTCTCTCTCTCTCTCGCTCTGTCTTTCTCTCTCTTGCTCTGTCTTTCTCTGTCTCTTGGTCTCTCTCTCGCTCTGTCTTTCTCTCTCGCCCTCCCTCTCACTCTCTCTTTCAGTAGTGAGACCAAATCCTTTATTCCCACCAATGACCCCTCATCTCCTGAAGCCACCGCCTCTCACTGGGGAACGGGTTCTCTACTGTGACTCACTGGATCAAGAGCACAGGCCGGGGAGGGAGCCTGGGCCTTTCCTGCTTTATCACATTGTGGGGGGGGGGGGGAGACAAAGACTGAATGGGTAACGACAATGTCTCCTGTTGTCCCCCCCCAGGTGGCCGTGGTAAAACTGAAGAACACGGAGAAGGTATTTGCCATGAAAATCCTCCACAAATGGGAGATGCTGAAGCGAGCGGAGGTTAGTAACCATGGCGACGGCTGCACATTCAGCACTAGCCTGCTCCGTCCCCAGACCAGGGACTGGCCAACATTGAACCTTCTTCACCCAGTGTCGCTCACTGTTGAGGGTGGCTCATTGCCACAGCAACGCAGACTTATGGGACGAGCGACAGGGCACGGTGATGGGACGGTGGTCTGTGTCTGCGATTCCCCACACCATGCTGGGACAGAGGTCGGTGTCTCTGATTCCCCACATGGTGCTGGGACGGGGGTCTGTGTCTGTGATTCCCCCACACACACACACAGTGATGGGAAGGGGATTTGTGTCTGTGATTCCCCCAAAGACACACGGTGATGGGACGGGGGTCTGTGTCTGTGATTCCCTCACACACACGGTGATGGGACGGGGGTCTGTGTCTGCGATTTCCCCCACGTGATGGGACGGTAGTGTGTTTCTGGAATATGGGAGACGGTGGGGTTATGGGGAAAAGGTGGGTTGGTTGGGTTTTGGGATATAAGGAGAAAGTGGGTTTGAGGGATATGGGGAGAAAGGGGTCGAGGGAGATGAGGAGTAGTTGAGGGAGTAATTTTCTCAAATTCCCATTCCGTCCTACGGTCAGCATGTATCCCTGTTTCTATTGATATTCCCAATTCTAATTCTTCCGGTTGGTTTACAGACGGCCTGTTTCAGGGAGGAACGTGACATCCTGGTAAAAGGCGACAACCAGTGGATCACAACTCTACATTACGCCTTCCAGGATGAGCAGTACCTGGTGAGTCTGAGAGCTGAGGCACTCAACCTGAGTGGTGGGGAGGGACCGCCGAGGGTAGAGGGTACGTTCAACCAGAGTGTCAGCTTGGCTCAGTGAGCAACACTCTCTCTCTCGCCTCTGAGTCAGAAACTGTCGGAGGGGCAGTACTGAGGGAGCGCCGCACGGTCGGAGAGGCAGTACCGAGGAAGTGCCGCACTGTCAGAGGGGCAGTACTGAGGGAGCGCCGCCCTGTCGGAGAGGCGGTACTGAGGGAGTGCCGCACTGTCGGAGGGGCAGTACTGAGGGAGCACCGCACTGTCGGAGGGGCAGTACTGAGGGAGCACTGCACTGTCGAAGGGGCAGTACTGAGGGAGCGCCGCACTGTTGGAGGGGCAGTACTGAGGGAGAGCAGCACTGTCGGAGGGGCAGTACCGAGGGAGCGCCGCACTGTTGGAGGGGCAGTACCGAGGGAGCGCCGCACTGTCGAAGGGGCGGTACTGAAGGAGCACCGCACTGTCGGAGGGGCGGTACTGTGGGAGTGCCGCACTGTCGGAGGGGCAGTACTGAGGGAGCGCCGCACTGTCGGAGGGGCAGTACTGAGGGAGCGCCGCACTGTCGGAGGGGCAGTACTGAGGGAGCGCGGCACTGTCGCAGGTACCATCTTTCGGATGAGACGCTAAACCGAGGCCCCGTCTGCTCTCTCAGATGGATGTAAAAGATCCCACAGCCACTATTGGAAGAAGAGCAGGGGGAGTTCTCCCCGGTGTCCTGGGGCCAATATTTATCCCTCAACCAACACCACTAAAACAGATGATCTGGTCATTGCTGTTTGTGGGATCTTGCTGTTCGCAAATTGGCTGCCGATTTTCCTACATTTCAACAGTGTCTACACTTCAAAAAGTACTTCATTGGCTGTAAAACACTTTGGGACGTCCTGAGGTGGTGAAAGGCGCTGCAGAAATGCAAGTCTTTCTTTTCTTTTAACTCTATTTCTGGAGCTGTCTGATTGTCGGATTTTCTTCTCCCCTCACAGTACCTGGTCATGGACTATTACGTGGGAGGGGACCTGCTGACCCTGCTCAGTAAATTCGAGGACCGTCTGCCCGAAGACATGGCCCGATTCTACATCGCAGAGATGGTGCTGGCCATTGACTCCATCCACCAGCTCAACTATGTACACAGGTACGAGCGAGCCCTCCACACCGTCCCGTCAACACTCCCAGGGCAGGTACAGCACGGGTTAGATACAGAGTAAAGCTCCCTCTACACTGTCCAATCAAACACTCCCAGGGCAGGTACAGCATGGATTAGATACAGAGTAAAGCTCCCTCTACACTGTCCCATCAAACACTCCCAGGGCAGGTACAGCACGGGTTAGATACAGAGTAAAGCTCCCTCTACACTGTCCCGTCACACACTCCCAGGGCAGGTACAGCACGGGTTAGATACAGAGTAAAGCTCCCTCTACACTGTCCCATCAAACACTCCCAGGGCAGGTACAGCATGGGTTAGATACAGAGTAAAGCTCCCTCTACACTGTCCCGTTGAACATAGAAACATAGACATAGAAGATAGGAGCAGGAGTAGGCCATTCGGCCCCTCGAGCCTACTCCGCCATTCAGTGAGATCATGGCTGATCATCCAAATTCAGTCCCCTGTCCCTGCCTTCTCCTCATATCCCTTGATCCCTTTAGCCTTAACAAAACAAAACATAAACAAAAACACTATCTGAAATTGCTCTGTTCTGCTATAAAATAAGTTTTATTGTATGAATAAAACCTTCAACAGAGCATGTAAGTTTGATTATCTATCTAACTCCTTATTGAATATATTTAATGAATTGACCTCTACTGCCTTCTGTGGTAGAGAATTCCACAGGTTCACCACTTTCTGGTTGAAGAAATTCCTCCTCATCTCTGTCCTAAATGGCTTACCCCTTATCTTTAGACTGTGACCCCTGGTTCTGGACTCCCCCGCCATCGGGAACATCCTTCCTGCATCTAGTCTGTCTAGTCCTGTTAGAATTTTATAAGTTTCAATGAGATCCCCTCTCATTCTTCTAAACTCCAGCGAGTATAAGTCTAATCGACCCAATCTCTCCTCATATGTCATTCCTGCCATCCCAGGTATCAGTCTGGTGAATCTTCGCTGCACTCCCTCCATGGCAAGAACATCCTTCCACAGATAAGGCGACCAAAACTGCACACAATACTCAAGGTGTGATCTCACCAAGGCCCTGTACAACTGCAGCAAGACATCCTTGTTCCTGTACTCGAACCCTCTCGCTACGAAAGCCAACATACCATTTGCCTTCTTAACCGCCTGCTGCACCTGCATGCTTACCTTCAGCGACTGGTGCACAAGGACACCCAGGTCTCGTTGCGCTTCCCCTTTTCCCAATCTATTGCCGTTCAGATAATAATCTGCCTTCCTGTTTTTGCCACCGAAGTGGATAACCTCGCATTTATCCACATTATACTGCATCTGCCCAATCACCCAACCTGTCCAAATCATACTGGAGTTTCTCGGCATCCTCCTCACAGCACACACACCCACCCAGCTTTGTGTCGTCTGCAAACTTGGAGATATTACATCGAGTTCCCTCGTCTAGATCATTAATATATATTGTGAACAGCTGGGGTCCTAGCACCGATCCCTGCGGTACCCCACTAGTCACTGCCTGCCACTCGGAAAAAGAGCAGTTTATTCCAACTCTTTGCTTCCTGTCTGCCAACCAGTTCTCTATCCAAGTCAGTACGAGGGGCTGAATGGCCTCCTCCTGTTCCTGTGCTGGATTTCAGCTCTCCTTACAATGAGCAGCCTGTGGTTCCTTCGCTTTAACACTGGGCTCTTCTCTTTCAGGGACATCAAACCGGACAATGTTTTAATTGATATGAAAGGACACGTCAGGCTGGCCGACTTTGGCTCCTGTCTCCAACTTGGCCAGGACGGGACAGTAAGTACGCACTCGGTGTATCTGCTCGTCATCCGGGATCCCAACTCTCAACCCAGGGCAGGGAGGCTCCTGACTCCAATCCGGGAAAATCCTCCCCTGTGGTCCGGTCTAATCCCACTCTCCCGCTCACTCCCCGTACCCTTTAATATCCCACTCCCGCTCACTCCCCGTACCCTTTAATATCCCACCCAGTCTAATCCCACTCTCCTGCTCACTCCCCGCACCCTTTAATATCCCACCCAGTCTAATCCCACTCTCCCCCTCGCTCCTCGTACCCTTTAATATCCCACCCAGTCTAATCCCACTCTCCCGCTCACTCCCCGTACCCTTTAATATCCCACCCAGTCTAATCCCACTCTCCCCCTCACTCCCGCACCCTTTAATATCCCACCCAGTCTAATCCCACTCTCCTGCTCACTCCCCGCACCCTTTAATATCCCACCCAGTCTAATCCCACTCTCCCGCTCACTCCCCGCACCCTTTAATATCCCACCCAGTCTAATCCCACTCTCCCGCTCACTCCCCGCACCCTTTAATATCCCACCCAGTCTAATCCCACTCTCCCCCTCACTCCCCGCACCCTTCAATATCCCACCCAGTCTAATCCCACTCTACCGCTCACTCCCTGTACCCTTTAATATCCCACCCAGTCTAATCCCACTCTCCCACTCACTCACTCCCCGCACCCTTTAATATCCCACCCAGTCTAATCCCACTCTCCCGCTCACTCCCCGCACCCTTTAATATCCCACCCAGTCTAATCCCACTCTCCTGCTCACTCCCCGCACCCTTTAATATCCCACCCAGTCTAATCCCACTCTCCCCCCTCACTCCCCGCACCCTTTAATATCCCACCCAGTCTAATCCCGCTCACTCCCCGTACCCTTTAATATCCCACCCAGTCTAATCCCACTCTCCCGCTCACTCCCCGCACCCTTTAATATCCCACCCAGTCTAATCCCACTCTCCCCCTCACTCCCCGCACCCTTTAATATACCACCCAGTCTAATCCCACTATCCCGCTCACTCCCCGCACCCTTTAATATCCCACCCAGTCTAATCCCACTATCCCGCTCACTCCCCGTACCCTTTAATATCCCACCCAGTCTAATCCCACTCTCCCCCTCACTCCCCGCACCCTTTAATACTCCTCTTTCCCAATTCCCTTTTAATGGCCGTCACTGCAGAATCTTCTGTTTCTCAATGAGCCAGTTACATTGGGATCTGGGGGCGGTTTTGTCTCCTCACGGCGGAGGTCTTGTTTCTGTAACAGGTTGAAACCTCTGTGGCCGTGGGAACGCCAGATTACATCTCCCCCGAGATCCTGCAGGCGATGGAGGACGGGAAGGGGAAGTACGGCGCGGAGTGCGACTGGTGGTCCCTGGGGGTCTGCATGTACGAGCTGCTGTTCGGCGAGACCCCTTTCTACGCAGAGTCACTGGTGGAGACTTACAGCAAAATCATGAACCACAAGGTGGGTAAGAGACGGGGAGCGACTATTAAAACCAGGAATACACGCAATAATAACCGGGATATCGGGAATAAAACCGGGGATGTCTGGAATCCTAGCTCGGGATATCTGGATATGAATAATAAATGGGGATAAATTCATCAGCTTGTAGAGTAGAGATAGGATACACGGTGAGGTAACGTGGGTAACTGTGCACAGTTTTGGTCTCCTTATCTGAGGAAGGACATACTTGCTTTAGAGGCGGTGGAACAAACATAGAAGATAGGAGCAAGAGTAGGCCATTCGGCCCCTCGAGCCTGCTCCGCCATTCAATGAGATCATGGCTGATCATCCAAATTCGGTACCCTGTCCCTGCTTTCTCCCCATATCCTTTGATCAGGCTGATACCTGGGATGGCAGGAATGACATATGAGGAGAGATTGGGTCGATTGGGCTTGTACGCGCTGGAGTTTAGAAGAATGAGAGGGGATCTCATCGAAACTTATAAAATTCTAACAGGACTAGACAGACTAGATGCAGGAAGGATGTTCCCGATGGCGGGGGAGTCCAGAACCAGGGGTCACAGTCTAAGGATAAGGGGTAAGCCATTTAGGACAGAGATGAGGAGGAATTTCTTCACCCAGAGAGTGGTGAACCTGTGGAATTCTCTACCACAGAAGGCAGTTGAGGCCAATTCATTAAATATATTCAAGAAGGAGTTCGATATATTTCTTAAGGCTAAAGGGATGAAGGGATATGGGGAGAAGGCAGGGACAGGATACTGAATTTGGATGATCAGCCATGATCTCATTGAATGGCGGAGCAGGCTCGAGGAGCCGAATGGCCGACTCCTGCTCCTATCTTCTATGTTTCTATGATCCCTTTAGCCTTAAGAAATATATCTAACTCCTTCTTGAACATATTTAATGAATTGACCTCAACTGCCTTCTGTGGTAGAGAATTCCAAAGATTCACCACTCTCTGGGTGAAGAAATTCCTCCTCATCTCAGTCCTAAATGGCTTACCCCTTATCCTTAGACTGAGGTTCACTAGATTGATTCCTGGGATGAGAGGGCTGTCCTATGAGGAGAGATTGTGTAGATTGGGCCGATACTCTCTGGAGTTTAGAAGAATGAGAGGTGATCTCATTGAAACATATAAGATTCTGAGGGGGATTGACAGGGTAGATGCTGAGAGGTTGTTTCCCCTGGCTGGGGAGTCTAGAACCAGGGGTCACAGTCTCAGGATACGGGGTCGGCCATTTAGGACTGAGATGAGGAGAAATTTCTTCACTCAGAGGGTGGTGAATCTTTGGAATTCTCTGCCCCAGAGGGCTGTGGAGGCTCAGTCGTTGAGTATATTCAAAGCTGAGATCGATAGATTTTTGGACTCTAGGGGAATCGAGGGATACGGTGATCGGGCGGGAAAGTGGAGTTGAGGTCGAAGATCAGCCATGATCTTATTGAATGGCGGAGCAGGCTCGAGGGGCCTGATCCCAGTCCTTATGTTCTTAATGGCTACGAGACCTTGCGTTAAAGGCGCTATATAAATGCAAGTTGTTTTTGTTGTTGACTCCTGTCTCTCTTTTATTTACATCTTCCCCGCTCCGATCCCTCAGGGCAAGCTGACGTTCCCGCTGGATCTCGGTGACGTGTCGGAGGCCGCCCAGGACCTGATCGCCAGGCTGATTTGCAGCAAGGACCAGCGCCTGGGCCAGGCGGGCATCGGGGACCTGAAGCAGCACCCCTTCTTCGCCGGCATCGACTGGCGCGATATCCGCAGCTTACCCCCGCCCTACATCCCCGAGGTCACCAGCCCCTCCGACACGTCCAACTTCGACGTGGACGACGACGTCTTGAAGGCTTCGGTGAGTCGGAAAATGGCGGGGGAAACGTGCGGCGAAGGGGGGAGGCGGGCAGCCGACCCGTCCAACGTCAGCCTGCATTTATATAGCGCCTCCACGGGCACCTCATCAAACACAGAGCCCCATGATAACAACAGAGGATGCTGGAAAAACTCAGCGGGCCAGGGCAGCCTCCGTGGAGAGAGAAACGGAGTTAACGTTTCAGGTCGAAGACCCTTTCGTCCGAACCGGGGAAATAAAAAAGCAGGAAAAGGGATAGATTTTAAAGCAAGTGGTGGCTGGGAAAAGGGGCGGGATGAAAGGACAACAGGGAAGGTCAGTGATAGGATAGAAAGCAGGAGAGATTAAGAGACATTGAGAGACACAGAGCCCCATGAGATGTTAGCACAGGTGGGTCACCGAGGTAACATAAGAAATAGGAGCAGGAGTCGACCTTACGGCCCCTCGAGCCTGCTCCGCCATTCAATAAGATCAAGGATCAACCTCAACTCCACATTCCCACCCGATCCCCATATCCCTTGATTCCCCTAGAGTCCAAAAATCTATCGATCTCAGCCTTGAATATACTCAACGACTGAGCCTCCACAGCCCTCTGGGGGAGAGAATTCCAAAGATTCACCACCCTCCGAGTGAAGAAATTCCTCCTCATCTCACTCCTAAATGGCCGACCCCTTATCCTGAGACTGTGACCCCTGGTTCTAGACTCTCCAGCCAGGGGGAAACATCCTCGCTGCATCTACCCTGTCAAGCCCTGCAAGAATTTTATTTGTTTCAATGAGATCACCTCTCATTCTCCTGAACTCTAGGGAATATAGGTAGGTTTTAAGGAGCGTCTTAAAGGAGGAGAGGGAGGTGGAGAGGTACATAAGAACATAAGAAATAGGAGCAGGAGTAGGCCAATCGGCCCCTCGAGCCCGCTCCGCCATTCAATGAGATCGTGGCTGATCTGATCCTAACCGCCAATCCACTATCACAGAACCATCTCCTGAATCTAACAGAATTAGACACACGAAATAGGAGCCAGGATCAGGCTACACGGCCCCTGGGCCCGCTCCGCTACCCACAGGGCCATGACTGATCCAAACCTAGACTCATGTCCAAATTCCTGCCCGCTCCCCGTAACCCTTTATTCCCTTTACTTCTAGGAAACTTCTGTTTTAAATTTATGTAATGATGTAGCTTCTACAGGTTTTTGGGGCAGCATATCCCATGGACCTACCACCCTCTGAGTGAAGTAGTTCCTCCTCATCTCAGTTTTGAAAGAGCAGCCCCTTATTCTAAGACTATGCCCCCTAGTTCTAGTTTCACCCATCATCGGGAACATCCTCCCCGCATCCACCCGATCCAACCCCTTCACAATCTTATATGTTTCAATAAGATCGCCTCTCATTCTTCTGAACTCCAATGAGTAGAGTCCCAATCTACTCAACCTCTCCTCATATGTCCATCCCCTCATCCCCAGGATTAACCGAGTATAGGGAGGGAATTCCAGAGCTTAGGGCCCAGGCGGCTGAAGGCACGGCCGCCAATGGTGGAGCGATTATAATCGTGGATGTGCAAGAGGCCAGAATTAGACGAGCGCAGAGATCTCACAGGATTGTAGGGCTGGAGGAGGTTACAGAGATAGGGAGGGGGGTGAGGAGGCCATGGAAGGATTTGAACACCAGGATGAGAATTTTGAAATCGAGGCCTTGTCGGACCGGGAGCCAGTGTAGGTCAGCGAGCACAGGGGGTGATGGGTGAACGGGACTGGGTGTGAGTTAGGACACGGGGCAGTGAGCACAGGGGGTGATGGGTGAACGGGACTCGGTGCGAGTTAGGACACGGGGCAGTGAGCACGGGGGGTGATGGGTGAACGGGACTCGGTGTGAGTTAGGACACGGGGCAGTGAGCACGGGGTGATGGGTGAACGGGACTGGGTGCGAGTTAGGACACGAGGCAGTGAGCACGGGGTGATGGGTGAACAGGACTGGGTGCGAGTTAGGACACGGGGCAGTGAGCACGGGGTGATGGGTGAACGGGACTGGGTGTGAGTTAGGACACGGGGCAGTGAGCACAGGGGGTGATGGGCGAACGGGACTGGGTGCGAGTTAGGACACGGGGCAGTGAGCACAGGGGGTGATGGGTGAACGGGACTGGGTGTGAGTTAGGACACGGGGCAGTGAGCACGGGGTGATGGGTGAACGGGACTCGGTGCGAGTTAGGACACGGGGCAGTGAGCACAGGGGGTGATGGGTGAACGGGACTGGGTGCGAGTTAGGACACGGGGCAGTGAGCACAGGGGGTGATGGGCGAACGGGACTCGGTGCGAGTTAGGACACGGGGCAGTGAGCACGGGGTGATGGGTGAACTGGACTCGGTGCGAGTTAGGACACGGGGCAGTGAGCACAGGGGGTGATGGGTGAACGGGACTTGGTGCGAGTTAGGATACGGGGGCAGTGAGCACAGGGGGTGATGGGTGAACGGGACTCGGTGCGAGTTAGGACACGGGGCAGTGAGCACAGGGGGTGATGGGTGAACGGGACTCGGTGCGAGTTAGGACACGGGGCAGTGAGCAAAGGGGGTGATGGGTGAACGGGACTGGGTGCGAGTTAGGACACGGGGCAGTGAGCACAGGGGGTGATGGGTGAACGGGACTGGGTGTGAGTTAGGACACGGGGCAGTGAGCACAGGGGGTGATGGGTGAACGGGACTGGGTGCGAGTTAGGACACGGGGCAGTGAGCACGGGGTGATGGGTGAACGGGACTCGGTGCGAATTCGGACACGGGGCAGTGAGCACAGGGGGTGATGGGTGAACGGGACTGGGTGCGAGTTAGGACACGGGGCAGTGAGCACAGGGGGTGATGGGTGAACGGGACTGGGTGCGAGTTAGGACACGGGGCAGTGTGAGCACAGGGGGTGATGGGTGAACGGGACTTGGTGCGAGTTAGGACACGGGGCAGTGAGCACAGGGGGTGATGGGTGAACGGGACTTGGTGCGAGTTAGGACACGGGGCAGCAGAGTTTTGGATGAGCTCAAGTTTACGATGGGTAGAACGTGGGAAGCCGGCCAGGAGTGCGTTGGAATAGGCAAGTCTAGAGGTAACAACAGCATTGATCAAACACTTCTTCTCTCCCCTCCTCCCCTACAGGGCATCAACTCAGAGGGAGCTTTACTCTGTATCTAACCCGTGCTGTACCTGCCCTGGGTGTGTTTGATGGGACAGTGTAGAGGGAGCTTTACTCTGTATCTAACCCGTGCTGTACCTGCCCTGGGAGTGTTTGATGGGACAGTGTAGAGGGAGCTTTACTCTGTATCTAACCCCGTGCTGTACCTGCCCTGGGAGTGTTTGATGGGACAGTGTAGAGGGAGCTTTACTCTGTATCTAACCCGTGCTGTACCTGCCCTGGGAGTGTTTGACGGGACAGTGTAGAGGGAGCTTTACTCTTTATCTAACCCGTGCTGTACCTGCCCTGGGAGTGTTTGATGGGACAGTGTAGAGGGAGCTTTACTCTGTATCTAACCCATGCTGTACCTGCCCTGGGACTACTTTGCCCTGTGGATGTCTCCCTTCCCGCAGTCTAATTACTCCCACAATGAAGACTCACCCAGTAATGCAAATGTCACTCGCTGCTGCCTCTCCATTGGGCTGTAATTGTGAGAATTGTGTGTTTCAGGACTCGGCCCCACCGCCCAGCCGAGGCGCTTTCTCTGGACTCCATCTTCCCTTCGTTGGATTCACGTATACCTCCAACTGGTGAGTTAGAACCGGGCAGAGATTGAGCCTCTTCCATTCTGGATTGACAACCCCTCTATAGTAATCTCAGATGTAATGCTTAAGTTATCCACCAGATGGAGACAAATTAAAGGGTTCATTTACCAGTGTTTTAAGGTAAGCCCTGCTATACAAGTATTTAGGTAATGTGGACTTGTGGGTATGACATCATAAGATCCTCCATGTTGGCATCGTACAGTAAGAAATACCAGTGCATGCCTGTCGTTGTAAGAGCTCGGTTCTCTCCTTATTCTGTGTAATTAAAAGTAAAGTTTTGAGTTCCTGAAGTCTCACTTTATATCAGTTATTTGGACCTTACTACTCGGATATAACACCTCAGAATTCCGGGCTATCCCGATATCTCCCGGTGTAACATTGAGACTCTGAGTGTTGACACCCCAAAGCCTTTCCACCATCTACAAGGCACAAGTAAGGAGTGTGATGGAATACTCTCCACTTGCCTGGATGAGTGCAGCTCCATCAACACTCGAGAAACTCGACACCATCCAGGACAAAGCAGCCCTCTTGATTGGCACCCCATCCACCACCTTAAACATTCACTCCCTCCACCAGCGGCGCACCGTGGCTGCAGTGTGGACCATCTACAAGATGCACTGCAGCAACTCGCCAAGGCTTCTTCAGCAGCACCTCCCAAACCCGCGACCTCTTCCACCTAGAAGGACAAGGGCAGCAGGCGTATGGGAACACCACCACCTCCAAGTTCCCCTCCAAGTCACACACCATCCTAACTTAGAAGTATATCGGCTGTTCCTTCATCGTCGCTGGGTCAAAATCCTGGAACTCCCTCCCTAACAGCACTGTGGGAGCACCTTCACCACACGGACTGCAGCGGTTCAAGAAGGCGGCTCACCGCCACCTTCTCAAGGGGCAACTAGGGATGGGCAATAAATGCTGGGCTTGCCAGCGACGCGCACATCCCATGAATGAATAAATAAAATGCTGTTTTGGTTCGTGCTTCATGTGACTGGTAACGTAAGAAAACTCACTAAGCACTTGGTTGAGTATAAAACAAGGCTTTAATCAACTGTTTCACAACCATGAGATTCTAGTTACATCACTAGTTCCTGGTTACAAAAACATCCTGAGCAAACTGGGCCCACGCCTGAGTATTTATACTCCTGGGACAGCGCCACCAGCTGGATGCCCAGTGTTATTTCATGAGTCATTTCTTCATGAATGGTAAGATTCATGACAACTGGTTTCTGTATTTCCCCCAGCTCGCTATCTGACCGGGGCTGTTTGAAGGAAGCGATGGTCTCTACATCACTAGACCATCAGGCAGCTGAAGCGTTTGAGAAGAAGATAGAGAGGCTGGAGCTCGACAAGGGGGAACTGAACCGCAAACTTCAAGGTGAGAATTAGATAGGATTCATTTACGGATCACAGTTTGAATTTTAACTTGTTAATGGTTGCAATTTCCTGGTGAAAAGGAAACCAGATTGTCAATGTTTGGCTCTGAATCCAGACTCGTACAGTTCCCGGGAGCGAGTTACAGGCTAGAAACTAATTGAGTGGTTTGGGTGGTTTATATATAGAATAACAGATACCCGGGAGTGAGTTACAGGCTGGAATCTAATCGAGGGGTTTGGGGGGTTTATATATAGAATAACAGATACCCGGGAGTGAGTTACAGGCTGGAATCTAATCGGGGTGTTCAGGGGGTTTATATATAGAATAACAGATACCCGGGAGTGAGTTACAGGCTGGAATCTAATCGGGGTGTTCGGGGGGTTTATATATAAAATAACAGATACCCGGGAGTGAGTTACAGGCTGGAATCTAATCGAGGGGTTCAGGGGGTTTATATATAGAATAACAGATACCCGGGAGTGAGTTACAGGCTGGAATCTAATCGAGGGGTTCAGGGGGTTTATATATAGAATAACAGATACCCGGGAGTGAGTTACAGGCTGGAATCTAATCGTGGGGTTCGGGGTGTTTATATATAGAATAACAGATACCCGGGAGTGAGTTACAGGCTGGAATCTAATCGAGAGGTTTGGGGGTTTATATATAGAATAACAGATACCCGGGAGTTAGTTACAGGCTGGAATCTAATCGAGGGGTTCAGGGGGTTTATATATAGAATAACAGATACCCGGGAGTGAGTTACAGGCTGGAATCTAATCGAGGGGTTCAGGGGGTTTATATATAGAATAACAGATACCCGGGAGTGAGTTACAGGCTGGAATCTAATCGAGGGGTTCAGGGGGTTTATATATAGAATAACAGATACCCGGGAGTGAGTTACAGGCTGGAATCTAATCGAGGGGTTCAGGGGGTTTATATATAGAATAACAGATACCCGGGAGTGAGTTACAGGCTGGAATCTAATCGAGGGGTTCAGGGGGTTTATATATAGAATAACATACCCGGGAGTTAGTTACAGGCTGGAATCTAATCGAGGGGTTCAGGGGGTTTATATATAGAATAACAGATACCCGGGAGTGAGTTACAGGCTGGAATCTAATCGAGGGGTTCGGGGTGTTTATATATAGAATAACAGATACCCGGGAGTTAGTTACAGGCTGGAATCTAATCGAGGGGTTCGGGGGGTGTGGTAAACCACTGTTATTGTTTTCATTGTTGTTCACTACTGTTATCGTTATTGCACATTGTTACCTCTTGCTACTCACTGTGTACCAATGCATGCCTCAGCTGGCTCCGCCTACATGACCTGGTATAAAGGTGGCTGCCCGGCAACCCACTTCCTTCTTGGAACCAGTCGTCCACGAGAGGCATGCTCTGTTCTTTAGTTAATAAAAACCTTTTCATTACTTTCCTAATTCATTGCCTTTTATGGAGTAATTGATAAGCGTATCAATTTTATTAACTAAAAGTAAAATGTCCGGAACTGAGCAGCAACAACAGCAGGCGTTGCTGCGAGCCCTCAGACCAGCATGCCTGGACCTCGACCCCCAAGCGGCAGGTTCATCTACCAATTTTGAACACTGGCTGAGCTGCTTTGAATCCTTCCGAGAAGCCTCCGCCGTGACATCGGAGGAGAACAAATTAAAAGTCCTGACCGCCCAGGTGAGCCCTCAAGTATATACACTCATCCGGGACGCTACTACGTACACGGCGGCTCTCGACCTGCTAATAGGGCAATACACGCGCCCAGTGAATACGATTTACGCCAGACACCTCCTGGGATCCCGCAGGCAGCAACCGGGGGAATCGGTAGAGGTATTTTTACGGGCGTTACAGACGCTCTGCAGGGACTGCGACTGTAAGGCGGTAACGGCTGCGGCGCACGCGGAGGGACTTACCTGTGATGCCTTCGTTAAGGGCCTCCAGTCCGACTACTCCCGGCAGAGACTGCTCGAAAGCAAGGAGCTCGACCTGAAGACGGCCATAGCCCTCGCGCTCTCACTAGATGCGGCCCACCGAAACCTCGAAGCATACGCACGTAACGGGGCCGCGCCATGGTCATCGCGACTTTGGGACATGGGACCGCCGCCCCCGGTACCAACTACTGCAGCGATGTCCCGAAAGCAACCGGGACCGCCGCCCCCGGTACCAACTACTGCAACGATGTCCCGTAACCAGGCCCAAAAATGCTATTTCTGTGGCCAGTTAAAACACCCCAGAGCGCGCTGCCCGGCGAAGACCGCTACCTGCTCTGGCTGCGGGAAGAAAGGTCATTACGCCAACGCCTGCAGAGGGAAACCCGCGAACGCCAGCAGCGCCGTGTGTGAACCGTGGGGGCAGCCATCTTCTCCGCCATTTTGTGCACCTCCGGCTGCGTGGGGATCGGCATCATGGCCGCCGCCATTTTGCCCGCCGCACTCAACCGCCAATTTGTCTCCGGACTCGACCACCGTCTCGTCGGACGACCACATCAGCTGACTCAGCCATACACTGGCCTCCGTTACGCTGGATCAAGCCCTCCCTCATCATCTGTCCAGGTCCATGATGGACATTATGGTAAACGGCTGCGCCACTACTTGCCTGTTTGACAGCGGGAGCACTGAGAGTTTTATTCACCCCGACATGGTGCGTAGCCACTCCCTCACGGTCCTGCCAACGCGCCATCGGATTTCTATGGCGTCCAAGTCCCATTCAACGGACGTCGGCGGCTACTGTGTGGTGACCCTTTCGGTTAGGGCACTGAATATAAAAATTTTAAACTTCTTGTCCTGCCCCGTCTTTGCGCTGCCGTTCTGCTAGGGTTGGATTTTCAGTGCCACCTCAAAAGTGTCACATTGGCATACGGCGGACCCCTTCCCCCACTCAGTCTGCAACCAACAGCTTTTAAATCACCCGCCGCGCACCACTTGCAGCCTTTCCACACTCAAAGTCCCCCCCCCCCCTCCCTTGTTCGCTAACCTCACCCGCGACTGTAAACCCATCGCTACCAAGAGCAGGCGGTACAGCGCCGGGGACAGAGCTTTTATTAGCGCTGAGGTGGAGCGACTCCTGAAGGAGGGCATTATCGAAGGGAGCACCAGCCCATGGCGAGCCCAGGTTGTAGTCGTTAAGACCGCCGATAAACGCCGCCTGGTCATCGACTACAGCCAAACCATAAACCGGTACACCCAGCTGGACGCATACCCCCTTCCCCGCATATCTGATATGGTCAATTAGATTGCGCAATACAGGGTATTCTCCACCATTGACCTTAAGTCAGCATACCACCAACTCCCTATCCGCCATGAGGACCGCCAGTATACTGCCTTCGAGGCAAACAGCCGCCTCTACCACTTCCTTAGGGTCCCCTTCGGCGTCACCAACGGGGTTTCGGTCTTCCAAAGGGAGATGGACCGGATGGTTGACCAGAACGCGCTGCAGGCCACCTTTCCCTATCTGGATAACGTCACCATCTGCGGCCACGACCAGCAGGACCATGACGTTAATCTAGCGAAATTCCTCCGTACGGCCCAGCGGCTGAATCTAACATACAATAAAGAGAAATTATGTTTCACACCACGCGCCTTGCCATCCTCGGCTGCGTAGTGGAGAACGGAGTCATTGGGCCCGACCCCGACAGAATGCGCCCCCTTATGGAGCTCCCCCTCCCCCACTGCCTAAAAGCACTGAAGAGATGCCTGGGGTTTTTCTCTTACTATGCTCAGTGGGTGCCCAACTATGCGGACAAAGCCAGACCCCTCATCAAGTCCACCTCCTTCCCCCTGACATCAGAGGCGGGTGCTGCCTTCACTCTTATCAAGAGTGATATTGCGAAGGCCACAATGCACGCAGTGGATGAGTCCATCCCTTTCCAAGTGGAGAGCGATGCATCCGACTTCGCCCTAGCTGCAACCCTTAACCAGGCGGGGAGACCCGTGGCCTTTTTCTCAAGGACCCTCCAGGGCCCCGAGATTCGACACTCCTCTGTCGAAAAGGAGGCCCAGGCTATTGTGGAAGCGATGCGACACTGGAGGCATTACCTGGCCGGAAAATGATTTACCCTTCTCACTGACCAGCGTTCAGTTGCTTTTATGTTCAATAATAAGCAGAGGGGCAAAATCAAGAACGACAAGATCTTGAGGTGGAGAATTGAACTTTCCACCTACAATTACGATATCTTGTACCGGCCCGGGAAACTCAATGAGCCCCCAGATGCTCTATCACGAGGTACATGCGCCAACGCGCAAGTTGATAGACTGCGGACCCTCCACAATGACCTCTGCCACCCCGGGGTCACCAGATTCTGCCACTTCATTAAGTCCCGCAACCTGCCCTACTCCATCGAGGAGGTCAGAACTATGACCAGGAACTGCCAAATCTGTGCCGAATGCAAACCGCATTTTTATAGGCCAGACAGAGCAAGCCTGATCAAGGCCACTCGCCCCTTCGAGCGCTTGAGCATCGACTTTAAGGGGCCCCTTCCTTCCTCTGACCGCAACGTGTACTTCCTCAACATTGTTGATGAGTACTCCCGTTTGCCATCCCTTGCCCAGACATGACCAGTACCACGGTCATCAAATGTCTGAATGACCTCTTCGCCTTGTTCGGGTTCCCCAGCTATATACATAGCGACCGGGGCTCATCTTTCATGAGCGACGAACTTCGTCAGTACCTGCTCGCGAGAGGTATTGCTACGAGCAGGACCACCAGCTACAACCCCCGGGGGAACGGCCAGGTGGAAAGAGAGAACGCGACGGTTTGGAAGGCCGTCCTCTTAGCCTTAAAATCTAAGGGCCTTCTGACCTCTTGCTGGCAGGAGGCCCTCCCTGCGGCGCTCCACTCCATCCGGTCACTGCTTTGTACTGCCACTAATGCCACCCCTCATGAGCAAATGTTCATTTTCCCCAGGAAGTCCACATCGGGAACCTCACTACCGACATGGCTGACTTCTCCTGGGCCCGTCCTACTGCGGAGGCACGTGAGGACCCATAAAACAGACCCCCTGGTCGAGAGGGTGAACCTCCTACACGCCAACCCCCAGTATGCCTACGTGGCATACCCAGACGGGCGGGAGGACACGGTCTCCATACGAGACCTCGCACCCTCGGGCGCCCCTGAATCACCACCGTTATTATCCACCACTTCTCCCAACCCAACCCCTGTAGACGGCATGCCGGAGCCCCAGGACCCTTCGTCGACCACTCAGACACCAGACTCGACGTTGGATACTGCAGCACCGCCGCCACTGCTACGACGATCAGGACGGCATACAAGGCCTCCTGATAGACTTACCTACACGAACTTTTAGTACACTTCACCCCACCGGACTCAATTTTAAACAAGGGGTGAATGTGGTAAACCACTGTTATTGTTTTCGTCGTTGTTCACTACTGTTATCGTTATTGCACATTGTTACCTCTTGCTACTCACAATTCACAATTCAAATCGCTTTATTGGCATGATAAGTTACATCTTATGTTGCCAAAGCATCAAAATACATTTATGGTTTAGCACATAAACGCAGTTCTATTCATACAGTGTATAAACAGGTATATCCCTGAGTGTATAAATATACATTCGCATTGTTTATATATATTCGTTTCTTAGTTTACTGGTTGTCCCTCTGTTCATGGCAAGCTGTAACATAGTGTGCCGCCAGTGTTACACAGCTTCTCTCCTCTCCCAGTAGGAATGGGAGTTTTTGGTTGTCATTCAGATTTCTGAAATCAGGGCATATTTGTGAGAATTTTTGGTAGAAATTCTCCCTGATGCCCTGATATTTTCCGCAGGCTGTGAGGAAGTGCATCTCTGTCTCCACTACTCCCTGACTGCAGTGAGAGCATATCCTGTCTTCTCTTGGCAGCCTGGTCTGCCTGTGTCTGCCTTTTTCGATCGCTAGGCTATGTTCGCTAAGTCTGTACCTTGTCAAGGTTCTTCTCAGTTTGTTATCCTTTACCATGGTCAGGTAATCAGCTATGTTGTATTGTCTGTTTAGGGCCAAGTAGCAATTGAGTTTGCTTTGGGTTTTTGTTGTTTCTGCCCAATATGTCAGATATTTTTCCTTTTGCTTAGTGACGATTGTGTTGGGTCGAATTCTTTGTGTTACCCTGTCACTGTCCTGGGGCTGGTTATTGTTAGTATTGTTAGTAGTTACTTCACTCAGTCCCAGGACTAGTTGACTGAGGGTATTCTTCTTTATGGTCAGCTCTTGGCATTTCAGGGCGTCGTAGTGATAGCATTGGGGATTGCTCATTTGTAGGTGATTCCAAAATTTGGTGGCTCTTTTTTGGATATTGATTATTAATGGATATTGGCCTAGTTCCGCCCTGCATGCATTGTTTACTGTTTTCCTTTGAGTCCGAAGGATACTTTTACAGAATTCTGCATGTAGGATCTCAATTGGGTGTTTGTCCCATTTTGCAAATTCTTGTTGAGTTAGCGGTCCCCATACCTCACTGCCATAGAGTGCAATTGGTTCAATTACTGATTTGAAAATTTTGAGCCAAATGCTAATTGGGATTTCTATTTGGATTGATTTTTTGATGGCATAGAAAGCCCTTCTTGCTTTCTCTTTCAGTTCATTCACAGCCAGTTTGGAGTTTCCCATAGAACTGATTTTTAAGCCCAAGTATGTGTAGTTAGTGGTTTGTTCAATTTTGGTTGTTCCTAGTTTGAAATTTATTTTGGGTCCTTGATGTTTGGATCTTTGCTGGAACACAAGGACTTTGGTTTTTTGGGGATTTATTGTCAGGGCCCAAGTCTGGCAGTACGACTCCAGCAGGTCCAGGTTCTGCTGTAGACCCTCCTTAGTTGGTGACAGCAGAACCAGGTCGTCTGCATAGAGGAGGAATTTAACCTTGGATTCATATAGGGTGAGGCTGGGTGCTGTGGATTGTTCAAGTAGTTTTGCCAATCCATTTATGTAAATATTAAAGAGTGTCGGTGAGATTGGCGAGCCCTGCGTCACCCCCCGCCCCTGTGGGAAGTATTTTGTTTGTTTGTCTCCAATTTTAACTGCACATTTGTTGTTTGTATACATTGATTTAATTACATCATATGTTTTCCCTCCTACCCCACTTTCGATAAGTTTCAGGAATAAACCGTCATGCCAGATGGAGTCGAAAGCCTTCTGGAAATCTACAAAGCATGCGTAGATTTTGCTTTTGTTATGGTGAACGTGTTTGTCAATTAGGGTCTGTAGGGTGAAGATATGATCGGATGTTCTATAGTTTGGCAGGAATCCAATTTGGCTTTTACTCAAGACATTGTGCTCCTCAAGGAAGTTTATAAGTCTTTTGTTTATGATGCTACAGAATACCTTCCCCAGGTTACTGTTTACACAGATGGCTCGATAGTTGTTTGGGTCGATTTTGTCCCCACTTTTGTATATGGGCGTTATGAGTCCTTTGTACCAATGCATGCCTCAGCTGGCTCCGCCTACATGACCTGGTATAAAGGTGGCTGCCCGGCAACCCACTTCCTTCTTGGAACCAGTCGTCCACGAGAGGCATGCTCTGTTCTTTAGTTAATAAAAACCTTTCATTACTTTCCTAATTCATCGCCTTTTATGGAGTAATTGATAAGCGTATCAGGGGGTTTATATATAGAATAACAGATACCCGGGAGTGAGTTACAGGCTGGAGTCTAATCGAGGGGTTCGGGGGGGGTTTATATATAGAATAACAGATACCCGGGAGTGAGTTACAGGCTGGAATCTAATCAAGGGGTTTCGGGGGGTTTATATATAGAATAACAGATACCCGGGAGTGAGTTACAGGCTGGAATCTAATCGAGGGGTTCGGGGGGTTTATATATAGAATAACGGATACCCGGGAGTGAGTTACAGGCTGGAATCTAATCGAGGGGTTCGGGGGGTTTATATATAGAATAACAGATACCCGGGAGTGAGTTACAGGCTGGAATCTAATCGAGGGGTTCAGGGGGTTTATATATAGAATAACAGATACCCGGGAGTGAGTTACAGGCTGGAATCTAATCGAGGTGTTCTGGGAGTATTTGATGGACAGTGCTCTGACCTGAGCTGCGGGTTTTGTTGTTTTTCAGGTAGCCAACAGGAAACCGAGGAGCAAGTGAAGAGGAAGAGCGAGGAGGAGAACCGCCAACTGAGCTCCCTGGAGCAGCAGCTGAAGACTGTCCGACAGGAGAAGGAGGATGTCCGTAAGGTAATGAGCCTCGTGCTGCACCCGTCACCTCCCTTCTCCTGATCACAGCCTGGGAAGCTCGCACTCAGTGTAAACTCACACCCCCTGACCCTCTCCCTTCCCCCATCTTCAGCTTTCCCTCGGGAGCTGATTTTTTCCGGGTCTGGAGGAAGGTCACCCTGAGGATCGAAGGTCGGGGAGAAGATTTTTTTGGATTTTTTCTTGTTCAGAGAAACATCATCAGGCCTCTGATCAACCTCCGACCCAGTCTCCCCGTAGCACTCGTTCTCTCTATCTTCCCCTCCCCCGTTGCTCCGTCTCCCCTCCCCGGTCGCCCCTCGCTCGCTCCCTCCCCCCCCTCCCCCGTCGCTCCCTCGCTCCCCTCCCCCCCTTGCTCCCCTCCCCCCTTGCTCCCCTCCCCCCTCGCTCCCCTCGCCCCCTCGCTCCCCTCGCCCCCTTGCTCCGCTCCCCCCTCGCCCCCCTCGCTCCCCTCCCCCCCTCGCCCCCCTCGCTCCCCTCGCCCCCTCGCTCCCCTCCCCCTCGCCCCCCTCGCTCCCCTCTCCCCTCCCCCCTCGCCCCCTCGCTCCCCTCCCCCTCGCTCCCCTCCCCCCTCCCCCCTCGCCCCCTCGCTCCTCTCCTCGCTCCCCCTCCCCCCTCGCTCCCCTCCCCCCTCGCTCCCCTCCCCCCTCGCTCCCCTCCCCCCTCGCTCCCCGCTCCCCTCCCCCCTCGCTCCCCTCCCCCCTCGCTCCCCTCCCCCCTCGCTACCCTCCCCCCTCGCTCCCCTCGCCCCCTCGCTCCCCTCCCCCCCTCGCCCCCGCGCTCCCCTCCCCCCTCGCTCCCCTCCCCCCTCGCTCCCCTCCCCCCTCGCTCCCCTCCCCCCCTCGCTCCCCTCCCCCCTCGCCCCCGCGCTCCCCTCCCCCCGCGCTCCCTCGCCCCCTCGCTCCCCTCCCCCCTCGCTCCCCTCCCCCCTCGCCCCCTCGCTCCCCTCCCCCCTCGCCCCCTCGCCCCCTCGCCCCCTCGCTCCCCTCCCCCCTCGCTCCCCTCCCCCTCGCCCCCCTCGCTCCCCTCTCCCCTCCCCCCTCGCTCCCTCGCTCCCCCTCGCCCCCTCGCTCCCTCGCTCCCCTCCCCCCTCGCTCCCCCTCGCCCCCTCGCTCCCCTCCCCCCTCGCCCCCTCCCCCCCTCGCCCCCTCCCCCCTCGCTCCCCTCGCCCCCGTCGCTCCCCTCCCCCCTCGCTCCCCTCCCCCTCGCTCCCCTCCCCCCTCGCTCCCCCTCCCCCCTCGCCCCCCTCGCTCCCCTCCCCCCTCGCTCCCCTCCCCCCTCGCTCCCCTCCCCCCTCGCTCCCCTCCCCCCTCGCTCCCCTCCCCCCTCGCTCCCCTCCCCCTCGCTCCCCCTCCCCCCTCGCTCCCCTCCCCCTCGCTCCCCTCCCCCCTCGCCCCCTCGCTCCCCTCCCCCCTCGCTCCCCTCCCCCCTCGCTCCCCTCCCCCCTCGCTCCCCTCCCCCCTCGCTCCCCTCCCCCCTCGGCTCCCCTCCCCCCTCGCTCCCCTCCCCCCTCGCTCCCCTCCCCCCTCGCTCCCCTCCCCCCTCGCTCCCCTCCCCCCTCGCTCCCCTCCCCCCTCGCTCCCCTCCCCCCTCGCTCCCCTCCCCCCTCGCTCCCCTCCCCCCTCGCTCCCCTCCCCCCCTCGCTCCCCTCCCCCCTCCCCCCTCGCCCCCTCCCCCCTCGCTCCCCTCCCCCCTCGCTCCCCTCCCCCCTCGCTCCCCTCCCCCCTCGCTCCCCTCCCCCCTCGCCCCCTCGCTCCCCCTCCCCCCTCGCCCCCCTCGCCCCCCTCGCCCCCCCTCGCCCCCCTCGCCCCCCTCGCCCCCCTCCCCCCTCGCTCCCCTCCCCCCTCGCTCCCCTCCCCCCTCGCTCCCCTCCCCCCTCGCTCCCCTCCCCCCTCGCTCCCCTCCCCCCTCGCTCCCCTCCCCCCCTCGCTCCCCTCCCCCTCGCTCCCCTCCCCCCTCGCTCCCCTCCCCCCTCGCTCCCCTCCCCCCTCGCTCCCCTCCCCCCTCGCTCCCCTCCCCCCCTCGCTCCCCCTCCCCCCTCGCTCCCCTCCCCCCTCGCTCCCCTCCCCCCTCGCTCCCCTCCCCCCTCCCCCCTCGCCCCCTCCCCCCTCGCTCCCCTCCCCCCTCGCTCCCCTCCCCCCTCGCTCCCCTCCCCCCTCGCTCCCCTCCCCCCTCGCTCCCCTCCCCCCCTCGCCCCCTCGCTCCCCTCCCCCCCTCGCCCCCCTCGCCCCCCTCGCCCCCCTCGCCCCCCTCGCCCCCCTCCCCCCTCGCTCCCCTCCCCCCTCGCTCCCCTCCCCCCTCGCTCCCCTCCCCCCCTCGCTCCCCTCCCCCCTCGCTCCCCTCCCCCCTCGCTCCCCTCCCCCCTCGCTCCCCTCCCCCCTCGATGCCCTCCCCCCTCGATGCCCTCCCCCCTCGCTCCCTCCCCCCTCGCTCCCCTCCCCCCTCGCTCCCCTCCCCCCTCGCTCCCCTCGCCCCCTCGCTCCCCTCCCCCCTCGCTCCCCTTCCCCCTCCCCCCTCGCTCCCCTCCCCCCTCGCTCCCCTCCCCCCTCGCTCCCCTCCCCCCTCGCTCCCCTCCCCCCTCGCTCCCCTCCCCCCTCGCTCCCCTCCCCCCTCGCTCCCCCTCCCCCCTCGCTCCCCTCCCCCCCTCGCTCCCCTCCCCCCTCGCTCCCCTCCCCCCTCGCTCCCCTCCCCCCTCGCTCCCCTCCCCCCTCGCTCCCCTCCCCCCTCGCTCCCCTCCCCCCTCGCTCCCCTCCCCCCTCGCTCCCCTCCCCCCTCGCTCCCCTCGCCCCCTCGCTCCCCTCGCCCCCTCGCTCCCCTCCCCCCTCGCTCCCCTCCCCCCTCGCCCCCTCTCTCCCCATCACTCGATCTCACTCAAGTCCTAGTCTCTCTCCAAGCACATCTAATTGCCCTTTGACTTCATTTACCTCTGCTCCTTGACGCCATTGACCTCTGATTGTCCTGTGACGCCATAAACCTCTGATTACCCCTTAACCCCCTCTCTCTCTCTGGTTGCAGGATCTGGCCGAGGCCCGGGAGCAGCTGACCGCTCGGAGCCGTGACCTGAGGGAGGCGCAGGTCAAGCGACAGCGGGCAGTCCAGGAGGCCCAAGAAGGGGACGAGCGTTACGCCCAGCTCCGCTCACAGAAGCAGAAGCTGAGCCGAGAGCTGCGCGACCGGGAGGAGGAGATGGAGGTGGTGATGGAGAAAGTGGAGCGCCTGCGGCAGGAGCTGAACAGAGCCGACAAGGCCAAGACAGAGGTGAGGGGAGTGGGAGGCACCCGGGGTTTGACCCCAAGGATCTGACCTTGGGGCTCGGCTGAGCTGCCGTGGGAGGCAGCACAACGTTTCACCTCTAACCTGTTGGCTGTCTAATTCGCCAAATAATGATTGCACAGAATCCTGCGCCAGTACTGAGGGAGCGCCACACTGTCGGAGGGGCTGCACTGAGGGAGCGCCGCACTGTTGGAGGGGCTGTACTGAGGGAGCGCCGCACTGTCGGAGGGGCTGTACTGAGGGAGCGCCGCACTGTCGGAGGGGCAGTACTGAGGGAGCGCCGCACTGTCGGAGGGGCTGCACTGAGGGAGCGCCGCACTGTCGGAGGAGCAGTACTAAGGGAGCGCCGCACTGTCGGAGGGGCAGTACTGAGGGAGTGCCGCACGGTCGGAGGGGCGGTACTGAGGGAGCGCCGCACTGTCGGAGGGGCAGTACTGAGGGAGCGCCGCACTGTCGGAGGGGCAGTACTGAGGGAGCGCCGCACTGTCGGAGGGGCAGTACTGAGGGAGCGCCGCACTGTCGGAGGGGCAGTACTGAGGGAGCGCCGCACTGTCGGAGGGCAGTACTGAGGGAGCGCCGCACTGTCGGAGGGGCAGTACTGAGGGAGCGCTGCACTGTCAGAGGGGCCGTCTTTCGGACGAGACGTTAAACCGAGGCCCGTCTGCTCGCTCAGGCGGATCAAAGATCCCGCGGCCACTATTGGAAGAAGAGCAGGGGGAGTTCTCCCCGGTGTCCTGGGGCCAATATTTATCCCTCAACCAAACATCACTAAAACAGATGATCTGGTCATTATCACATTGCTGTTTGTGGGAGCTTGCTGTGCGCAAATTGGCTGCTGCGTTTCCCACATTACAACAGTGACCACACTTCAAAAAGTACTTCATTGGCTGTAAAGCACTTTGGGACGTCCTGAGGTTGTGAAGTTGGGTGCGAAAGTGAGACTGCGGCTGAGAGCGCCGGTCGTTCTGTCGTTGTCTGAGGGGACTGTGGACTGTGGGTTTGTATCACGGGGGCAGGAAGGAATTCTAGTAACTGACCTCGGCTGTGTCTGCTTTGATCCGTTTAATTGCAGATGGAGGTGAAGGTGGAGGAGGAGGTGCTGGAGACAGCGAGACAGCACAAACTGTGGGAGCGGAGTGAGCAGAGGAGGAAGGTGCTGGAGGAGGAGGGTGGAGAGACTCAAGGTAAGAGCGGCCCTGTGTCCATTGCTGTCAGATCCGTCTGCCCCACGCTAGCCGAGCCCAGCCCTCACCCCAAAGCTGGACTGTCAGCATAAACTGAACAGGTTAGAGGCGAATAGTTCCCCACAGCTCTTGTCCCTCCCGACCCCCCCCCAGTCCCCCTCTCGCTCCCGCACAGCTCTCGTCCCTCCGACCCCCCCCCCCCAGTCCCCCTCTCGCTCCCGCACAGCTCTCGTCCCTCCGACCCCCCCCCCCAGTCCCCCTCTCGTTCCCCCCCAGTCCCCCTCTCGTTCCC
>NW_028225180.1:81727020-81799520 GCF_052327205.1 Somniosus microcephalus
CCCATCGAATCCTTTCATCATCTTAAACACCTCGATTAGATCACCCCTTAATCTTCTAAACGCGAGGGAATACAAGCCCAGTCTGTGCAACCTGTCCTCGTAATTTAACAGTTTTAGCCCCAGTTATCGTTCTGGTGAATCTGCTCTGCTCCCTCTCCAAGGCCAGAACTCTCCTCCTCTAAGATGCTCCTTAAAACCGACCTGGTTCACCTGTCCTAATTTCTCCTCCTGTGGCTCGGTGTCTGACTTAAGAAAACTACTCGGCACTTGGTCTAAGCGTTAAACAAAGCTTTAATCAACTGTTTTACAACCTGGAGGTCTAGTTGTGTCCTTCACTAGTTCCTGTTAAGAATGTCCTGCGCAAGCTGGGCCCGTGCCCGAGTATTTATACTCTCCCTGGACAGCGCCACCCGCAGGCCGTTCAGTATTATTTCATAAGTCTTTCTTCCATGAATGACTGATTCATGTCAGGGTCAAATTGTGTTTGATAATCGCCCCTGTGAAGCGCCTTGGGATGTTTTGATACATTAAAGGCGCTGTATAAATGCAAGTTGTTGTTGTCGTTTGACAGTTCGAGTCGCTGGAATTTTCCGCCACTTCACGACTCTCTCCGGACAGCAGGAAATCTCCGGGGAGTGCGGTGTCTCAGCCCCAGAGTCCGGCCCTCCGAGGCGGTGAGGTGGTAGAGGTGAGTACAGCAGGGCCGGCATTGGGATGGCGTGAGACTCGGCGGGGAACTTGGAGGTGGTGGTGTTCCCACGCGCCTGCTGCCCTCGTCCTTCTAGGTGGTGGAGGTCGCGGGTTTGGGAGGTGCTGCCGAAGAAGCCTTGGCGAGTTGCTGAAAAACTTGAAAGCTAAAGAAATCTCTCTATGTATTAAAAATGCAGCAACCAACATTTTCTGCGCTCTGAAACTCACCATCTGCAACATGGCATCCTTCACACCACTTCTGCAGCTGTCAGCTTTTCACAAACATCAGAGCAGACTCAAAACACGCCAGGTTGAGCTGGTGTGTTCCCTGAACAGCGGGTAACCCGTGGGGAAGGACGTAAAATTAGAAGTAAGCCTCAAAATAGTCTTAAATTGGCTCTTAACAAGCCATTTAACAAGCTGAATTGTATCCCCCGCCACTTGGTGTCAGGTCAGTTCTCCGCTGACAGACCCGACATCTGGGAGACTCGCGTGGAGGCAGGTTGACAGTGAGTTTCTTACCCACTGTCAATCTTTGCTATTTTGACAGTGGACCCGCCCCCTGAGTGCTGTTAAATTCGCAGCCTCTGTATCCACTTCATGCCTGATCTTTTCTCCTGGTTTGGAGCTCATTGCATATGCACGGAGGCTCCTGGATGGATTCCCACCAACAAAGAGGGAGCCCGCCAGCGCAAGTGAGGAAACTCTAGCAGTGCTGAAGCTGGGAAGCCGCTTGAGGTACCAAAGGCCCTTAAAGGGACAGACATGTCCCGAAGATCAGAAGGAAGGCTCCCAGTGTACCCTGCAAGGTGGTGAATCCCCCAGCTGCCCCATCACCCGACTCTCAATCATCTTGTAGATGGTCCACACTGCAGCCACGGTGCGCCGGTGGTGGAGGGAGTGAATGTTTAAGGTGGTGGATGGGGTGCCGATCAAGCGGGCAGCTTTGTCCTGGATGGTGTCGAGCTTCTTGAGTCTTGTTGGAGCTGCACTCATCCAGGCAAGTGGAGCTGCCGAAGAAGTCTTGGCGAGTTGCTGCAGTGCCTTCCTTATATGGATAGGACTGGAGGTACATCGTACATTCCGGCGATGTGGAAGAATTGTCCGGGTATGACCTGTCCACACAAAAAAGCAGGACAAATCCAACCAGGCCACTTGCTGCCCCATCACCCGACTCTCAATCATCGGCAAAGTGACGGATGGACCCGTTGACGGCGCTATCAAGCGCCACTTGCCAATAACCTGCTCACTGATGCTCAGTTTGGGTTCTGTCAGGGCCACTCGGCTCCCGACCTCATTAGAGCCACCGTCTCCAGGGCAACGAGGGATGGGCACTAAATGCCGGCCTTGCCTGCGGCGCCCTCCTCACTTATTGACGGGCAGTTAGGTGCCGATTCGGTCTGATTTACCATGAGCTGATTGTCTCCTTCCTTCCTTTCACAGTGCAATGCACAACCTGTGTCTCCGAGGAAGCTGGTAAAGAAGCCCACTTCTCCTCCACCGCCCAGCCCACCCATTCCCAAGGTAGGAATCTTTGACAGCTTAGGCCGACAATACAGAGCAACAGCCTAAAACCATTTCAAGGGGCCGTTAGGTGTCAGCCGTGGCTCAGTGGGTAGCTCTCGCTCTCTCTCTCGCCTCCGAGTCAGAAGGTTGTGGGTTCGAGCCCCACTCCAGAGACTTGAGCACAAAAATCCAGGCCGACACTCCCCAGTACAGTACTGAGGGAGCGTCGCACAGTCGGAGGGGCAGTATTGAGGGAGCGCCGCACTGTCGGAGGGGCGGTACTGAGGGAGCGCCGCACTGTCGGAGGGGCGGTACTGAGGGAGCGCCGCACTGTCGGAGGGGCGGTACTGAGGGAGCGCCGCACTGTCGGAGGGGCGGTACTGAGGGAGCGCCGCACTGTCGGAGGGGCGGTACTGAGGGAGCGCCGCACTGTCGGAGGGGCGGTACTGAGGGAGCGCCGCACTGTCGGAGGGGCGGTACTGAGGGAGCGCCGCACTGTCGGAGGGGCGGTACTGAGGGAGCGCCGCACTGTCGGAGGGGCGGTACTGAGGGAGCGCCGCACTGTCGGAGGGGCGGTACTGAGGGAGCGCCGCACTGTCGGAGGGGCGGTACCGAGGGAGAGCCGCACTGTCGGAGGGGCAGTGCTGAGGGAGTGCCGCACTATTGGAGATGAGACGTTAAACTGAAGCCCCGTCTGCCCTCAAGTGGACATAAAAGATCCCAGGGCCACTATTGGAAGAAGACAGGGGCGTTCACCCCAGTGTCCTGGGGCCAATATTTATCCCTCAATCAACACCCCAAAAAAAAAAAGATTTTCTGGTCAATATTACATTGCTCTTTGTGGGAGCTTGCTGTGTGCAAATTGGCTGCCATGTTTCCTACAGAGAGGGAGTGCAATGAAGGTTCCCCAGACTGATTCCTGGGATGGGGTGATTGTCAAGCGTAGGTCCCTTGCAGTCAGAATCAGGGGAATTTATAATGGGGAACAAAGAAATGGCAGACCAATTAAATACATATTTTGGTTCTGTCTTCACAAAGGAGGACACAAATAACCTCCCAGAGGTGTCGGGGAACATAGGGTCTAATGAGAGGGAGGAACTGAAAGAAATCAGTATTTGTTGGGAAATGGTGTTAGGGAAATTGACGGGATTGAAGGCCGATAAATCCCATGGGCCTGATAATCTACATTCTAGGGTACTTAAGGAAGTGGCCCTAGAAATAGTAGATGCATTGCTGGTCATCTTCCAAAATTCGATGGAATCTGGAACAGTACCCATGGATTGGAGGGTAGCTAATGTTACCCCACTATTCAAAAAAGGTGGTAGAGAGAAAACAGGGAATTACAGACCGGTAAGCCTGACATCGGTAGTGGGGAAAATGCTAGAGTCCATTATAAAAGATGTAATAGCAGAGCACTTAGAAAACAGTGACAGGATCGGACAAAGTCAACATGGATTTACAAAAGGTAAATCGTGCTTGACTAATCTACTGGAATTTTTTGAGGATGTAACTGGTAAAATAGATAAGGGAGAACCAGTGGATGTGGTGTATTTGGACTTTCAGAAGGCTTTCGATAAGGTCCCGCATAAAAGATTAGCGTGTAAAGTTAAGGCACATGGGATTGGGGGTAAGGTACTGACTTGGATAAAGAACTGGTTGGCAGACAGGAAGCAAAGAGTTGGAATAAACTGCTCTTTTTCCGAGTGGCAGGCAGTGACTAGTGGGGTACCGCAGGGATCGGTCCTAGGATCCCAGCTATTCACAATATATATAAATGATCTAGACGAAGGATCTAGATGTAATATCTCCAAGTTTGCAGACGACACAAAGCTGGGTGGGTGTGTGTGCTGTGAGGAGGATGCCGAGAAACTCCAGGATGATTTGGACAGGTTGGGTGATTGGGAAGAAGCATGGCAGATGCAGTATAATGTGGATAAATGCGAGGTTATCCACTTTGGTGTCAAAAACAGGAAGGCAGATTATTATCTGAACGGCAATAGATTGGGAGAAGGGGAAGTGCAACGAGACCTGGGTGTCCTTGTGCACCAGTCGCTGAAGGTAAGCATGCAGGTGCAGCAGGCGGTTAAGAAGGCAAATGGTATGTTGGCCTTCGTAGCGAGAGGGTTCGAGTACAGGAACAAGGATGTCTTGCTGCAGTTGTACAGGGCCTTGGTGAGACCACACCTTGAGTATTGTGTGCAGTTTTGGTCACCTTATCTGAGGAAGGATGTTCTTGCCATGGAGGGAGTGCAGCGAAGATTCACCAGACTGATACCTGGGATGGCAGGAATGACGTATGAGGAGAGATTGGGTCGATTGGGCTTATATTCTCTAGAGTTTAGAAGAATGAGAGGGGATCTCATTGAAACTTATAAAATTCTAACAGGACTAGACAGACTAGATGCAGGAAGGATGTTCCCGATGGCCGGGGAGTCCAGAACCAGGGGTCACAGTCTAATGATAAGGGGTCGGCCATTTAGGACAGAGATGAGGAGGAATTTCTTCACCCAGTGAGTGGTGAATCTTTGGAATTCTCTACCCCAGAGGGCTGTGGAGGCTCAGTCTTTGAGTATATTCAAGACAGAGATCGAGAGATTTTTGAATATTAAGCGAATCAAGGGATATGGGGATAGTGCAGGAAAGTGGAGTTGAGATTGACGATCAGCCATGATCTTATTGAATGGCGGAGCAGGCTCGAGGGGCTGAATGGCCGACTCCTGCTCCTATTTCTTATGTATTACAACAGTGACCACACTTCAAAAAGTACTTCATTGGCTGTAAGGTGCTTTGGGACGTCCCGAGGTCGTGAAAGGCACTGTAGAAATGCAAGACATTTGACGTAAGAAAAATACTAGGCACTTGGTCTAAGCGTTAAACAAAGCTTTAATCAACTGTTTTACAACATGGAGGTCTAGTTGTGTCCTTCACTAGTTCCTGTTAAGAATGTCCTGCGCAAGCTGGGCCCATGCCCGAGTATTTATACTCTCCCTGGACAGCGCCACCCGTAGGCCGCCCAGTATTACTTCATAAGTCTTTCTTTCATGAATGACTGATTCATGTCAACATTCTTTTCTTTTAAGCACATGAGGGAGGAAAGAATAGAAGGACATGTTGACGGGGTGGGAGGAGGCTGGTGAGGAACATAAACACTGGCACGGAGCAGTTGGGCCGGATGGCCCGGTTCTGTGCGGTAAATTCAATGTATATACTGTAGTTCCAGATCTGCATAATTCTAGCATAACATTTTATATTGCAGCCCACCCCACATCAGTTCAAGGTGAAATCTTTCAACAGCCCCACGAAATGCATGCGTTGTACATCAGTCATGGTTGGTCTGGCTCGCCAAGGTTATATCTGTGAAGGTAAGACTGATCACTGCCCAGTGACCCCCTGGGTTAGAGAGAGTGGAGAATCAGCCAGGGTTCCTGCTCCTGATCATTGTCCAGTGACCCCTGGGTTAGGGAGAGGGGAGAATCAGCCAGGGTTCCTGCTCCTGATCACTGCCCAGTGACCCCTGGGTTAGGGAGAGGGGAGAATCAGCCAGGGTTCCTGCTCCTGATCACTGCCCAGTGACCCCTGGGTTAGTGAGCGGGGAGAATCAGCCAGGGTTCCTGCTCCTGATCACTGCCCAGTGACCCCTGGGTTAGAGTGAGGGGAGAATCAGCCAGGGTTCCTGCTCCTGATCACTGCCCAGTGACCCCTGGGTTAGAGAGAGGGGAGAATCAGCCAGGGTTCCTGCTCCTGATCACTGCCCAGTGACCCCTGGGTTAGAGAGAGAGGGAAATCAGCCAGGGTTCCTGCTCCTGATCACTGCCCAGTGACCCCTGGGTTAGAGAGAGTGGTGGGAGCTTTGCTCTGCATCTAACCCGTGCGTCACCTATTTGTCCCTTTGTAACATCGCCCTTCTCCACCCTGCCTCAGCTGATCTACAGCTGAAACCGTCATCCATGTCTTTGTCACCTCTAGACTTGACTATTCCAACGCACTCCTGTCCGGCCTCCCACATTCTACCCGACGTAAACTTGAGCTCATCCAAAACTCTGCTGCCCCGTGTCCTAACTCGCACCAAGTCCCGTTCACCCATCACCCCCTGTGCTCACTGCCCCGTGTCCTAACTCGCACCAAGTCCCGTTCACCCATCACCCCCTGTGCTCACACTGCCCCGTGTCCTAACTCGCACCCAGTCCCGTTCACCCATCACCCCCTGTGCTCACTGCCCCGTGTCCTAACTCGCACCGAGTCCCGTTCACCCATCACCCCCTGTGCTCACTGCCCCGTGTCCTAACTCGCACCGAGTCCCGTTCACCCATCACCCCCTGTGCTCACTGCCCCGTGTCCTAACTCGCACCCAGTCCCGTTCACCCATCACCCCCTGTGCTCACTGCCCCGTGTCCGAATTCGCACCGAGTCCCGTTCACCCATCACCCCCTGTGCTCACTGCCCCGTGTCCTAACTCGCACCCAGTCCCGTTCACCCATCACCCCCTGTGCTCACTGCCCCGTGTCCTAACTCACACCCAGTCCCGTTCACCCATCACCCCCTGTGCTCACTGCCCCGTGTCCTAACTCGCACCCAGTCCCGTTCACCCATCACCCCCTGTGCTCACTGCCCCGTGTCCTAACTCACGCCCAGTCCCGTTCACCCATCACCCCCTGTGCTCACTGCCCCGTGTCCTAACTCGCACTGAGTCCCGTTCACCCATCACCCCCTGTGCTCACTGACCTACATTGGCTCCCGGTCCGGCAAAGCCTCGATTTCAAAATTCTCATCCTTGTTTTCAAATCCCTCCGTGGCCCTCGCCCCTCCCTATCTCTGTAACCTCCTCCAGTCCCACAACCCTCCGAGATCCCTGCGCTCCTCTAATTCTGGCCTCTTGCACATCCCCCGATTTCCATCGCCCCACCATTGGCGGCCGTGCCTTCAGCTGCCTGGGCCCCTGAGCTCTGGAATTCCCTCCCTAAACCTCTCCGCCTCTCTCTCCTCCTTTAAGACGCTCCTTAAAACCTGACTGTTTGACCAAGCTTTTGGTCACCTGTCCTAATATCTCCTTATGAGGCTCGGTGTCAGATTTTGTTTGATAATCGCTGCTGTGAAGCAGCTTGGGAGGTTTTACTACGTTAAAGGCTCTAATGGCCATGTTGGAGCGCCGCTCACTGCTCTCTCTGTCTCCGTCCCACAGCCTGTAACTTTGTGTGTCATTCGGCCTGTTCTGCCCAGGCACTGATCTGTCCGACGCCCCCCGAGCATATTCGTTCGCTGGGAATCGACCCAATCAAAGGGACCGGAACCGCATTCGAGGGCTTGGTGTCGGTAAGGAGGAGCGGCGATGGAGGCGAAACCGTGCGGGGCCAGGCGACGCGAGGCGGAGTAAAGGCCACTTGGCCTCGTGTACGGCGCGGTTCCCGGTCGTGTGTCCGTGCGCGAGCGAGGGTGTGTCCCCGTGCGAGGGAGCCTGCGAGTGTGTGTTACTTCTGCTTCTTCTTGCGCAGTCCCTCGGAACCGAGGTTGACTAGCTTCCGCACTAAAAATGAGTTCTCGGGTGACTGATGCGTCCAATGCGGGACCTACAGTCTCTGTCACAGGTGGGGCAGACGGTGGTTGAAGGGGCGGGTGGGTGGGGTGCTTGGTTTGACGTGCGCTATTTGCGCCTGGCTTCCGCTTGCTCCCGGCGAAGAGACTCGAGGTGTTCGGCGCCTTCCCGGATGCTTCTCCTCCACTTTGTGCGGTCTTGGGCCAGGGATTCCCAGGTGTCGGTGGGGATGTTGCACTTTTTCAAGGAGGCTTTGAGGGTGTCCTTGAAGCATTTCCTCTGCCCACCTGGGGCTCTCTTGCCGTGTCGGAGTTCCAAGTAGAGTGCTTGTTTTGGGAGTCTCGTATTGGGCATGCGGACGATGCGACCCGTCCATCGGAGCTGATCGAGCGTGGTCAAAGCTTCGATGCTGGGGATGTTGGCCTGAGCAAGAACACTGACGTTGGTGCGCCTATCCTGCCAATGGATTTGCAGGATCTTGCAGAGGCAGCGTTGGTGGTACCTCTCCAGTGCTTTGAGGTGCCTGCTGTACATGGTCCATGTCTCTGAGGCATACAGCAGGGCGGGTATCACTGCTGCTCTGTAGACCATGAGCTTGGTGCCGGATTTGCAAGTGTGCGTTACATGTGACAAATGGCTCATGGATGAGGTATCTTTCTTTTTTCCTTCATGGGATGTGGGCGTCGCTGGTAAGGCCCAGCATTTATTGCCCATCCCTAGTTACCCTTGAGAAGGTGGTGGTGAGCCACCTTCTTGAACCGCTGCAGTCCGTGTGGTGAAGGTGCTCCCACAGTGCTGTTAGGGAGGGAGTTCCAGGATTTTGACCCAGCGACGATGAAGGAACGGCCGATATACATCCAAGTCAGGATGGTGTGTGACTTGGAGGGGAACTTGGAGGTGGCGGTGTTCCCGTGCACCTGCTGCCCTTGTTCTTCTAGGTGGAAGAGGTTGCGGGTTTGGGAGGTGCTGCCGAAGAAGCCTTGGCGAGTTGCTGCAGTGCATCTTGTAGATGGTACACACTGCAGCCACGGTGCGCCGGTAGTGGAGCGAGTGAATGTTTAAGGTGTTGGACGGGGTGCCAATCAAGCGGGCTGCTTTGTCCTGGATGGTGTCGAGCTTCTTGAGTGTTGTTGGAGCTGCACTCATCCAGGCAAATGGAGAGTATTCCATCACACTCCTGACTTGTGCCTTGTAGATGGTGGAAAGGCTTTGGGGAGTCAGGAGGTGAGACACTCGCCGCAGAATACCCAGCCTCTGACCTGCTCTTGTTGCCACAGTATTTATGTGGCTGGTCCAGTTAGGTTTCTGGTCAATGGTGACCCCCAGGATGTTATTGGTGGGGGATTCGGTGATGGTAATGCCGTTGAATGTCAAGGGGCGGTGATTAGACGCTCTCTCTTGTTGGAGATAGTCGGATACTGGGGCAGTTCCCACTGGTGTAATGCAGCCCCCCCATAGTCACGCCTTTGGCTGTTGGTGTTGTAATGAAGACAATCTCTGACCCCCCTGGACATCGGTAGTGGGGAAAATGCTAGAGTCCATTATAAAAGATGTAATAACAGAGCACTTGGAAAACAGTGACCGGATTGGACAAAGTCAACATGGATTCACAAAAGGAAAATCGTGCTTGACTAATCTACTGGAATTTTTTGAGGATGTAACTGGTAGAATAGGTAAGGGAGATGTGGTGTATTTGGAATTTCAGAAGGCTTTCGATAAGGTCCCGCATAAGAGATTAGCGTGCAAAGTTAAAGCACATGAGATTGGGGGTAAGGTACTGTCTTGGATAGAGAACTGGTTGGCAGAAGGGAAGCAAAGAGTTGGAATAAACGAGTCTTTTTCCAAGTGGCAGGCAGTGACTAGTGGGGTACCGCAGGGATCGGTGCTAGGACCCCAGCTATTCACAATATATATTAATGATCTAGACGAGGGAACTAGATGTAATATCTCCAAGTTTGCAGATGACACAAAGCTGGGTGGGCGTGTGTGCTGTGAGGAGGATGCCGAGAAACTCCAGGATGATTTGGACAGGTTGGGTGATTGGGCAGATGCATGGCTAATGTGGAAAAATGCGAGGTTATCCACTTTGGTGGCAAAAACAGGAAGACAGATTATTGTCTGAATGGCAATAGATTAGGAAAAGGGGAAGTGCAACGAGACCTGGGTGTCCTTGTGCACCAGTCACTGAAGGTAAGCATGCAGGTGCAGCAGGCAGTTAAGAAGGCAAATGGTATGTTGGCCTTCATAGCGAGAGGGTTCGAGTACAGGAACAAGGATGTCATGCTGCAGTTGTACAGGGCCTTGGTGAGACCACACCTTGAGTATTGTGTGCAGTTTTGGTCGCCTTATCTGAGGAAGGATGTTCTTGCCATGGAGAGAGTGCAGTGAAGATTCACCAGACTGATACCTGGGATGGCAGGAATGATGTATGAGGAGAGATTGGGTCGATTGGGCTTATACTCGCTGGAGTTTAGAAGAATGAGAGGGGATCTCATTGAAATTTATAAAATTCTAACAGGACTAGACAGACTAGATGCAGGAAGGATGTTCCCGATGGCGGGGGAGTCCAGAACCAGGGGTCACAGTCTAAGGATAAGGGGTAAGCCATTTAGGACTGAGATGAGGAGGAATTTCTTCACCCAGAGAGTGGTGAACCTGTGGAATTCTCTACCACAGAGGGCGGTGGAGGCCAATTCATTAAATATATTCAAGAAGGAGTTAGATATATTTCTTGAGGCTAAAGGGATTAAGGGATATGGGGAGAAGGCAGGGACAGGGTACTGAGTTTGGATGATCAGCCATGATCTCATTAAATGGCGGAGCAGGCTCGAGGGGCCGAATGGCCTCCTCCTGCTCCTATCTTCTATGTTTCTATGTCTCTGAACCTCCCTGGCACACACTTTGACCCCTTGTTCCTGTCCCTCAGGTCCCGAAGCCAACAGGGGTGAAGAAGGGCTGGCACCGGGCGTATGCTGTCCTCTGCGACTTCAAGATCTTCATCTACGAGACAGCGGAGTCGAGGGGCTCGCAGTCCAGCGCTGCCGTCACCCACGTCTTCGACCTACGGTACGTACTGTCTGAGATCGAAGGCCACAAACTCGCTCAGTTCCTCCCCGGGTCACTGCTCCACCCCGCTGAACCGAGCAAATCCCCGGGGGGCGCCCGTGTAAAACGAGGAACTCACGGTGGAGCTTTACCTCACAGAGTAACTGTGTCACGCTGTGTTAGCGGGGCAGGAGGTGGAGTTGAGAAAGGTGGAATTGAGCGATATGGGGAGAAGGCGGAATTGAGGGATATGGGAAGAAGGTGGAATTGAGGGATATGGGGAGCAGGTGGAATTGAGGGATATGGGGAGAAGGTGGGGTTGAGGGATATGGGGAGAAGGTGGAATTGAGGGATATGGGGAGAAGGCGGAATTGAGGGATATGGGGAGAAGGTGGGGTTGAGGGATATGGGGAGAAGGTGGAATTGAGGGATATGGGGAGAAGGCGGAATTGAGCGATATGGGGAGAAGGTGGAATTGAGGGATATGGGGAGAAGGTGGAATTGAGGGATATGGGGAGAAGGTGGAATTGAGGGATATGGGGAGAAGGTGGGGTTGAGGGATATGGGGAGAAGGTGGGGTTGAGGGATATGGGGAGAAGGTGGAATTGAGGGATATGGGGAGAAGGTGGAATTGAGGGATATGGGGAGAAGGTGGAATTGAGGGATATGGGGAGAAGGTGGGGTTGAGGGATATGGGGAGAAGGTGGGGTTGAGGGATATGGGGAGAAGGTGGAATTGAGGGATATGGGGAGAAGGTGGAATTGAGGGATATGGGGAGAAGGTGGAATTAAGGGATATGGGGAGAAGGTGGGTGGGTGGGGCTGAGGGATATGGGGAGAAGGTGGGTGGGTGGGGTTGAGGGATATGGGGAGAAGGTGGGTCGGTGGGGTTGGGGGATATGGGGAGAAGGTGGGTGGGTGGGGTTGGATATGCGGAGAAGGTGGGTGGGTGGGGTTGGGGGATATGGGGAGATGGGTGGGTGGGGTTGAGTGATGTGGGGAGATGGTGGGTCGGTGGGGTTGAGTGATGTGGGGAGATGGTGGGTGGGTGGGGTTGAGGGATATGGGGAGAAGGTGGGTCGGTGGGGTTGAGGGATATGGGGAGATGGTGGGTCGGTGGGGTTGGGGGATATGGGGAGAAGGTGGGTGGGGTTGAGTGATGTGGGGAGATGGTGGGTGGGTGGGGTTGAGTCATGTGGGGAGATGGTGGGTCGGTGGGGTTGAGTGATGTGGGGAGATGGTGGGTGGGTGGGGTTGAGTGATGTGGGGAGATGGTGGGTCGGTGGGGTTGAGTGATGTGGGGAGATGGTGGGTGGGGTTGAGGGATATGGGGAGAAGGTGGGTTGGTGGGGTTGAGGGATATGGGGAGATGGTGGGTCGGTGGGGTTGGGGGATATGGGGAGAAGGTGGGTGGGGTTGAGTGATGTGGGGAGATGGTGGGTGGGTGGGGTTGAGTCATGTGGGGAGATGGTGGGTCGGTGGGGTTGAGTGATGTGGGGAGATGGTGGGTGGGTGGGGTTGAGTGATGTGGGGAGATGGTGGGTTGGTGGGGTTGAGTGATGTGGGGAGATGGTGGGTCGGTGGGGTTGAGTCATGTGGGGAGATGGTGGGGTTGAGTGATGTGAGGAGATGGTGGGTCGGTGGGGTTGAGATGAGATTGGCACTGGCCTGTTGGGCCGAATGGCCTTCCCTGTTTCTAAGGGTTCCTCTGTTACCCTAGACCTCACTGTGTGTCCCAGGTGAAGACTTTGTGCTTCATGTTTCAGGGATGAAGAATTTTCCGTGAGCTCAGTGTTCTCTTCGGATGTGATTCACGCCAACAAGAAGGATATTCCGTGTATATTCAGGGTGAGTGAGACTATCGCAAGCCAGCGAGTGTACCCCATAACCCCTATAGTGGCTGATTCTCCCCTCTCCCTAACCCAGGGGTCACTGGGCAGTGATCAGGAGCAGGAACCCTGGCTGATTCTCCCCTCTCCCTAACCCAGGGGGTCACTGGGCAGTGATCAGGAGCAGGAACCCTGGCTGATTCTCCCCTCTCTCTAACCCAGGGGTCACTGGGCAGTGATCAGGAGCAGGAACCCTGGCTGATTCTCCCCTCTCTCTAACCCAGGGGTCACTGGGCAGTGATCAGGAGCAGGAACCCTGGCTGATTCTCCCCTCTCCCTAACCCAGGGGGTCACTGGGCAGTGATCAGGAGCAGGAACCCTGGCTGATTCTCCCCTCTCCCTAACCCAGGGGGTCACTGGGCAGTGATCAGGAGCAGGAACCCTGGCTGATTCACCCCTCTCCGTAACCCAAGGGTCACTGGGCAGTGATCAGGAGCAGGAACCCTGGCTTATTCTCTCCTCTCTCTAACCCAGGGGTCACTGGGCAGTGATCAGGAGCAGGAACCCTGGCAGCACGGTGGCATAGTGGTTAGCACTGTTGCCTCACAGCGCCAGGGACCCGGGTTCAAATCCGGCCTCGGGTGACTGTCTGTGTGTAGTTTGCACATTCTCCCCGTATTTGCGTGGGTTTCCTCCGGGTGCTCCGGTTTCCTCCCATAGTCCAAAGATGTGCGGGTTAGGTTGATTGGCCATGATAAAAATTGGCCCTTAGTGTTAGGGGGGATTAAATACGTGGGGTTACAGGGTTACAGGGATAGGGCTTGGGTGGGATGGCTGTCGGTGTAGGGACCGGGTGCTAGGGTCTGGATGATCAGCCATGATCTCGTTGAATGGCGGAGCAGGCTTGAAGGGCCGAATGGCCTACTCCTGCTCCTAGTTTCTATGATTCTCCCCTCTCTCTAACCCAGGGTCACTGAACAGTGATCAGGAGCAGGAACCCTGGCTGATTCTCTCCTCTCTCTAACCCAGGGGGTCACTGGGCAGTGATCAGGAGCAGGAACCCTGGCTGATTCTCCCCTCTCCCTAACCCAGGGGGTCACTGGGCAGTGATCAGGAGCAGGAACCCTGGCTGATTCACCCCTCTCCGTAACCCAAGGGTCACTGGGCAGTGATCAGGAGCAGGAACCCTGGCTGATTCACCCCTCTCCCTAACCCAGGGGGTCACTGAGCAGTGATCAGCAGCAGGAACCCTGGCTGATTCTCCCCTCTCCTTAACCCAGGGGTCACTGGGCAGTGATCAGGAGCAGGAACCCTGGCTGATTCTCCCCTCTCCTTAATCCAGGGGTCACTGGGCAGTGATCAGGAGCAGGAACCCTGGCTGGTTCTCCTCTCTCTCTAACCCAGGGGTCACTGGGCAGTGATCAGGAGCAGGAACACTGGCTGATTCTCCCCTCTCTCTAACCCAGGGGTCACTGGGCAGTGATCAGGAGCAGGAACACTGGCTGATTCTCCCCTCTCTCTAACCCAGGGGGTCACTGGGCAGTGATCAGGAGCAGGAACCCTGGCTGATTCTCCTCTCTCTGTAACCCAGGGGTCACTGGGCAGTGATCAGGAGCAGGAACCCTGGCTGAATCTCCCCTCTCTCTAACCCAGGGGGTCACTGGGCAGTGATCAGGAGCAGGAACCCTTTCTGATTCTCCCCTCTCTCTCTCTAACCCAGGGGGTCACTGGGCAGTGATCAGGAGCAGGAACGCTGGCTGATTCTCCCCTCTCTCTAACCCAGGGGGTCACTGGGCAGTGATCAGGAGCAGGAACGCTGGCTGATTCTCTCCTCTCTCTAACCCAGGGGGGTCACTGGGCAGTGATCAGGAGCAGGAACCCTGGCTGATTCTCTCCTCTCTCTAACCCAGGGGTCACTGGGCAGTGATCAGGAGCAGGAACCCTGGCTGATTCTCCCCTCTCTCTCTAACCCTGGGGGTCACTGGGCAGTGATCAGGAGCAGGAACCCTGGCTGATTCTCTCCTCTCTCTAACCCAGGGGGTCACTGGGCAGTGATCAGGAGCAGGAACCCTGGCTGATTCTCTCCTCTCTCTAACCCAGGGGGTCACTGGGCAGTGATCAGGAGCAGGAACCCTGGCTGATTCTCCTCTCTCTGTAACCCAGGGGTCACTGGGCAGTGATCAGGACCAGGAACCCTGGCTGATTCTCCCCTCTCTCTCTAACCCAGGGGGTCACTGGGCAGTGATCAGGAGCAGGAATCCTGGCTCATTTTATTCTTCCATGAGCCCAGGGGGACTTGGGGCCAATTTTAGCTCCTCTTGCTCCCTGAACTGTGCTGAGACTCACCAACACAGTGAAGATACGCTTAACTTTCCCTTCTTATACCAACTAATCCTGAAATCCCGTTGTCCTACTCTTTCTCTTCGCTGCATTCTCCCGGTGTTGAAATCGACACTCATCGCATGCTCTCCTGTTCTTATCTCGTTCTTCCCCAAGGCCTCAAACTGTGGAACGCCTCCCCCCCCTAGGGGACGTAGGGACAGGAGGAGGCCATTCGGCCCCTCCAGCCTGTTCCGCCATTCAATCGGACCGCGGCTGATCTGTATCTCAACTCCACCTCCCGCCTTGGTGCCGTAACCCTTGATGTCCAAAGACTGCTGGTTTGAGTATAAAACAAAGCTTTAATCAACTGTTTCACAACCATGAGATTTCTAGTTACATCACTAGTTCCTGGTTACAGAAACATCCTGAGCAAGCTGGGCCCACGCCCGAGTATTTATACTCCTTGGACGGCGCCACCAGCTGGCCGCCCAGTGTTACTTCATGAGTCATGATAAGATTCATGACAACCCTTAATACCCTTTCCAACAAAAATCTAGCAATCTCAGTTTTGAAATTTCCATTTGACCCCCAGCCTCGACAGCTTTTTGGGGGAGAGAGTTCCAGATTTCCACCACCCTTTGTGTGAAGAAGTGCTTCCTGACATCACCCCTGAACGGCCTGGCTCTAATTTTAAGTTTATGCCCCCTTGTTCTGGACTCCCCCCACCAGAGGAAATAGATTCTCTCTCTCCACCCTATCAACGCCTTTAATCATCTTAAACACCTCGATTAGATCACCCCTTAATCTTCTAAACTCGAGGGAATATAAGCCTCGTCTTTGCAACCTGTCCTCGTAATTTAACCCTTTTCACCCCTGTATCATTCTGGTGAATCTGTGTAGCACCCCCTTCACTTTGTTTCCTCCTTCCAATTGAAATCCAAACTTGTTGTCTCCAATTCACCAGATCCAAACTGGGCCCCACCAATTCACCAGATCCAAACTTGTCACCAATTCACCAGATCCAAACTTGTCACCAATTCACCAGATCCAAACTTGTCTCCAATTCACCAGATCCAAACTTGGCCTCGCCAATTCACCAGATCCAAACTTGTCTCCAATTCACCAGATCCAAACTTGGCATCCCCAATTCACCAGATCCAAACTTGTTGTCTCCAATTCACCAGATCCAAACTTGTTGTCTCCAATTCACCAGATCCAAACTTGTCACCAATTCACCAGATCCAAACTTGTTGTCTCCAATTCACCAGATCCAAACTTGGCCTCACCAATTCACCAGATCCAAACTTGTTGTCTCCAATTCACCAGATCCAAACTTGGCACCAATTCACCAGATCCAAACTTGGCACCAATTCACCAGATCCAAACTTGGCGTCTCCAATTCACCAGATCCAAACTTGGCGTCTCCAATTCACCAGATCCAAACTTGTCTCCAATTCACCAGATCCAAACTTGGCCTCTCCAATTCACCAGATCCAAACTTGGCGTCTTGCCCCTTTTCTCTCGCGGTTGGTGTGACGACGAACAGCGAGGCTCGGTTCAGTGCTTCCTCCCCCCCCACCCCACCCCCTGACTTGTCACGTCTCCGTTTCCTCCGACAGATCACGGCGTCCCAGCTGACGGTCCCGAGCACCAAGGCCTCCCTCCTGCTGCTGGCCGAGAACGAGGGTGAGAAGAAGAAGTGGGTCACGGTGATCAACGAGCTGGTCTCGATTCGCAAGCAGAGCGGCTTCAAGAAGCGGTCTGTGCTGAGCGCCAAGGAGGCGTACGACAGCACACTGCCCCTAATCCGCAACACGCAGTCCGCTGCCATCCTGGGTAATGTCTCCATCAACACCATTCACATGTTAGATACAGATTAAAGCTCCCTAGTTCTAGTTTCACCCATCATTGGGAACATCCTCACCGCATCCACCCGATCAAGCCCCTTCACAATCTTATATGTTTCAATAAGAGCGCCTCTCATTCTTCTGAACTCCAATGAGTAGAGTCCCAATCTACTCAACCTCTCCTCATATGACCACCCCCTCATCCCCGGGATTAACCGAGTGAACCTTCTTTGTACTGACTCGAGAGCAAGTATGTCTTTTCTTAAGTATGGACACCAAAACTGTATGCAGTATTCCAGGTGCGGTCTTACCAATACCTTGTACAACTGCAGCAATAGCTCCCTGTTTTTATATTCCATCCCCCCAGCAATAAAAGCCAACATTCCATTGGCCTTCTTGATCACTTGCTGCACCTGCATACTAACTTTTTGAGTTTCGTGCACCAGGACCCCCAGATCCCTTTGTACTACAGTACTTTCCAGTTTCTTGCCATTAAGATAATAACTTGCTCTTTGATTTTTTCCTGCCAAAGTGCATAACCTCACACTTTCCAGTATTGTATTCCATCTGCCAAATCTCTGCCCACTTACTTAGCCTGTCTATGTCCCTTTGCAGGTTTTTTATGTCCTCCTCACTCACTACTTTCCATCCCATCTTTGTATCATCTGCAAACTTTGATATGTTACACTCGGTCCCCTCCTCCAAATCGTTAATATAGATGGTAAAGAGTTGGGGACCCAGCACTGACCCCTGCGGAACACCACTAGTCACTGGTTGCCAATTTGAGAACGAACCATTTATCCCAACTCTCTGCTTTCTGTTAGAGAGCCAATCCTCCACCCACGCCAGAATATTACCCCCAATCCCGTGATTTTTTTATCTTGAGCAATAATCTTTTGTGTGGCACCTTGTCAAATGCCTTTTGGAAGTCTAAATACACTACGTCCACTGGTTCCCCTTTATCCACCCTGTATGTTACTTCCTCAAAAAACTCAAGCAAATTTGTTAAACATGACTTCCCCTTCATGAAACCATGCTGAGTTTGTCCTATTAAATTATGTTTATCCAAATGTCCCGTTACTGTCTCCTTAATAATGGACTCTAACATTTTACCAACCACAGATGTTAGGCTAGCAGGTCTATAGTTTCCAGCCTTCTGCCTACTACCCTTTTTAAATAAGGGTGTTACATTAGCAGTTTTCCAATCTGCCGGGACCTTTGCTGAGTCCAGTGAGTTTTGGAAAATTATTACCAATGCATCCACAATCCCTACCGCTACTTCCCTCAAGACCCTAGGATGCAAGCCATCAGGTCCAGGGGATTTATCCGCCTTGAGTCCCATTATTTTACCAAGTACCACTTCCTTAGTGATTTTAATCGTATTTAGTTCCTCCCCCCATAGAGCCCCCTGTCCCATCAAACACTCCCAGGGCAGGTACAGCACGGGTTAGATACAGAGTAAAGCTCACTCTACACTGTCCCATCAAACACTCCCGGGGCAGGTACAGCACGGGTTAGATACAGAGTAAAGCTCCCTCTACACTGTCCCATCAAACACTCCAAAGGCAGGTATTGCACGGGTTAGATACAGAGTAAAGCTCCCTCTACACTGTCCCAGCAAACACTCCCAGGGCAGGTACAGCACGGGTTAGATACAGAGTAAAGCTCCCTCTACACTGTCCTATCAAACACTCCCATGGCAGGTACAGCATGGGTTAGATACAGAGTAAATCTCCCTCTACACTGTCCCCATCAAACACTCCCAGGGCGGGTACAGCCCAGGTTAGATACAGAGTAAAGCTCCCTCTACACTGTCCCAACAAACACTCCCAGGGCAGGTACAGCACGGGTTAGATACAGAGCAAAGCTCCCTCTACACTGTCCCAACAAACACTCCCAGGGCAGGTACAGCACGGGTTAGATACAGAGTAAAGCTCCCTCTACACTGTCCCATCAAACACTCCCAGGGCAGGTACAGCACGGAGTTAGATACAGAGTAAAGCTCCCTCTACACTGTCCCATCAAACACTCCCAGGGCAGCTACAGCACGGGTTAGATACAGAGTAAAGCTCCCTCTACACTGTCCCATCAAACACTCCCATTGCAGGTACAGCACGGGTTAGATACAGAGTAAATCTCCCTCTACACTGTCCCCATCAAACACTCCCAGGGCAGGTACAGCACAGGTTAGATACAGAGTAAAGCTCCCTCTACACTGTCCCATCAAACACTCCCAGGGCAGGTACAGCACGGAGTTAGATACAGAGTAAAGCTCCCTCTACACTGTCCCATCAAACACTCCCAGGGCAGGTACAGCACGGGTTAGATACAGAGTAAAGCTCCCTTTACACTGTCCCATCAAACACTCCCATTGCAGGTACAGCACGGGTTAGATACAGAGTAAATCTCCCTCTACACTGTCCCCATCAAACACTCCCAGGGCAGGTACAGCACAGGTTAGATACAGAGTAAAGCTCCCTCTACACTGTCCCATCAAACACTCCCAGGGCAGGTACAGCACGAGTTAGATACAGAGTAAATCTCCCTCTACACTGTCCCAACAAACACTCCCAGGGCAAGTACAGCACGGGTTAGATACAGAGTAAATCTCCCTCTACACTGTCCCCATCAAACACTCCCAGGGGAGGTACAGCACGGGTTAGATACAGAGTAAAGCTCCCTCTACACTGTCCCATCAAACACTCCCAGGGCAGGTACAGCACGAGTTAGATACAGAGTAAATCTCCCTCTACACTGTCCCAACAAACACTCCCAGGGCAAGTACAGCACGGGTTAGATACAGAGTAAATCTCCCTCTACACTGTCCCCATCAAACACTCCCAGGGGAGGTACAGCACGGGTTAGATACAGAGTAAAGCTCCCTCTACACTGTCCCATCAAACACTCCCAGGGCAGGTACAGCACGGGTTAGATACAGAGTAAAGCTCCCTCTACACTATCCCCATGAAACACACCCAGGACAGGTACAGCAGGGGTAGATACAGAGTAAAGCTTCCTCTACACTGTCCCATCAAACACACCCAGGGCAGGTACAGCACGGGTTAGATACAGAGTAAAGCTCCCTCTACACTATCCCCATCAAACACTCCCAGGGCAGGCACAGCAGGGGTTAGATACAGAGTAAAGCTCCCTCTACACTGGCCCATCAAACACTCCCAGGGCAGGTACAGCACGGGTTAGATACAGAGTAAAGCTCCCTCTACACTGTCCCATCACACACTCCCAGGGCAGGTAGAGCACGGGTTAGATACAGAGTAAAGCTCCCTCTACACTGTCCCATCACACACTCCCAGGGCAGGTAGAGCACGGGTTAGATACAGAGTAAAGCTCCCTCTGCATTGTCCCCTCAAACACTCCCAGGGAAGGTACAGCACGGGTTAGATACAGAGTAAAGCTCCCTCCACACTGTCCCATCAAACACTCCCAGGGTAGGTACAGCATGGGTTAGATACAGAGTAAAGCTCCCTCTGCACTGTCCCATCAAACACTCCCAGGGCAGGTACAGCACGGGTTAGATACAGAGTAAAGCTCCCTCTACACTGTCCACGTCAAACACTCCCAGGACAGGTACAGCACGGGTTAGATACAGAGTAAAGCTCCCTCTACACTGTCCCCATCAAACACTCCCAGGGCAGGTACAGCACGGGTTAGATACAGAGTAAAGCTCCCTCTACACTGTCCCATCAAACACTCCCAGGGCAGGTACAGCACGGGTTAGATACAGGGTAAAGCTCCCTCTACACTATCCCATCAAACACTCCCAGGGCAGGTACAGCACGGGTTAGATACAGAGTAAAGCTCCCTCTACACTGTCCCATCAAACACTCCCAGGGCAGGTACAGCACGGGTTAGATACAGAGTAAAGCTCCCTCTACACTGTCCCATCAAACACTCCCAGAGCAGGTACAGCACGGGTTAGATACAGAGTAAAGCTCCCTCTACACTGTCCCATCAAACACTCCCAGGGTAGGTACAGCATGGGTTAGATACAGAGTGAAGCTCCCTCTGCACTGTCCCATCAAACACTCCCAGGGCAGGTACAGCATGGGTTAGATACAGAGTAAAGCTCCCTCTACACTGTCCCCATCAGCACTCCCAGGGCAGGTACAGCACGGGTTAGATACAGGGTAAAGCTCCCTCTACACTATCCCATCAAACACTCCCAGGGCAGGTACAGCACGGGTTAGATACAGAGTAAAGCTCCCTCTACACTGTCCCATCAAACACTCCCAGGGCAGGTACAGCACGGGTTAGATACAGAGTAAAGCTCCCTCTACACTGTCCCATCAAACACTCCCAGAGCAGGTACAGCACGGGTTAGATACAGAGTAAAGCTCCCTCTACACTGTCCCATCAAACACTCCCAGGGTAGGTACAGCATGGGTTAGATACAGAGTGAAGCTCCCTCTGCACTGTCCCATCAAACACTCCCAGGGCAGGTACAGCATGGGTTAGATACAGAGTAAAGCTCCCTCTACACTGTCCCCATCAGCACTCCCAGGGCAGGTACAGCATGGGTTAGATACAGAGTAAAGCTCCCTCTACACTGTCCCATCAAACACTCCCAGGGCAGGTACAGCACGAGTTAGATACAGAGTAAAGCTCCCTCTACACTGTCCCATCAAACACTCCCAGGGCAGGTACAGCATGGGTTAGATACAGAGTAAAGCTCCCTTTACACTGTCCCATCAAACACTCCCAGGGCAGGTACAGCACGGGTTAGATACAGAGTAAAGCTCCCTCTACACTGTCCCATCAAACACTCCCAGGGCAGGTACAGCACGGGTTAGATACAGAGTAAAGCTCCCTCTACACTGTCCCATCAAACACTCCCAGAGCAGGTACAGCACGGGTTAGATACAGAGTAAAGCTCCCTCTACACTGTCCCATCAAACACTCCCAGGGTAGGTACAGCATGGGTTAGATACAGAGTGAAGCTCCCTCTGCACTGTCCCATCAAACACTCCCAGGGCAGGTACAGCATGGGTTAGATACAGAGTAAAGCTCCCTCTACACTGTCCCCATCAGCACTCCCAGGGCAGGTACAGCATGGGTTAGATACAGAGTAAAGCTCCCTCTACACTGTCCCATCAAACACTCCCAGGGCAGGTACAGCACGAGTTAGATACAGAGTAAAGCTCCCTCTACACTGTCCCATCAAACACTCCCAGGGCAGGTACAGCATGGGTTAGATACAGAGTAAAGCTCCCTTTACACTGTCCCATCAAACACTCCCAGGGCAGGTACAGCACGGGTTAGATACAGAGTAAAGCTCCCTCTGCACTGTCCCGTCAAACACTCCCAGGGCAGGTACAGCATGGGTTAGATACAGAGTAAAGCTCCCTCTACACTGTCCCATCAAACACTCCCAGGGCAGGTACAGCACGGGTTAGATACAGAGTCAAGCTCCCTCTACACTGTCCCATCAAACACTCCCAGGGCAGGTACAGCACGGGTTAGGTACAGAGTAAAGCTCCCTCTACACTGTCCCGTCAAACACTCCCAGGGCAGGTACAGCACGGGTTAGATACAGAGTAAATCTCCCTCTACACTGTCCCCATGAAACACTCCCAGGGCAGGGGCAGCACGGGTTAGATACAGAGTAAAGCTCCCTCTACACTGTCCCATCAAACACTCCCAGGGCAGGGACAGCACGGGTTAGATACAGAGTAAAGCTCCCTCTACACTGTCCCATCAAACACTCCCAGGGCAGGTACAGCACGGGTTAGATACAGAGTAAAGCTCCCTCTACACTGTCCCATCAAACACTCCCAGGGCAGGGACAGCACGGGTTAGATACAGGGTGAAGCTCCCTCTACACTGTTCCCCTTCACTCGGGCACTGCAGCACTTCCTTGATTGATTTTTATTCTCTCTATCTCAGACAAGGAACGAATCGCCTTGGGTACGGATGTCGGACTGTACCTCATTCACGTGACTATAAATGGTAAATATTTACTGTCGGCGCACTCTCAGCAAGTCGCTTACCCCGGGGTAGCTGATGGCAATGAGGTCGGGGCCCTGGGGAGTAGGTCCAGCTGAGGGATTCGGAGCGAAGGTGGGTTGAGAGATACGGGGAGAAGGTGGGATTGGGGATACGGGGAGAAGGTGGGATTGGGGATACAGGGAGAAGGTGGGATTGGGGGATACGGGGAGAAGGTGGGATTGAAGGATATGGGGAGAAGGTGGGATTGGGGATACAGGGAGAAGGTGGGATTGAGGGATATGGGGAGAAGGTGGGATTGGGGATACAGGGAGAAGGTGGGATTGAGGGATATGGGGAGAAGGTGGGATTGGGGGATATGGGGAGAAGGTGGGATTGGGGGATACGGGGAGAAGGTGGGATTGGGGATACGGGGAGAAGGTGGGATTGAGGGATATGGGGAGAAGGTGGGATTGGGGGATATGGGGAGAAGGTGGGATTGGGGGATACAGGGAGAAGGTGGGATTGAGGGATACGGGGAGAAGGTGGGATTGAGGGATATGGGGAGAAGGTGGGATTTGGGATACGGGGAGAAGGTGGGATTGGGGATACGGGGAGAAGGTGGGATTGGGGGATACGGGGAGAAGGTGGGATTGAGGGATACGGGGAGAAGGTGGGATTGGGGATACAGGGAGAAGGTGGGATTGGGTGGTACGGGGAGAAGGTGGGATTGAGGGATACGGGGAGAAGGTGGGATTGGGGATACAGGGAGAAGGTGGGATTGAGGGATATGGGGAGAAGGTGGGATTGGGGGATATGGGGAGAAGGTGGGATTGGGGGATACGGGGAGAAGGTGGGATTGAGGGATATGGGGAGAAGGTGGGATTGGGGGATATGGGGAGAAGGTGGGATTGGGGGATACGGGGAGAAGGTGGGATTGAGGGATATGGGGAGAAGGTGGGATTAAGCGATATGGGGAGAAGGTGGGATTGGGGATACGGAGAAGGTGGGATTGGGGGATACGGGGAGAAGGTGGGATTGAGGGATATGGGGAGAAGGTGGGATTGGGGATACAGGGAGAAGGTGGGATTGGGGATACAGGGAGAAGGTGGGATTGAGGGATACTGGGAGAAGGTGGGGTTGGGGGATACGGGGAGAAGGTGGGATTGGGGATACAGGGAGAAGGTGGGATTGAGGGATACGGGGAGAAGGTGGGGTTGGGGGATACGGGGAGAAGGTGGGTAGATGCACTCGGGGAATATTGACCCATGCTCTAGTTTTCTGACGGGAGTTATACTAACAGGCAGGATTGTGGCCTCGTGTCCTGGACCCTCTAACGCCGGACCCTCTCTTGCAGAAATCACACAACACGGCGACAGCAAGCGTGTTCACCAGCTGGAGCTGGTGCCCGGCGCCAACCTGCTGGCGGTGATCTCCGGCCGGAACCGCAACCTGCGGCTCTACACCTGGGAGGACCTGCGCGACCCGGAGGCGGCCGGGGTGAAGGTGCCGGAGGCCCGGGGCAGCCAGGTGATGACGGCGGGCAGCCTGGGCCAGGGGAGGCCCAGCTGCCTGTGCACCGCCGCCAAGCGGCACGTGGCCTGCTACCAGCTGACCGCCGGCAAGCACCAGTACAAGCGGATGCGGGACTTCCAAGCCCCGGGGGCCGTGCAGTGGATGGGGGTCTTCCAGGAGCGGCTGTGTGTCGGCTACCCGTGCGGATTCAGCCTCTACCCCTTGCTGGGCGAGGGCCCCCCGTTGAACTTGGTGAGCCCGGACGACCCCTCCCTGGCCTTCCTCGCCCAGGGGCAGGCGGAGGCCTTGTGCGCGGTTCCAGTCTCCAGCGACCTGTACCTGCTCTGTTTCAACACGACCGGTGTGTACGTCAATGGCTGGGGGCGGAGGTCACGGCAGCAGGAGCTGATGTGGCCGGCACTCCCTGTGGCTGCTGGTGAGTACCTCTCTCTCTCTCCCCCCTCTTTCTCTCCCCCTCTCTCTCTCTCTCTCTCTCTCTCTCTCTCCCCCCCCCGCTCTCTCTCTCCCTCTCTCCCTCTCTCTCCCCCTCTCTCTCCCCCTCTCTCTCTCCCCTCTCTCTCTCCCCCCCTCTCTCCCCCCCTCTCTCCCCCTCTCTCTCTCCCCCCCTCTCTCTCTCTCTCTCCTCCCCTCTCTCTCTCTCCCCCTCTCTCTCTCCCTCTCCCTCTCTCTCCCTCTCCCTCTCTCAATTCAATTCAATTCAATTCAAATCGATTTATTGGCATGACAAGGTACATCTTATGTTGCCAAAGCATCAAAAAACATTCATGGTTGTACACAAAAATACAGATCTATCCATACAGTGTACAAACAGATATATCCCTGAGTGTATAAATATACATTCATATAATTTGTATATACTCTTTTCTTATATTTAGTGGTTGTCCCTCTGTTTATGGCAAACTGTAACATAGTGTGCTGCTAAGGTTACACAATTTCTCTCTTCCCCTAGTAGGTATGGGAGTTTTTGGTCGTCATTCAAATTTCTGAATTCCGGGCATATTTTTGTGAATTTTGGGTAGAAATTCTCCCTTATGCCCTGATATTTTCTACAAGCTGTGAGGAAGTGCATCTCTGTCTCCACCACTCCCTGACTGCAGTGAGAGCATATCCTGTCCTCTCTTGGTAGCCGGGTCTGCCTGTGTCTACCTTTTTCGATCGCCAGGCTATGTTCACTAAGTCTGTACATTGTCAAGGTTTTTCTCAGTTTGCTATCCTTTACCCTGGTCAGGTAATCAGCCATGTTGTATTGTCTGTTTAGGGCCAAGTAACATTTGAGTTTGCTTTGGGTTTTTGTTGTTTCTGCCCAATATGACAGATATTTTTCCTTTTGCTTAGCGACGATTGTGTTGGGTCGAATTCTTTGTGTTACGCTGTCACTGTCCTGGGGCTGGTTATTGTTAGTAGTGTTAGTAGTTACTTCACTGAGTCCCAGGACTAGTTGACTGAGGGTATTCTTCTTTATGGTCCTCTCTTGGCATTTCAGGGCTTCGTAATGATAGCATTGGGGGTTGCTCATTTCTCGGTGTTTCCAAAATTTGGTGGCTCTTTTTTGGATAGTGATTATTAATGGATATTGGCCTAGTTCTGCCCTGCATGCATTGTTTACGGTTTTCCTTTGAGTCCGGAGGATACTTTTACAGAATTCTGCATGTAGGATCTCAATTGGATGTTTGTCCCATTTTGCAAATTCTTGTTGTGTTAGCGGTCCCCACACCTCACTGCCATAGAGTGCAATTGGTTCAATTACTGATTTGAAAATTTTGAGCCAAATGCTAATTGGGATTTCTATTTGGATTGATTTTTTAATGGCATAGAAAGCCCTTCTTGCTTTCTCTTTCAGTTCATTCACAGCCAGATGAAAATTTCCCGTAGAACTGATTTTTAAGCCCAAGTATGTGTAGTTAGTGGGTTGATCAATTTTGGTTGTTCCTAGTGTGAAATTTATTTTGGGTCCCTGATGTCTGGATCTTTGCTGGAACACAAGGACTTTGGTTTTTTGGGGATTTATTGTCAGGGCCCAGGTCTGGCAGAACGACTCCAGCAGATCCAGGTTCTGCTGTAGACCCTCCTTAGTTGGTGACAGCAGAACCAGGTCATCTGCATAGAGGAGGAATTTAACCTTGGATTCATATAGGGTGAGGCCGGGTGCTGTAGATTGTTCAAGTAGTTTTGCCAATTCATTTATGTAAATATTAAAGAGTGTCGGTGAGATGGGCGAGCCCTGCGTCACACCACGCCCCTGTGGGAAGTATTTTGTTTGTCTCCAATTTTAACTGCACATTTGTTGTTTGTATACATTGATTTAATTACATCATATGTTTTTCCCCCTACCCCGCTTTCGATAAGTTTCAGGAATAAACTGTCGTGCCAGATGGAATCGAAAGCCTTCTGGAAATCTATAAAGCATGCGTAGATTTTGCTTTTGTTTTGATGAACGTGTTTGTCAATTAGGGTCTGTAGGGTGACGATATGATCTGATGTTCTATAGTTTGGCAGGAATCCAATTTGGCTTTTACTCAAGACATTGTGCTCCTCAAGGAAGTTTATAAGTCTTTTGTTTATGATACTACAGAATACCTTCCCCAGGTTACTGTTTACACAGATGCCTCGATAGTTATTTGGGTCGACTTTGTCCCCACTTTTGTATATGGGCGTTATGAGTCCTTTGTTCCAGATATCAGGGAAGTAACCGACACTCAGAACCAAGTTGAAGAGTTTTAGGATAGCCAGTTTCATTTTATCGTCTGTGTGTTTAATCATCTCGCTTAGTATGCCGTCTGCACCGCAAGCTTTTCCTGGTCGCAGGTCCTTGAGTTTTTCAACTAGTTCTTTTTCTGTTATTATGGAGTCTAGCGGGATTTGGTGGCTCCCACTCTCTCCCTCTCTTTCTCCCCCCTCTCTCTCTCACTCTCTCTCTCTCTCTCACTCTCTCTCTCTCACTCTCTCTCTCTCCCCCCCCCCCCTCTCTCTCTCTCCCTCCACCAAACAGAGTTGGGGGTTCAGGGTCGTCACTCAGGCTGGCGGATGGTGGGCCATGGTGTTCCGCAAGGATCGCTGCTGGGACCACTTGTTCACCATTTACACAAGGAGTGTGATGGAATACTCTCCACTTGCCTGGATGAGTGCAGCCCCAACAACACTCAAGAAGCTCGACACCATTCAGGACAAAGCAGCCCGCTTGCTCGGCACCCCATCCACCACCTTAAACATTCACTCCCTCCACCACCGGCGCACCGTGGCTGCAATGTGGACCATCTACAAGATGCACTGCAGCAACTCGCCAAGGCTTCTTCGGCAGCACCTCCCCAAACCTGCGACCTCTTCCACCTAGAAGGACAAGGGCAGCAGGTGCACGGGAACACCACCACCTCCAAGTTCCCCTCCAAGTCACACATCATCCCGACTTGGAAATATATCGGCCGTTCCTTCATCGTCGCTGGGTCAAAATCCTGGAACTCCCTCCCTAACAGCACTGTGGGAGCACCTTCACCACACGGACTGCAGCGGTTCAAGAAGGCGGCTCACCACCACCTTCTCAAGGGCAACGAGGGACGGGCAATAAACGCTGGCCTTGCCAGTGATGCCCACATCCCATGAATGAATTAAAAAAAAATATTTACACAAACGATTTGGACTCTGGAATCGGAAGTCCAATTTCAAAATTTGGGGATGACTCCAAATTGGGGGTAAATACTGAGGGAAGACTGTAGCATGGAATCTAGAACTCGGGGGGCATAGTTTCAGAATAAGGAACTGAGATAAGGAGGAATTTCTTCTCTGAGGGTCGTAAATCTATGGAGTTCTCTGCCCCAGAGGGCTGTGGAGGCCGGGTCATTGAATATATTGAAGGTGGAGACGGTCAGATTTTTGAACGATAAGGGAGTCAAGGGTTATGGGGAGCAGGCAGGGAAATGGAGCTGAGGCCAAGATCGGATCAGCCATGATCTCATTGAATGGCGGAGCCGGCTCGAGGGGCCGAATGGCCGACTCCTGCTCCTATTTTCTTATGTTCTTAAATACAGGAAGACATCAATAAACTTGCAGAATGGACTTGTAAACAGCAGATTAACTTCAATATAGACAAGTGTGAGGTGGTGCATTCTGCTCGACGGAATAAGGAGGCCACCTACTCCTTGGAAAATAAGTCTAAATGGGGTCGAGGAGCAGAGGGGTCCGGGGTACAGATTCACAAATCACTAAAAGTAACGACGCAGGTTAATAAGGCCATAAAAAACAAACCAAGCACTGGGGTTTATTTCCAGAGGGATAGAATTGAAAAGTAGAGAAACTTGTTAAACTTGTATCGAACCTTGGTTAGACCACACTTGGAGCACTGTGCACAGTCCTGGTCTCCACATACCTTGGTTAGACCACACTCGGAGCACTGTGCACAGTCCTGGTCTCCATATACCTTGGTTAGACCACACTTGGAGCACCGTGCACAGTCCTGGTCTCCATATACCTTGGTTGGACCACACTTGGAGCACTGTGCACAGTTCTGGTCTCCATATACCTTGGTTAGACCACACTTGGAGCACTGTGCACAGTCCTGGTCTCCGTATACCTGGGTTAGACCACACTTGGAGCACTGTGCACAGTCCTGGTCTCCATATACCTCGGTTAGACCACACTTGGAGCACTGTGCACAGTCCTGGTCTCCGTATACCTGGGTTAGACCACACTTGGAGCACTGTGCACAGTCCTGGTCTCCATATACCTTGGTTAGACCACACTTGGAGCACTGTGCACAGTCCTGGTCTCCATATACCTCGGTTAGACCACACTTGGAGCACTGTGCACAGTTGTGGTCCCCATATTATAAAAAGAATTATAGAGGCACTGGAGAAGGTGCAAAAAAGATTTACAAGGATGATCCCAGAACTGAGAGGTTATAACTATCAGGAAAGATTGAACAGGCCGGGGCTCTTTTCTCTAGAAAAGAGAAGGCTGAGGGGCGACCTGATCGAGGTCTTTAAGATCAAGAAGGGGTTCGATAGGGTAGACGTAGAGAAGATGTTTCCACTTGTGGGGGAGACCAGAACTAGGGGCCATCAATATAAGATTGTCACTAATAAATCCAATCGGGAATTCAGGAGAAACTTCTTTACCCAGAGAGTGGTGAGAATGTGGAACTCGCTACCACAGGGAGTGGTTGAGGCGAATAGTATCGATACATTTAAGGGGAAGCTGGATAAACACATGAGGGAGAAAGGAACAGAAGGTTATGCTGATGGGGTGAGATGGAGAGGGGTGGGAGGAGGCTGGTGTGGAGCAGAAACACCGGCACGGAGCAGTTGGGCCGAATGGCCTGTTTCTGTGCTGTAAATAACCCAGGGGTCACTGGGCAGTGATCAGGAGCAGGAACCCTGGCTGATTCTCCCCTCTCTCTAACCCAGGGGTCACTGGGCAGTGATCAGGAGCAGGAACCCTGGCTGATTCTCCCCTCTCTCTAACCCAGGGGTCATTGGGCAGTGATCAGGAGCAGGAACCCCGGCTGATTCTCCCCTGTCCCTAACCCAGGGGTCACCAGGCAGTGATCAGGAGCAGGAACCCTGGCTGATTCTCCCCTCTCTCTAACCCAGGGGTCACTGGGCAGTGATCGGGAGCAGGAACCCTGGCTGATTCTCCCCTCTCCCTAACCCAGGGGTCACTGGGCAGTGATCAGGAGCAGGAACCCTGGCTGATTCTCCCCTCTCTCTAACCCAGGGGTCACTGGGCAGTGATCAGGAGCAGGAACCCTGGCTGATTCTCCCCTCTCTCTAACCCAGGGGGTCACTGGGCAGTGATCCGGAGCAGGAACCCTGGCTGATTCTCCCCTCTCTCTAACCCAGGGATCACTGGGGCAGTGATCAGGAGCAGGAACCCTGGCTGATTCTCCTCTCTCTCTCTCTAACCCAGGGGTCACTGGGGCAGTGATCAGGAGCAGGAACCCTGGCTGATTCTCCTCTCTCTCTCTAACCCAGGGGTCACTGGGCAGTGATCAGGAGCAGGAACCCTGGCTGATTCTCCCCTCTCTCTAACCCAGGGGGGTCACTGAGCAGTGATCAGGAGCAGGAACCCCGGCTGATTCTCCCCTCTCTCTAACCCAGGGGGTCACTGGGCAGTGATCAGTGTATTGATTTCTTTGTGGGTTCAATGACGAGACATTTATGAAAGAGAGTGTCTTTTAATCTAAAGCTTGTTCAACTCTTTTAACAGCATTACAGGAGACACCATCTTAGGGATGCATCTAAAACGAAAGTAAAACCAAACTGCTTGTCTCTCACATGCCCTCTGCTGGTCAGGCATAAGTAATCAATCAGGCAAACATGCTGGTAAGGCATCATAATCAAACAGGCAAATACCATCACTATTTGCTGATATCATTACATCTCCCTTTCTTAAAACAAAAGTATTTTACTTTTATCTAACAACATGTTTTCTTTGTATTACTCTGCATTTTAACTGTAACACTTAATGAACTTACATTATCATTATCATTCTCAAGGTTTTTTAACCTTGCTTTGTGTGTTCACATGAAATATGTCAATACACTAGAACTTGAAGAAAGAATAAGATAACATTACTTCCTTCTATAACAATAGTCCTTAAATTTGCTCAATGAGTCTCTCAGGAGGCTTCACGTGTCTTGAGGATTTTCTGATTGATTGTCCTTGAATCTGAGTTGTTGCCTCAGATGATGGTTTCTCAGCTGTGTGATCAGGTTGTACAACAGTATCAGTCTTTTGACTTGCTGTGGCTGGTCCCATGAGAAGATCTCGACGATTTCTTCTCAGAACAGCACCCTCATCCGTCTGAATGGTGTATGATCTTGGTTGAACTTCACTCAGGACAGTTCCCTTCTGAGTCCATATGTTTGTTTTGTCTTTGAACCTTACTTGGTCACCAGTGTGGAGTTCAGGTAGGTTTTGTGTTCCTCTGTCGTAGTAGTACTTTTGCTTTTCTTTCTGTTGTTCTTTGAACTTCCTCACTTTCTCCCCCTCTTTTTTGTTTTCAGGAGGTTCTCCGGGATGGGTAGGTTTGACCTTAGCAGACGTCCCATAAGAAGTTGGGCTGGTGACATACCACACTCGAGCGGCGTTGTGCGGTATACAAGCATGCTTTGGTAGAAGTCAGTTCCACTGTCTTTTGCCTTGTACATCAGTCTTTTCACTGTCTGGACCGATTTTTCCACTAGTCCATTGGACTGTGGAAAGTGAGGACTTGACGTTGTGTGGACAAAGTCCCGCTCTTTGGCAAAGTGTCGGAAATTTGCATTGTAAAACTGGGGTCCGTTGTCTGTGAAGACCTCGCTTGCCACGCCATGTCTGGAGAATATGGCTTTCATACATGTTATCACAGCATCTGCAGTGGTGGTGTACAGTCTACACACCTCTGGATACAGGGAGTAATAGTCTGTGACTACAAGATAGTCCTTCCCTTGACATACGAATAGGTCAGCGCCTACCTTCTGGTAAGGTCTGTCTGGCGCTGGGTGTGGCTTTAGTGGTTCTACCGGATTGCTTGCTCGATATTTCAGGCATATTGTGCAGTTTGACACCTCATTTGTCACATCTTGGTTGATTCATGGCCAGTACATCACCTCTCGTGCTCTTTTCTTACACTTTTCGATTCCCAGATGTCCTCCATGGATCCTTTTTAGCATCTCTTTTCTCAGACTCTTTGGGATAACTATTTTACTTCCTTTGTAGATGATGTCTTCGACCACTGATAGTTCCGCCCTGCAGTTCCAGTACTCTGCCATGTCAGGTGAGCAGTCTTGCTTCATGTTGGGCCATCCATCCAAGATGCTTTTCCTCAGTCGTCTCATTGTTTCATCTTTGTTTGTCTCAGTCTTTATGAGCTCCATTTTTGCATCTGCAATGGGCAGTGCACTTGTGATCATGTCCACGTAGGCGTTCACTTTTTCATCCATTTTGGTGTTTGCGGGCTCACTTGGGTCAACAGCTCTGGACAACGTGTCTGCTGTATACATCAGCTTACCCGGTGTGTACGCAACATTCAGTGTATAGCGTTGCAGCCTGATCATCATTCTTTGTATTCTAAGCGGACACCCATTTAGTGGCTTTTGGAACAATGCAATCAAGGGCTTATGGTCAGTCTCTACACTGATTGCTTGTCCTGCCACAAACTGGTGAAATCTTTCACAGGCGTATGTGATGCTGAGCAGCTCCTTTTCTATTTGAGCATATCGCGTCTCCGCGTCTGTCATTGAGCGTGATGCATATGCAACAGGTTGCCAGTAGTCATATTTTTGCAGAAGAACGGCACCGAGCCCACTCTGTGATGCATCTGATGATATCTTGATGGGTCTCGCTGGGTCATAAAACCTTAGAACTGGTTCCTCTGTGAGCAGTTTCTTTAGATCGCTCCATGACTTCTCATGCTCATGATTCCATTCCCATTCTATGTTCTTTTCTGTTAGTCGTCTCAGCGGCGCCATCTTTTCTGAGAGGTTGGATATGAATTTACCCATGTAGTTGATCATTCCATTAAACCTCTGCACGTCCTTTTTGCATTGTGGCTTTGGCATATTCTCAATGGCGGACACCTTTCTGGGATCTGGTCTGATGCCCTCACTGCTAAGGATATCTCCCACGAATGTCAGTTCTGTCACCCCGAGCTGGCATTTCTCTCTATTCAGCTTCAGGTTTGTTTTCCTTGTTGCTTCTAGCACTTTTTTCAGTCTCTCGTCATGCTCAGTTCTCGTGGTTCCCCATACTATGATGTCATCCATCGATGTATCAACTCCCTCCAGGTGCTCATAGATCATATGGATAGCTTTGTGATACACTTCAGGAGCTGAGGCAATGCCAAATGGTAACCTTAGGAATCTATCTGCCAAATGGACTGTTGAACGTGCACAGTCTTGAACTTGCCTCGTCCAATTTCATCTGCCAAAATCCTGATGATGCATCTAACTTGCTGAAATACTTTGCATTTGCAAACTGTGCCATGATTTCCTCATGTGTAGGAAGCTTGAAGTGCTCTCTCTTTATTGCTCTGTTTAGATCTCTTGGATCCAGGCAAATTCTGAGCTTTCCATTCTTTTTGTCCACAACGACGAGGGAACTCACCCACTCAGTTGGCTCATCTATCTTCTGAATCACGTTCAGGCTTTCCATCCTGTCCAACTCTGCCTTCAGTTGCTTTTGAAGAGCAAACGGAACTTTTCTGCATGGATGTATGACCGTTGGCATACTTTTATCTACTCTGATCGTGTGTTCTCCTGGAAGGCAACCTAGACCCTTAAATAGGTCGTTGTACTCTTTCATGAGTTCATCATAAACTGTCTCTCCTTCGCTTTCCACAACGAGGACTCTCTTTACCAGGTTCAGTCTCTCACAGGCTATTAAACCTAGTATGGCTTGCACATCCTTTGGCAACACGATTAATGCTAGCGTGTGCTCTCTGTCCTTGTGTGTTACTTTGACAATGCATCTTCCTTTCACTGGTATATCAGTACTGAGTATCCTGTCACTTTCACTTTTATTCCATGTATCTTTGGTCTGGGTCTAATTTTCTTAAAATCAGTCTCTGATATCACATTAACTTGTGCTGCAGTATCCAATTTAAATGGAATATGTATGTCATTCACTTTTAGTGTCAACATCCAGTCTCTTTTTTCTTCTTTGTTTTCGGACACAACATCTACATTGAACTCCTCTATCTCGCTTTCATCTACTGTATGGACCTTGCTTTGTTGCGCTTGGTTCTTACAGCAACGGGCATAATGGTTGTTTTTGTTGCAACTATTGCATGTTTTACCATATGCTGGACACTTTCTTGGTGTATGCTGTGTACCGCATCGACTACATGACTTTCGATTGTCCCTTTCATTTTTGTTCGCTGGCTACGCTTTTTTCACATTGGTGCTCTTTTTGTTAAACGGTTTGTGTCCGTTCTTAGTCACTGCATCCACGTTGCAGCTACTGTCACTGAACAGCTCCTTTGCCTGCAACTTCACAGTCTCTGTAGCCCTACACAGTGCTATGGCTTTTCCCAGGTCTAGATCTTGCTCTCTTAGCAGTCTTTCCCTTAGACCATTATCTGGAATACCACATGATGTAAGAAAAGGAGACTGACCATCAAGTAACTTTAAAGTAAGCTTTAAGTAACTTATAAACACACTATATACAAGAGAGGTCTTTACCATGCCTCTGGTAGAAGCCTCTTACAATACTGAACAGACCAGTATTTATACCAGTCCAACAGGAAGTGACATTTACAGGAAGTGAGGTATGTACACAGTTCATAGTTCATAGTTCACAGGAAGTGATGACATAACTTCCCGGAAGTTAGCATTTTTATCACATTCTTCCCTCCTGCAGGATTAGGAGGCTGTGGTCTACCTTTTGGTCCGCAGCCGCCGAACAAGGAAGAGTCGTACCCGTTTGGATTCCCGTCGTAGAGGGTCGCTGGTCCGCTTACATGCGGTTGGCCATTGGTCAGAGTCTGTGTGGCCTGGATTGCCCTGTGAAGGGTCGGGGAGATCATGGCTTCGAGTGCGAGCCCCAATAGGTTCAAAGTCGGACTGCCTCTGTTCAGAGGGAGGTGCAGAGCTGGTCTGTGGCGGATCAGTACTTTCATGCACGGTACTGGGAGGGTCGCAACCTTGAGCACGGGGTTCTGCCGGCACCAAGCTAGTTGGTGTCCGATCAGGATCCTGGAGAGGGGTACCCGATAGGTCCCAAGAGTTTCCTGGTGAAATGCCATCACCCGATGTCCCACTAGGTCCTGGTGGGCAGGGAGCCAGATCCCGTAATGATACGGTAGATTCTCGGCCGTCGGAATATCGTATGTTTGCATAGGTGGGGTTGGCATCGGTTAGTTCGACCTCGTCTACAAGAGGGTCATTTTTAGACGTCCGAACGTATCTTCGGAGTAATACAGGTCCAGGAGTAGTTAGCCATGACGGGAGTGATGTTCCATGAGATGAGCGACGCTGGAATCCAAAGAACCGCTCATGAGGTGTAGTATTTGTGGCTGTAGAAAGCAGGGACCGTATAGAGTGCAATGCATCCGGAAGCACTGTTTCCCATTGCTGGTCTGGTAGGCCCCGAGATCTTAAAGCGAGACGTACGGAATTCCAGATGATACCGTTATACCTCTCTACCTGCCCATTTCCGATGGGATGGTATGGTGTTGTTTTGCTTGTAGCAATTCCCCGTTCTGAGAGGTAGTCCTTGAGTTCCCTTGACATAAAGGATGGACCCCGATCTGAGTGAATATAAGCCGGCATGCCACAGAGAGAAAATACCTGCTCAAGGCAGCAGATTACTGTGGACGCCAGCATATTGGAGCAGGGGAAGGCAAACGGAAAACGTGAATATTCGTCGATCATGGTGAGCAAATATGTGTTCCGAGTTGAAGAGGGCACTGGGCCCTTAAAATCGATGCTAAGTCGTTGCATCGGTTGGGTTGCATGTATGAGTATACCAGCTGAGGGGCGGAAGAACTGAGGTTTTAATTCCGCACAAAGCCGGCATTCTGAGCATATTTTCTTTACATCTCCAGTGGAAAAAGGGAGATTCCGTGATCGTACGAAATGTAGCATGCGCGTAACGCCAGGATGACACAAACCATTGTGGACATCCATGAGAGTGGAGGATGACATAGTGGAGCAGAATGCCCGTGTGAGGGTGTCCGGGGCCACATTCTCCTTGCCAGGCCGATAGAGAATGGTATAACCAAAAGAGGCCAGTTCCATCCTCCAAAGTTGTATTTTATTATTCTTAATTTTGGTTCGTTTTCGATTATCGAGCATGAAGGCGACTGATCGTTGGTCCGTGATCAATGTAAAGTGCTGGCGAGCTAGAAAATGGTTCCACTTCCGTACTGCCTCTATGATGGCTGTGGCTTCTTTCTCAACCGGAGGATAATGTAGCTCGGCACCTTGTAAGGTCCTGGACATAAATGCTACAGGACGACCTTCCTGATTCAGAGTAGCCGAGATCGCCACCTCCGAGGCATCACATTCAACCACGAAAGGGAGATTCTCATCGATGGAGTGAAGAGCCGCTTTCTCCAACTGTTTTTTGAGAAGGTTAAAGGCTGCAACAGCCGCTGTTCCCAGTGGAAATGATCTAGCATGCAGCAAGGGTTGGATTTTGTCCGAAAAATGAGGAATCCATTTAGCGTAGTATGCAAACAGACCGAGAGCCCGACGTAAAGAAGCCGGATTCTTAGGTGACGGGAGCTCTTGGAGCGGGCGAAGTCTTTCTGGGTCTGGCTTAATGATACCATTGCCTACGCAGTAGCCAAGGATGTTGATGGTCGGTTGCGACTCAACAGATTTGGATTCATTCAGGGTCAAATTACGGTGATGGAGGGCATCCCGAAATTTTTGGAGGTTGGAGTCGTGTTCCTGTTGATCGTGACCTGCAATGGTAATGTTATCAAGATAGGGAAAAGTGTCCCTTAGGTTTTCCTGCTTAACCAGGCCATCCATTGCCCGTTGAAAGACAGCCACTCCATTAGTAACCCCGAATGGGAGGCGACGAAATTGGTACAGCCGTCCATTAGCCTCAAAGGCTGTGTACTGCTTATCTGAGACCTTTAAGGGTAACTGATGATAGGCACTTTTTAAATCGTAAGTTGAGAACACTTTGTATTCGGCCAGTTTATTAACCATATCATCAATGCGTGGCAATGGGTAGGCGTCCAAGTCGGTATATTGATTGATGGTTTGCGAATAATCGATGCATAGTCGCTGTTTGTGAGGTTTTAGAGGGTTCTTGACAATGACGACTTGAGCCCGCCAGGGCGACGAACATGGTTCAATGATATCCTCTGCTAGAAGTCGAGAGATTTCAGCCGCAATAAAAGATTGGTCTCCCTGATTAAAGCGCCGCGATTTCGATATTATCGGTTGGCATTGAGGCGGAATACTGGCAAATAATGAGGGTTCATCAAGTGAAGCTGCTGATAATGCACAAAATGGTAATTTAGATGGTATATTAGAAATAGTAAGTCCGGGTTTGGATCCACCAAACTCAATGGTGAGTTTCTTATGCTGTTTTTGGAAGTCCAGCCCTAAGAGGAGATCACTACATAAGTCTTTGAGCACTGAAAGTCGGGTGGAGGGATACATACGACCATGAAGTGTCATATCAACAACACAAAAGCCGGAGATTCTGGTATTAAGTGATGACTGGGCCATCGCAATTGCCTGGTCCGATGGGAAGACATGTAGTTTCAATTTCGCAACAATCTGTTCCTTAATGAAACTATCAGTACTTCCTGAGTCAATTAAGGCATCTAAGGTATGCCCTTTAATTGAAATTTTTGTGGCTGCCTGAGACAGGTTCTGTGGGCAAGCAGCTGTAATTGGTGTCGTTGCACAGAGAGTGGCTAAAACTCTCGGTGTGCTTCTTCGGGAGAGAGCTCGAGAGGAAGCTTGATAGGTCCTAGCTGGAGCATCTTGATAGGCCCTAATTGGGGCAGCTCGGTAGGCCTTAGCTGGATTGGCCCTCGTAGAGGCCCTTGATAGGCAAACTTTAGCAAAGTGTCCTTTTTTCCCGCAATAACTGCAGATTGCATTGCGAGCAGGGCAGGTTTTCCTAGGGTGAAAAGCATCTCCACAAAAGAAGCATTCCTTCCTAGATTGCCAAGAGGCTGCTAAAGTGGGGTCGTCCTCCTCTTCTTCATCAGAATTATCAGAATTAGATTCCCCCATGATAGGGTTCACCTGAGACCGCTTGAATTGTCTGGTTGCAGCTACAGCAGCAGATCGAGATCTGGGCAGCTGATAGAGGTCTGCATTTCTCTTTGCCAAATCCAGTGAACAAGCTAGGTCAAAAGCTTTTTGTAGCTCAAGTGTTTTACTTTCTAGTAGACGCTGGCGTATAAATGGAGAGGCAATCCCGCAGATGAAAGCATCACGAATCATTTCTTGGCGGTACAGCTCAGCTGAGGCTGCCTGAAAGTTACAATCTACGCTGAGCCTGCGAAGTTCTTGCAGGAATTCGTCAATTGATTCCCCTGGCCCTTGTCGGGCTGTGGCCAGTAGATGTCTAGCATAGACCTCATTTGGGGTCTTCGCATACAGTTTCTTAAGTGCCCGAATCACCTCTTCGTAATTATCCCATTCATCAACATATTCGAACACTTTTGGGGTCACATAATTGACAAGTATCTTCAATTTAGCAGGAGCATCCACTTTACATTCATCCAGAAAATTCTCAAAAGTACGATACCAATGCTTCCATACCCTGCCAGCTGCTGGTGTATTCGGGTCCAAGTCCAGACGAATAGGTCTAAGGATTTTATCCATGATGGGTGGTTCCCTGGATCCTTAACTTCCGAGTTTGTCTGAAGGTCTAGTATTTGTCAGTGTAAATACTAAGTTACTTAAATTGATGTAAGAAAAGGAGACTGACCATCAAGTAACTTTAAAGTAAGCTTTAAGTAACTTATAAACACACTATATACAAGAGAGGTCTTTACCATGCCTCTGGTAGAAGCCTCTTACAATACTGAACAGACCAGTATTTATACCAGTCCAACAGGAAGTGACATTTACAGGAAGTGAGGTATGTACACAGTTCATAGTTCATAGTTCACAGGAAGTGATGACATAACTTCCCGGAAGTTAGCATTTTTATCACACCACACACCAGTCTGTCTTTTATCAGCGAGTCTGTCAGTCCCCCAAATTCACATGTTTTGCTTCGGTTTCTCAGTTCAGTCACATACTGATCAATAGTCTCTCCCGTTTTCTGTACACATGTGAAAAATCTGTGCCTCTCAAACGTCACGTTACGTTTAGGTATGCAGTAGGCCTCAAACTGTTCCATTATTTTATCTAGCATCATATTGTCTCCGTCAGCAGCGAATGTGAAGTTATTATACACCTCCAGCGCTTCATCACCCACGACATGTAAGAACAGTGACGCTTTCATTTTATCACTTTTCTCGTCAGCTCCGATTGCTGATAAATACAACTCCAAACGTTGTTTGAACCTTCTCCAATTTTCAGCCACATTACCTGTCAACTGAAGCTTTGCCGGTGGGTGTAAACCTTCCATTTTTCACTTCGTTAGCTATTCTCCAATGGTAAGTAACGATGTTCTCTTTTGGCTTGCTAATATGTGGAGAGCTGATTTAACTTCAGATTTTTTCTCTTCATCTCTTTCAATCACTTCTGACACCATGTATTGATTTCTTTGTGGGTTCAATGACGAGACATTTATGAAAGAGAATGTCTTTTAATCTAAAGCTTGTTCAACTCTTTTAACAGCATTACAGGAGACACCATCTTAGGGATGCATCTAAAACGAAAGTAAAACCAAACTGCTTGTCTCTCACATGCCCTCTGCTGGTCAGGCATAAGTAATCAATCATGCAAACATGCTGGCAAGGCATCATAATCAAACAGGCAAATACCATCACTATTTGCTGATATCATTACAATCAGGAGCAGGAACCCTGGCTGATTCTCTCCTCTCTCTAACCCAGGGGGTCACTGGGCAGTGATCAGGAGCAGGAACCCTGGCTGATTCTCCCCTCTCCCTAACCCAGGGGTCACTGGGCAGTGATCAGGAGCAGGAACCCTGGCTGATTCTCCCCTCTCCCTAACCCAGGGGGTCACTGGGCAGTGATCAGGAGCAGGAGCCCTGGCTGATTCTCCCCTCTCTCTAATCCAGGGGTCACTGGGCAGGGGGATCAGTCACTATTTGTGGAGTTTGTAACGCTGTGGTTTTTCTCCCAGCAGGTTGTAGCGGGCCGTACCTTACTGTGTACAGCGAGAATGCAGTGAACGTGTTTGATGTGAAGACGGCTGAGTGGATTCAGACTATTCCACTGAAAAAGGTAAGACAAAGACTATGGGGGGACGGAGAGTGTTTTAATCTCTGAGTTCCAATCTCTGTGCAGTCCCCTGCTTCCCCAATAGCAGGCCTGTTAGTATTACTCCGGGTCGGTCTGTCTCCCCCGCCCCCCCCCCCCCCCCCGGGTCGGTCAGCGTCTCTCCCCCGGGTCGGTCGGCGTCTCCCCCGGGTCGCTCGGTCGGCGTCTTCCCCCGGGTCGGTCGTTGTCTCTCTTCCGGGTCGGTCGTTGTCTCTCTCCCCCCGGGTCGCTCGGCGTCTCTCTCCCCCCCCGGGTCGCTCGGCGTCTCTCTCCCCCCCCGGGTCGCTCGGCGTCTCTCTCCCCCCCCGGGTCGCTCGGCGTCTCTCTCCCCCCCCGGGTCGCTCGGCATCTCTCTCCCCCCCGGGTCGCTCGGCGTCTCTCTCCCCCCCCGGGTCGCTCGGCGTCTCTCTCCCCCCCCCCCGGGTCGCTCGGCGTCTCTCTCCCCCCCGGGTCGCTCGGCGTCTCTCTCCCCCCCCGGGTCGCTCGGCGTCTCTCTCCCCCCCCGGGTCGCTCGGCGTCTCTCTCCCCCCCCGGGTCGCTCGGCGTCTCTCTCCCCCCCCGGGTCGCTCGGCGTCTCTCTCCCCCCCCCGGGTCGCTCGGCGTCTCTCTCCCCCCCGGGTCGCTCGGCGTCTCTCTCCCCCCCGGGTCGCTCGGCGTCTCTCTCCCCCCCGGGTCGCTCGGCGTCTCTCTCCCCCCCGGGTCGCTCGGCGTCTCTCTCCCCCCCGGGTCGCTCGGCGTCTCTCTCCCCCCCGGGTCGCTCGGCGTCTCTCTCCCCCCCCGGGTCGCTCGGCGTCTCTCTCCCCCGGGTCGCTCGGCCTCTCTCTCCCCCCCGGGTCGCTCGGCCTCTCTCTCCCCCCCCGGGTCGCTCGGCCTCTCCCCCGGGTCGGTCGGTAATGTGCCAGACGGGCCAATCCTGTTTTCACACGGCGCTGAATTTGTTTATTGCTGTTGAACTTTGCAGGTGCGACCCCTGACCCCGAATGGGTCACTGAATCTCTCGGCGAGCGAGACCTTCTGGTTAATATACCTTCACAATCAGGAGGCAGGTCAGGATTGATGCCAATTGTTCCTTTGTGTTTTTTTACTTCACGACCTTGTTTATCTCAACCAGGCTGTTTATAAGTGTCTGATTCTATAACCTACTGGGTGAGTCCTCGTTCTCTCTCTCTTCTCACTCACTCTTTCTCTCTGTCTCTGTTAATCTCTCACCCCTCTCTCTCTCTCTCTGTCTCTCAGATTCTCTCACTGTCCTTCTGTGTGGTATCTTGAGGTGGCCATAGATGGAGACAGACACAGGTTAACTCCGTAACATGGTTTAATCAACACTTGCACATAAAAGCTTCTGCCATGAGGCAGCCAAAACAAAGAGTACAACCAGTACAGACCAGACTTAACTCAGGAGACCAATTGCCACAGCACCACCTGGTGGATCAGGTTACTCATAACCTCCCAGGTTACTACACTCCTCCCCCCTTAAAATTGCCGTATGCAATTCTTAAACAATAACCCTTACTAGGTACTACGTTTTAATTAACCAGTATGCTCTAACCATGGTTAACCCCTGACTAATTTAACAGGTTTGTATAAGTCTTTCTGGTTGCTTGCGAATCCTTTGTGAACGTCTTAATTCCACTTGTGGTGGATTCTCAGATTCATTCGCACTTGAGATTGGAGTAGTCTCTGATGTTGGTTTTACTCTGTCCCGCTGTGGCCTGGCAGTACCAGTGTCCACTGGCACCTTATAAGCCATGCTGGGTCCTGGAACAGCCTCCTCTACTGCCCTTTGTTCCATCTGAGGCAGTTCCCCCTGCTGCCAGCTGAAAAGCTGATCCACATGCCGACGAACTCCTCGACCATCCCCTAGTAACACGGAGTACGACACAGGTCCTGTAATGTCCTGGATTAGTCCTGGTATCCATTTAGGTCCATAGCCGAAGTTCCGGGTGTACACAGAGTCCCCTATGGCGAAATGGCAAGCTTTAGTATGTTTGTCATGGTACGCTTTTTGGTTTGTTTGTTTTGTCTCAACCTTGCTTTTGAGATCTGGGTGTATCAGGTCTAATGTGCACCGCAACTTTCTCCCCATCATCAACTCAGCCGGAGAAAGCCCCGTGGTAGCTTGGGGTGTTATATGATAACTAAACAAGGCTCTATTGAGCTTGGTCTCCAGGGTGTCACCTGAGCTCTTCCTCATGAGCTCCTTAAAAGTCTGCACGGCTCGCTCGGCTAACCCATTTGAGGCTGGGTGATATGGAGCCGAGGTGACATGTGTGATTCCATTCCTTACCATGAATTCTTTGCTCCCTTCACTAACAAAACACTGTGCATTGTCGGTTACAATCATTTCAGGAATACCATGCGTGCTGAAGCTGTTCCTGAGACAATCCAGTGTGGCGTCAGTCGTTGCAGAGCTCACTGGATAAACGTCAATCCACTTTGAGTGAGCGTCTACCAGCACCAAAAACATTTTGCCCATAAAAGGTCCCGCATAGTCTATGTGAATTCTCCTCCAGGGTTTGCTGGGCCACTCCCAGGGATGGAGTGGTGCCCCGGCAGGTGCTTTCCTCTGTTCCTGACATATAGTGCATGACTTTACCTTTGACTCAATTTCAGCATCCAAGTTAGGCCACCACAGGTAGCTCCTAGCCAGTCCTTTCATTCTAGTCATTCCTGGGTGCGATTGATGCAACTGTTCCATCAAAGTAGAACGTCCCTGCTCTGGGACTATGATGCGTGCTCCCCACAGCACACGTCCATCTTGGACACTGAGCTCGTGCTGTCTCTGTCTGTACGGCGCGAACTCCGGTCCCTCACGGTGATCTGGCCAGCCTTTCAACACATACTCACGGACCCTTGACAGAACGGGGTCCTTGGCTGTCCAGCCCTGGATTTGCGCTGAAGTCATCAGGGGACTGATCTCCTGATCCAGCATCAGGACGTGCTCCTCAGGGGAAGTACTGCGAGGAGATTTTGAGAGGGGCAGGCGGCTGAGAGCATCCGCGTTCCCGTTTTCCTTGCCGGCTCTATACGTGATCACATATTCATAGGCTCTTAGTATTACTGCCCATCTCATTATTCTCTGTGATGCCATTTGAGGCACCGCTTTCATCTCATTCAGTAAGCTAATAAGAGGCTTGTGGTCAGTACTGATTACAAACTTCCTCCCATATATGTACTTATGGAATTTCTTTACTCCAAATATAATGGCTAACCCCTCTTTATCCAGCTGTGAATAGTTATTTTCCGCAGCTGTGAGCGTGCGTGAAACAAACCCGATGGACCTTTCCGCTCCATCTGACATGCGGTGGGCCAACACTGCCCCCACTCCATAGGGTGATGCGTCGCAGGACATTATCAGCTCCTTCTTCTCGTCGTAATGCACTAACACCCTGCTGGACTGAAGTAGCTCCTTTGACTGCTGAAACGCTTTCGCTTGCTCTGGCCCCCAACGCCATGGCTCCTCCTTTCTCAGCAGTTTGTGCAGGGGTGCCAGCAGCATCGATAAGTTTGGAAGAAACCGGTTATAATAATTCAGGAGCCCTAGATAGGCTTTCAGTTCAGTCACTGAGGTGGGTGCAGGTGCATCCTGCACTGCCCGCACTTTCCCTGGTAATGGATGGAGGCCTGTGGCATCCACCCGATGTCCCAGGAATCTAACTTCCTTCTCCATGAAACTACACTTACTCCATTTCAGGCATAGCCCCGCCTCTTCCAGCCGCTGTAGCACTTTGTCCAGTGTTTTCACGTGATCCTGATCGTCACTTCCTGTTAGCAGAATATCATCTAAGTACACGGCCACCTTTGGAATGCCCTGCAGAATGCCCTCCATAGTCTGTTGGAATATTGCTGGGCTAGAACTGACACCAAATGGTAACCTGGCATACGTGAACAGCCCCTTGTGCGTGTTCACCGCGACAAACTTTTTTGATTCTTCATCTAGCAATATCTGCTGATACGCATGACTCCTGTCCAGTTTGCTGAATCTTTCTCCCCAGTGAGCGACGTTAACATGTCCTCCATTCTCGGAATGGGGTACTGTTCCAGTGATGATACTCTGTTCACTGTTAACTTATAGTCACCACACACCCTTACGTTACCATCGGGCTTCAATACCGGGACTATTGGTGCCGCCCAGTCTGAAAATTTCACTGGTTCTATTACTTTGTCCTTTAGCAGGCGATCTAGTTCCGCCTCAACCTTGGTTTTCATTGCAAAAGGTACTGACCTTGGTTTAAAGAAACGAGGCGTGGCATCACTGGCTACATGAATCTTGGCTGTGGCTCCCCTTAAGGTGCCCAGTTCGTCCTTGAACACTAACTCATGCTTCATCAGCACTTCTTGCAGTGCCTCTGTACTGTCCTCCATTTTATTCATTGCCTGCCAGTACACACTCAACTCACTGATCCACCCTCGCCCTAACAGGTTTGGCCCTGACCCTGCTACCACTACCACCGTAAGCTCCTTGGTGACTCCTTTGTGTTCCACTTGTACTTCGGCCGTACCCAAAATGTCCACCTTCTGTCCTGTGTAGGTTTTGAGACTAATGGGACATGTACCTAGCTCTGGTACTTTTGCTTCCCCCCATAGCTTGGCGTACTCAGTCTGCGACATTATGGTTACACTACATCCGGTGTCAATCTCAAACTTTACTTGACCTCCGTTCACTATCAAATACTGAGTGAGAGGGGGTACGTTGGGCCTTGAAGTGTCTATACTGTATATAGTGAAAACCTCCTCACTAGACTCTTCCTCCTCTTGTATGTAATTTGCCCGCTTTGTGTACTTCTCCCTCCCCCCTTTAGCATGCTTTGCCCCTTTAGCACTGCTTCTCTCACTCACTGCCCTTTTATAGACTTTCTTTAAGTGCCCTATTTTTCCACAATTGTGGCACTTTGCCTCTGCAAACCTGCAGTCCTTTGCATAATGGCTCGTCCCGCCACATCGGTAGCAATCCCCAACCCCGACTGGTGGACTTTTCACGCCAGCTTCCATCTTCAAAACAGCTCCTCCCACTGGTTTACTCCATTTCTCCTTGCTCATACTGTTTAAGTCCTTAATGTCCTTGTTAGCCGTCTCCATGGCTTGTGCTTTTTTAAGTGCCGTCTCAAACGTTAATCCTTCTTCTGACAGCAACCTTTGCTGTATACTGTCGTCGTTAACTCCGCATACTAGTCTGTCCCTTAACATGACTGTGAGCGTATTTCCAAAATTACAGTCCTGTGCGAGCTTCCGAAGCTCCTCCACATACTCAGTAACGCTTTCTTCCGGCCTCCTAATCCTCGAATTGAATTTCCATCTCTGTACTATTTCACTAGGTTTTGGATTGAAATGATTCTTTAGTAGACTCACCAACTCGTCAAAAGATTTTTCTCCTGGCCGCTCCGGGCTCAGCAGATTCCTCATCCGTGTATAGGTTTGCGCTCCCACACAACTCAGTAAAATGGCCCTTTTCTTTTCAGCACTGTCCACCTCGTTTGCCATAAAGAAATGGCTCAGTATTTCAATATACTCCTCCCAAGACTGCGACTTGCTGTCAAAAGGTGCCACGGAGCCTACCGTTCCTGCCATCCTTGGAGTCCGGTCACTTCAGCCAAAAAATCAAACTCCGTTTCGACTCCCGCGGCCTAGCCTCGTGCTTTTCCGACTAGTTTGCTAACCAACCCGAGCACCTCTTCCGAATACTCCAAAACTCTTCCGTCCTTTATTCTCGTCGCCATATGTGGTATCTTGAGGGGGCCATAGATGGAGACGGACACCGGTTAACTCCGTAACATGGTTTAATCAACACTTGCACATAAAAGCTTCTGCCATGAGGCAGCCAAAACAAAGAGTACAACCAGTACAGATCAGACTTAACTCAGGAGAGCAATTGCCACAGCACCACCTGGTGGATCAGGTTACTCATAACCTCCCAGGTTACTACACAATTTCACAATTCACAATTCAAATGCTTTATTGGCATGAAAGTTTACAGAGAACCATATTGCCAAAGCTTACACAACAAAAAAGTACAGTTTTCCAACATTCTGTAGGTGTCAAACAATTTTGACCCTTGTTGGGTACATACAATATTACTTTTAAACAATATTAATTTAAACAGTCTTTGTACATCATTGGGTACATTCAGTATTAATTTTTAAACAGTCCTCAGGTTGTGACATGTTGTTACATATTTGGCACCAAGGTATGGTCTGTCTCCCTCACCCAGGACTAATCTTAATTTTGACAGGTCATCCAAATCCTTGAAATCTGGGGTTGTTTGGCTGAGCTTGTTAAATAATATGTTTCTTGATGTGTTGAATTTTTCGCATTTTAGGAGGAAATGCATTTCTGTTTCAACCTCGCCGGTCAGACATTGATCGCATATTCTATTCTCTCTAGGCTGCCAGGATTTCTTGTATCTCCCTTTTTCAGTTGCCAGTTGGTGGTCGCTTAGTCTGTACCTGGTGAGGGTCTGTTTCTGTTTTGTGTCTCTGATGGTCGAGAGATAGTCTGCCAGTTTATATTCTCTTTTTAGGGCCCGGTAACATTCTAATCTGCTTTGGCTTTTGGTTATTTTGTTCCAATGTTCCAGGTAGGTTTCTTTGCATTGTTTAATGATTTGGTTCACTGTGTTGGCCTGGGACTGGTCAGGGTCCGGCTGAGTAGGAGTACTTAGTTTCAGTAGCAGCTGACTCAGGGGACTCTTTTCTGGGTTTAGCTCTTGGGTCTGGAAGGCTTTAAAATGAAGGGTGTCTGGGGAGCTAGTTTTGAGGTGATTTAGGAATTTTAGTGCTCGTTTTTGGATGTTTATTATCAGTGGGTATCTGCCTAGTTCGGCTCTGCATGCATTTGTTGGTGTTTTCCTTTGGGTGCGAAGGATGCTTCGGCAAAATTCTGCACGTAGGGCTTCTATTGTGTGTTTTTCCCATTTAGTGTAGCTATGGTGATTTAGCGGGCCCCATACTTCACTACCGTACAGCGCAATGGGCAGGATTACGCTGTCAAATATTTTGAGCCAGATTTTGATTGGGATTCGGATGTTGTAGAATTTTCTTTTTATTGCATATAGGGCTCTTCGGGCTTTTTCTTTTAGTCCATTCACTGCTATGCTGAAGCTCCCTGATGCTGTAATGGTTAGACCAAGGTAAGTGTAGCTCATAGTGTGTCCTATGATGGTATCACTGAGAGTAAACTGGTATTTGTTTTCCTGACACCTGGGCCTTTTTTGAAAAATCATGATGTTGGTTTTCTTTAGATTTACTGTTAGAGCCCAGTTTTGGCAGTATTTGTCGAGTAGGTCTAGTTGTTGCTGTAATCCCTGTTCTGTGGGAGACAGCAGAACCAGGTCGTCCGCATAGAACAGGGATTTCACTTCTCCATCCAGGAGAAAGAGACCCGGTGAGTCGCTTTGCTCCAGCATGTCTGCTAATTCATTTATGTATATGTTGAACAGGGTCGGGCTCAAATTGCAGCCCTGCCGGACGCCTCTTCTCTGGGTGAAGAAACCGGTGCGTTTGTCTCCAATTTTGACCCCGCATTTATTTTTCAGATACATCGATTTAATAAGGTCATAGACTTTGCCCCCTATTCCGCACTGAAGAAGTTTATAATAGAGCCCTTCGTGCCAGATAGAGTCAAAGGCTTTCTTGAAGTCAATGAAACAAGCGAATATTTTCCCATTTTTTGTTTGGTGTATATGTTTTTCAATGAGAGTGTGAAGGGTATAGATATGGTCGGTGGTGCGGTGTTTTGGGAGAAAGCCTATTTGATTTTTTCTCAGGATATTATGTTTGTTAAGAAAATCCAGTAATCTACTATTTAGAATACTGCAGAATAATTTCCCTAGACAACTGTTGACACAGATGCCACGGTAGTTATTTGGGTCTGATTTGTTTCCACTTTTATATATGGGAGAGATGAGACCTTGGCACCAGATATCGGGAAAACAGCCTGAACGTAATATGATGTTGAATAACTTGAGTACCGCACCCCGCATCTCCATATTGCTGAACTTGAGCATTTCATTTTTGATGTTGTCTGGACCACAGGCTTTCTTTAGGTGGAGAGATTTTGTTTTTGTGGCCAGTTCTTTCCATGTGATTGGGGAGTCTAGAGGGTTTTGGTTGTCTTTAATTGTTGCTTCTAATGTGTGGAGTTTTTCTGTGACATGATGTTGACTTGGGTTTGTTTCGTTTATTGGGATGTCTTTGTAGAGGTTTTCAAAATGTGTTCTCCAGATGTCGCCATCTTGGATTGGTAATGCTTGCAATTGTGTTGTACTCGGGTTATTCCACATTTCCCAGAATTGATTTGGATTAGTGGAGTTTTCAATTTCTTCGAGTATTTTGTGGGTATAATTTTGTGTTTTGTTTCTAATGGTGTGTTTATATCTTTTGAGGGTCTCATTGTATCTAATACGTAGGTCTGAATTGTTTGGTTGGCAATGCTTTTGGTTTGATATTTTTCTCAGGTCTTTTCTGGCATTTTTGCATTCGTGGTCAAACCATTTCTCATTTTTATTTTGTCTTTTGTAACGTTTCCTCTTCTGTTTCACAAGGTCGGCTTTTACAGCTGCCATGTCATGGAAGATCATATTTATATCCTCTATGGCCATGTTTACACCATCTCTGGTGATCTCATATAGATTTTCTTTAAATTTTGAAATTTTACTTGTGAGATCAGGTGAATTTAGTGCTGTGATGAATTTATCTCCACTGTCTGGGGCCCATCTGTATGTCTGGTTTATTTTATGTAGCTTACTGGGTTCCTTTTTTGTGTCTGTAGTTTGGGCAGAAAATTTAAGGTACACATTTATTTGGTTATGGTCTGAGAGGGGGGATTGCTGCCTGACAGTGAATGCGTTGATATCGCAGGGGTCCAGGTCAGTGATTGTATAATCCACCACACTAGACCCAAGAGTTGAGGAATATGTGAGTCTCTCTCTCTCTCCCTCTCGCTGTCTCTCTCTCTCTCTCTCTCTCTCTCCAACTCTCGCTGTCTCTCTCTCCCTCTCGCTGCCTCTCTCCATCTCCCTCTCCATCTCTCTCTCTCTCCCTCTCGCTGTCTCTCTCTCTCTCTCTCTCTCCCTCTCGCTGTCTCTCTCTCTCTCTCCCTGTCTCTCTCTCTCTCCCTCCCACTCGCTGTCTCTCTCTCTCTCCCTCTCGCTGTCTCTCTCTCTCTCTCCCTCTCCCTCTCGCTCGCTCTCTCTCCCTCTCGCTCTCTCTCTCTCCCTCTCGCTCGCTCTCTCTCCCTCTCGCTCTCTCTCTCTCCCTCTCGCTCTCTCTTTCTCCCTCTCGCTCTCTCTCTCTCCCTCTCGCTCTCTCTCTCTCCCTCTCGCTCTCTCCCTCTCCCTCTCCCTCTCCCTCTCGCTCTCGCTCTCGCTCTCGCTCTCTCTCTCTCCCTCTCCCTCTCGCTCTCTCTCTCTCCCTCTCGCTCTCTCTCTCCCTCTCGCTCTCTCTCTCCCTCTCGCTCTCTCTCTCTCCCTCCCTCTCGCTCTCTCTCTCTCCCTCTCGCTGTCTCTCCCTCCCTCTCGCTGTCTCTCCCTCCCTCTCGCTGTCTCTCCCTCCCTCTCGCTGTCTCTCCCTCCCTCTCGCTGTCTCTCCCTCCCTCTCGCTGTCTCTCCCTCCCTCTCGCTGTCTCTCCCTCCCTCTCGCTGTCTCTCCCTCCCTCTCGCTGTCTCTCCCTCCCTCTCGCTGTCTCTCCCTCCCTCTCGCTGTCTCTCCCTCCCTCTCGCTGTCTCTCCCTCCCTCTCGCTGTCTCTCCCTCCCTCTCGCTGTCTCTCCCTCCCTCTCGCTGTCTCTCCCTCCCTCTCGCTGTCTCTCCCTCCCTCTCGCTGTCTCTCTCTCCCTCTCGCTGTCTCTCTCTCCCTCTCGCTGTCTCTCTCTCCCTCTCGCTGTCTCTCTCTCCCTCTCGCTGTCTCTCTCTCCCTCTCGCTGTCTCTCTCTCCCTCTCGCTGTCTCTCCCTCCCTCTCGCTGTCTCTCCCTCCCTCTCGCTGTCTCTCCCTCCCTCTCGCTGTCTCTCCCTCCCTCTCGCTGTCTCCCTCCCTCTCGCTGTCTCCCTCCCTCTCGCTGTCTCTCTCCCTCTCGCTGTCTCTCTCCCTCTCGCTGTCTCTCTCCCTCTCGCTGTCTCTCTCCCTCTCGCTGTCTCTCTCCCTCTCGCTGTCTCTCTCCCTCTCGCTGTCTCTCTCCCTCTCGCTGTCTCTCTCCCTCTCGCTGTCTCTCTCCCTCTCGCTGTCTCTCTCCCTCTCGCTGTCTCTCTCCCTCTCGCTGTCTCTCTCCCTCTCGCTGTCTCTCTCACTCTCGCTGTCTCTCTCCCTCTCGCTGTCTCTCTCCCTCTCGCTGTCTCTCTCCCTCTCGCTGTCTCTCTCCCTCTCGCTGTCTCTCTCCCTCTCGCTGTCTCTCTCCCTCTCGCTGTCTCTCTCCCTCTCGCTGTCTCTCTCTCCCTCTCGCTGTCTCTCTCTCCCTCTCGCTGTCTCTCTCTCCCTCTCGCTGTCTCTCTCTCCCTCTCGCTGTCTCTCTCTCCCTCTCGCTGTCTCTCTCTCCCTCTCGCTGTCTCTCTCTCCCTCTCGCTGTCTCTCTCTCCCTCTCGCTGTCTCTCTCTCCCTCTCGCTGTCTCTCTCTCCCTCTCGCTGTCTCTCTCTCCCTCTCGCTGTCTCTCTCTCCCTCTCGCTGTCTCTCTCTCCCTCTCGCTGTCTCTCTCTCCCTCTCGCTGTCTCTCTCTCCCTCTCGCTGTCTCTCTCTCCCTCTCGCTGTCTCTCTCTCCCTCTCGCTGTCTCTCTCTCCCTCTCGCTGTCTCTCTCTCCCTCTCGCTGTCTCTCTCTCCCTCTCGCTGTCTCTCTCTCCCTCTCGCTGTCTCTCTCTCCCTCTCGCTGTCTCTCTCCCTCCCTCTCGCTGTCTCTCTCCCTCCCTCTCGCTGTCTCTCTCCCTCCCTCTCGCTGTCTCTCTCCCTCCCTCTCGCTGTCTCTCTCCCTCCCTCTCGCTGTCTCTCTCCCTCCCTCTCGCTGTCTCTCTCCCTCCCTCTCGCTGTCTCTCTCCCTCCCTCTCGCTGTCTCTCTCCCTCCCTCTCGCTGTCTCTCTCCCTCCCTCTCGCTGTCTCTCTCCCTCCCTCTCGCTGTCTCTCTCCCTCCCTCTCGCTGTCTCTCTCCCTCCCTCTCGCTGTCTCTCTCCCTCCCTCTCGCTGTCTCTCTCCCTCCCTCTCGCTGTCTCTCTCCCTCCCTCTCGCTGTCTCTCTCCCTCCCTCTCGCTGTCTCTCTCCCTCCCTCTCGCTGTCTCTCTCCCTCCCTCTCGCTGTCTCTCTCCCTCCCTCTCGCTGTCTCTCTCCCTCCCTCTCGCTGTCTCTCTCCCTCCCTCTCGCTGTCTCTCTCCCTCCCTCTCGCTGTCTCTCTCCCTCCCTCTCGCTGTCTCTCTCCCTCCCTCTCGCTGTCTCTCTCCCTCCCTCTCGCTGTCTCTCTCCCTCCCTCTCGCTGTCTCTCTCCCTCCCTCTCGCTGTCTCTCTCCCTCCCTCTCGCTGTCTCTCTCCCTCCCTCTCGCTGTCTCTCTCCCTCCCTCTCGCTGTCTCTCTCCCTCCCTCTCGCTGTCTCTCTCCCTCCCTCTCGCTGTCTCTCTCCCTCCCTCTCGCTGTCTCTCTCCCTCCCTCTCGCTGTCTCTCTCCCTCCCTCCCGCTGTCTCTCTCCCTCCCTCTCGCTGTCTCTCTCCCTCCCTCTCGCTGTCTCTCTCCCTCCCTCTCGCTGTCTCTCTCCCTCCCTCTCGCTGTCTCTCTCCCTCCCTCTCGCTGTCTCTCTCCCTCCCTCTCGCTGTCTCTCTCCCTCCCTCTCGCTGTCTCTCTCCCTCCCTCTCGCTGTCTCTCTCCCTCCCTCTCGCTGTCTCTCTCCCTCCCTCTCGCTGTCTCTCTCCCTCCCTCTCGCTGTCTCTCTCCCTCCCTCTCGCTGTCTCTCTCCCTCCCTCTCGCTGTCTCTCCCTCCCTCTCGCTGTCTCTCTCCCTCCCTCTCGCTGTCTCTCTCCCTCCCTCTCGCTGTCTCTCTCCCTCCCTCTCGCTGTCTCTCTCCCTCCCTCTCGCTGTCTCTCTCCCTCCCTCTCGCTGTCTCTCTCCCTCCCTCTCGCTGTCTCTCTCCCTCCCTCTCGCTGTCTCTCTCCCTCCCTCTCGCTGTCTCTCCCTCCCTCTCGCTGTCTCTCTCCCTCCCTCTCGCTGTCTCTCTCTCTCACTCCCTCTCGCTGTCTCTCTCTCTCACTCCCTCTCGCTGTCTCTCTCTCACTCCCTCTCGCTGTCTCTCTCTCTCACTCCCTCTCGCTGTCTCTCTCTCTCACTCCCTCTCGCTGTCTCTCTCTCTCACTCCCTCTCGCTGTCTCTCTCTCTCACTCCCTCTCGCTGTCTCTCTCCCTCTCGCTGTCTCTCCAATTCCAATTCCAATTCCAATTAAAATGCTTTATTGGCATGAAAGTTTACAGAGAACCATATTGCCAAAGCTTACATTGCAAAAAGGTACAGTTTTCCAACATTCTGTAGGTGTCAATCGATTTGACATTTGTTGGGTACATACAATATTACTTTTAAACAATATTAATTTTAAACAGTCTTTGTACTTCATTTGGTACGTTCAATATTAATTTTAAACAGTCTTAATTTTAAACAGTCCTCAGGTTGTGACATGTTGTTACATATTTGGCCCCAAGGTATGGTCTGTCTCCTTCTCCTAGGACTAATCTCAATTTTGACAGATCATCCAATTCCTTGAAATCTGGGGTTGTTTGGCTTAGCTTGTTGAATAATATGTTTCTTGATGTGTTGAATTTTTCGCATTTTAGGAGGAAATGCATTTCTGTTTCAACCTCGCCAGCCAGACATTGATCGCATATTCTATTCTCTCTAGGCTGCCAGGATTTCTTGTATCTGCCTTTTTCAATTTCCAGTTGGTGGTCGCTTAGTCTGTACCTGGTGAGGGTCTGTCTCTGTTTTGTGTCTCTGATGGTCGTGAGGTAGTCTGCCAGTTTATATTCTCTTTTTAGGGCCCGGTAACATTCTAATCTGCTTTGGCTTTCGGTTATTTTGTTCCAATGTTCCAGGTAGGTTTCTTTGCATTTTTTAATGATTTGGTTCACTCGGATTGGTGTTTGGACGGCTGTGTTGGTCTGGGGCTGGTCAGGGTCCGGCTGAGTACTTAGTTTCCGTAGCAGCTGACTCAGGGGACTCTTTTCTGGGTTTAGCTCTTGGGTCTGAAAGGCTTTGAAATGAAGGGTGTCTGGGGAGCTAGATTTGAGGTGATTTAGGAAGTTTAGTGCTCGTTTTTGGATGTTTATTATCAGTGGGTATCTGCCTAGTTCGGCTCTGCATGCATTTGTTGGCGTTTTTCTTTGGGTGCGAAGGATGCTTCGGCAGAATTCTGCATGTAGGGCTTCTATTGTATGTTTTTCCCATTTAGTGTAGCTTTGGTGATTTAGCGGGCCCCATACTTCACTACCGTACAGTGCAATGGGCAGGATTATGCTGTCAAATATTTTGAGCCAGATTTTGATTGGGATTTGGATGTTGTAGAATTTTCTTTTTATTGCATATAGGGCTCTTCGGGCTTTTTCTTTTAGTGCATTCACTGCTATGCTGAAGCTCCCTGATGCTGTAATAGTTAGACCAAGGTAGGTGTAGCTCATAGTGTGTCCTATAGTGATATCACTGAGGGTAAACTGGTATTTGTTTTCCTGACATCTGGGCCTTTTTTGAAAAATCATGATGTTGGTTTTCTTTAGATTTACTGTTAGAGCCCAATTTTGGCAGTATTTGTCGAGTAGGTCTAGTTGTTGCTGTAATCCCTGTTCTGTGGGAGACAGCAGAACCAGGTCGTCCGCATAGAACAGGGATTTCACTTCTCCATCCAGGAGACGGAGACCTGGTGACTCGCTTTGCTCCAGCATGTCTGCTAATTCATTTATGTATATGTTGAACAGGGTCGGGCTCAAATTGCAGCCCTGCCGGACGCCTCTTCTCTGGGTGAAGAAATCGGTGCGTTTGTCTCCAATTTTGACCCCGCATTTGTTTTTCAGATACATTGATTTAATAAGGTCATAGACTTTGCCCCCTATTCCACATTGAAGAAGTTTATAATAGAGCCCTTCGTGCCATATAGAGTCAAAGGCTTTCTTGAAGTCGATGAAACAGGCGAATATTTTCCCATTTTTTGTTTGGTGTATATGTTTTTCAATGAGGGTGTGAAGGGTATAGATATGGTCGGCGGTGCGGTGTTTTGGAAGAAAGCCTATTTGGTTTTTTCTGAGGATATTATGTTTGTTAAGAAAATCAAGTAATCTACTATTTAGAATACTGCAGAATAACTTCCCTAGACAACTGTTGACACAGATGCCGCGGTAGTTATTTGGGTCTGATTTGTTTCCGCTTTTATATATGGGGGAGATTAGTCCTTGGCACCAGATATCGGGAAAACAGCCTGAACGTAATATGATGTTGAATAATTTGAGTACCGCACCCTGCATCTCCATATTGCTGAACTTGAGCATTTCATTTTTGATGTTGTCTGGGCCACAGGCTTTCTTTAGGTGGAGAGATTTTGTTTTTGTGGCCATTTCTTTCCATGTGATTGGGGAGTCTAGAGGGTTTTGGTTGTCTTTGATTGTTGCTTCTAATGTGTGGAGTTTTTCTGTGACCTGATGTTGACTTGGGTTTGTTTCGTTTATTGGGATGTCTTTGTAGAGGTTTTCAAAATGTGTTCTCCAGATGTCGCCATCTTGGATTGGTAATGCTTGCAATTGTGTTGTACTCAGGTTATTCCACATTTCCCAGAATTGTTTTGGGTTGGTGGAGTTTTCAATTTCTTCTAGTATTTTGTGGGTATAGTTTTGTGTTTTGTTCCTAATGGTGTGTTTATATCTTTTGAGGGTTTCATTGTATCTAGTACGTAGGTCCGGATTGTTTGGTTGGCGATGCTTTTGGTTTGATATTTTTCTCAGGTCTTTTCTGGCATTTTTGCATTCGTGGTCAAACCATTTCTTATTTTTATTTTGTCTTTTGTGACTCTTCCTCTTCTGTTTCACGAGGTCGGCTTTTACAGCTGCCTCATGAAAGATCATATTTATATCCTCTATGGCCATGTTTACCCCATCTCTGGTGATCTCATATAGATTTTCTTTAAATTTTGAAATTTTACTTGTGAGATCAGGTGAATTTAGTGCTGTGATGAATTTATCTCCACTGTCTGGGGCCCATCTGTATGTCTGGTTTATTTTATGTAGCTTACTGGGTTCCTTTTTTGTGTCTGTAGTTTGGGCAGAAAGTTTAAGGTACACATTTATTTGGTTATGGTCTGAGAGGGGGGATTGCTGCCTGACAGTGAATGCGTTGATATCGCAGGGGTCCAGGTCAGTGATTGTATAATCCACCACACTAGACCCAAGAGTTGAGGAATATGTGAGTCTCCCTAAGGAGTCCCCTCTGAACCTACCGTTAACTATGTACAGGCCTAAGGCTCGGCAGAGTTGCACTACCTCCCTACCGCTTTTATTTATTTCACAATCGAGGTTGTTTCGGTTTGCGATGGCTGGTGTGACATATAGAGGGGTCTGGCCAAACACATGGTTGTTGCCCTGTGGGTCTATGAAGTCAGGTTCACATCCTGTCCTCATCTCTCTCTCTCGCTGTCTCTCTCTCTCCCTCTCTCTCACTCCCTCTCGCTGTCTCTCTCCCTCTCGCTGTCTCTCTCCCTCTCGCTGTCTCTCTCCCTCTCGCTGTCTCTCTCCCTCTCGCTGTCTCTCTCCCTCTCGCTGTCTCTCTCCCTCTCGCTGTCTCTCTCCCTCTCGCTGTCTCTCTCCCTCTCGCTGTCTCTCTCCCTCTCGCTGTCTCTCTCCCTCTCGCTGTCTCTCTCCCTCTCGCTGTCTCTCTCCCTCTCGCTGTCTCTCTCTCTCTCGCTGTCTCTCTCTCTCTCGCTGTCTCTCTCTCGCTGTCTCTCTCGCTGTCTCTCTCCCTCTCGCTGTCTCTCTCTCTCCCTCTCGCTGTCTCTCTCTCTCCCTCTCGCTGTCTCTCTCTCTCCCTCTCGCTGTCTCTCTCTCTCCCTCTCGCTGTCTCTCTCTCTCCCTCTCGCTGTCTCTCTCTCTCCCTCTCGCTGTCTCTCTCTCTCCCTCTCGCTGTCTCTCTCTCACTCCCTCTCGCTGTCTCTCTCTCTCCCTCTCGCTGTCTCTCTCTCTCCCTCTCGCTGTCTCTCTCTCTCCCTCTCGCTGTCTCTCTCTCCCTCTCGCTGTCTCTCTCTCTCCCTCTCGCTGTCTCTCTCTCTCCCTCTCGCTGTCTCTCTCTCTCCCTCTCGCTGTCTCTCTCTCTCCCTCTCGCTGTCTCTCTCTCTCCCTCTCGCTGTCTCTCTCTCTCCCTCTCGCTGTCTCTCTCTCTCCCTCTCGCTGTCTCTCTCTCTCCCTCTCGCTGTCTCTCTCTCTCCCTCTCGCTGTCTCTCTCTCTCCCTCTCGCTGTCTCTCTCTCTCCCTCTCGCTGTCTCTCTCTCTCCCTCTCGCTGTCTCTCTCTCTCCCTCTCGCTGTCTCTCTCTCTCTCCCTCTCGCTGTCTCTCTCTCTCACTCCCTCTCGCTGTCTCTCTCTCTCACTCCCTCTCGCTGTCTCTCTCTCTCACTCCCTCTCGCTGTCTCTCTCTCTCACTCCCTCTCGCTGTCTCTCTCTCTCACTCCCTCTCGCTGTCTCTCTCTCTCACTCCCTCTCGCTGTCTCTCTCTCTCACTCCCTCTCGCTGTCTCTCTCTCTCACTCCCTCTCGCTGTCTCTCTCTCTCACTCCCTCTCTCTCTCTCACTCCCTCTCGCTGTCTCTCTCTCTCACTCCCTCTCTCTCTCTCACTCCCTCTCGCTGTCTCTCTCCCTCTCGCTGTCTCTCTCCCTCTCGCTGTCTCTCTCCCTCTCGCTGTCTCTCTCCCTCTCGCTGTCTCTCTCCCTCTCGCTGTCTCTCTCTCGCTGTCTCTCTCTCTCCCTCTCTCTCACTCCCTCTCGCTGTCTCTCTCCCTCTCGCTGTCTCTCTCCCTCTCGCTGTCTCTCTCCCTCTCGCTGTCTCTCTCCCTCTCGCTGTCTCTCTCCCTCTCGCTGTCTCTCTCCCTCTCGCTGTCTCTCTCCCTCTCGCTGTCTCTCTCCCTCTCGCTGTCTCTCTCTCTCTCGCTGTCTCTCTCTCGCTGTCTCTCTCTCTCTCTCTCTCTCTCGCTGTCTCTCTCTCTCTCTCTCTCTCTCGCTGTCTCTCTCTCTCCCTCTCGCTGTCTCTCTCTCTCCCTCTCGCTGTCTCTCTCTCTCCCTCTCGCTGTCTCTCTCTCTCCCTCTCGCTGTCTCTCTCTCTCCCTCTCGCTGTCTCTCTCTCTCCCTCTCGCTGTCTCTCTCTCTCCCTCTCGCTGTCTCTCTCTCTCCCTCTCGCTGTCTCTCTCTCTCCCTCTCGCTGTCTCTCTCTCCCTCTCGCTGTCTCTCTCTCTCCCTCTCGCTGTCTCTCTCTCTCCCTCTCGCTGTCTCTCTCTCTCCCTCTCGCTGTCTCTCTCTCTCCCTCTCGCTGTCTCTCTCTCTCCCTCTCGCTGTCTCTCTCTCTCCCTCTCGCTGTCTCTCTCTCTCCCTCTCGCTGTCTCTCTCTCTCACTCCCTCTCGCTGTCTCTCACTCCCTCTCGCTGTCTCTCTCTCTCTCTCTCTCTCTCTCTCTCTCGCTGTCTCTCTCTCTCCCTCTCGCTGTCTCTCTCTCTCCCTCTCGCTGTCTCTCTCTCTCCCTCTCGCTGTCTCTCTCTCTCTCCCTCTCGCTGTCTCTCTCTCTCCCTCTCGCTGTCTCTCTCTCTCCCTCTCGCTGTCTCTCTCTCTCCCTCTCGCTGTCTCTCTCTCCCTCTCGCTGTCTCTCTCTCTCCCTCTCGCTGTCTCTCTCTCTCCCTCTCGCTGTCTCTCTCTCTCCCTCTCGCTGTCTCTCTCTCTCCCTCTCGCTGTCTCTCTCTCTCCCTCTCGCTGTCTCTCTCTCTCCCTCTCGCTGTCTCTCTCTCTCTCCCTCTCGCTGTCTCTCTCTCTCACTCCCTCTCGCTGTCTCTCTCTCTCTCTCCCTCTCGCTGTCTCTCTCTCTCTCTCCCTCTCGCTGTCTCTCTCTCTCTCTCCCTCTCGCTGTCTCTCTCTCTCTCTCCCTCTCGCTGTCTCTCTCTCCCTCTCGCTGTCTCTCTCTCCCTCTCGCTGTCTCTCTCTCCCTCTCGCTGTCTCTCTCTCCCTCTCGCTGTCTCTCTCTCCCTCTCGCTATCTCTCTCCCTCTCGCTGTCTCTCTCTCCCTCTCGCTGTCTCTCTCTCCCTCTCGCTGTCTCTCTCTCCCTCTCGCTGTCTCTCTCTCCCTCTCGCTGTCTCTCTCTCCCTCTCGCTGTCTCTCTCTCTCTCTCTCGCTGTCTCTCTGATGTGCCTCAATAATCCCGAGACTCGATGTTAGCGGAGCAAAACAAGGCTTTTATTAACTTAGACGATAACACGCAGTGGAGAGAGGTATCTTCCATCTGGAGCCCTGCAGTACTGGATATGAGGCCAGACTGAGCTGGCTTACATAGAGGCCAGGTATGGGCGGAGCCCTACACACAACACATTCCATACATTCCAATATACAATACAATGGTGAGGAGAAACCTGAAACCAACCACAGTCACAGGCAGTGATGAATGGAATATTTCATCACATTCACCCCTTCTATAGATTTAGTCTGTTCAGGGGTTTGGTAGTCCTCTGCGACCGACGTGGCTGTTGTGGTGTCGCGGGTGTCGGCTGGGTGTCCCCGGTGGCCTCCTGGGTCTCTGCCGGGGGTGCCGCCAGGGTTGTTGAAGGGGTAGTTGGTGGGGGTGCCGTTGGTCGATGTTCTTCCGGGGGTGATGAAAGAGTAGTGGGTGGGTAAGAGTTGCTGTGGTCGTTGTTGCTGCTATTGCCGTGGTTGTTGTCGTTACCGGCTGGGGCGACGTCTTTTATTGACACGGTGTCCTCCCTTCCGTCGGCGTGCCGGACATACGCGTATTGGGGGTTGGCGTGGAGTAGGTGCACTGGCTCCACGAGAGGGTCCGTCTTATGGCCCCTCACATGCCTTCGCACGAATACCGGACCTGGGGTGGAGAGCCATGACGGCATGGATACGCCTGAGGTGGATTTCCGGGGAAAGCTAAACATTCGTTCATGAGGCGTGGCATTAGTGGCAGTACACAATAGCGACCGTATCGAATGGAGTACATCTGAGAGGACTTCCTGCCAGCGGGAGATAGGGAGGCCCTTGGTCCTTAGAGCTAGAGTGACTGCTTTCCATACTGTCCCGTTCTCTTGCTCCACTTGACCGTTACCCCGGGGGTTGTAGCTGGTGGTACGGCTCGTGGCGATACCCCTGGACAGCATGTACTGGCGTAGCTCTTCACTCATGAAGGACGCCCCCCTATCCGTGTGGATGTAGCTCGGCATACCGAACAGGCAGAACAGGCTGTTGAGGCATTTAATGACCGTGGCGCTGGTCATGTCTGGGCAGGGGAAGGCGAATGGGAACCGGGAGTATTCGTCCACAATGTTCAGGAAGTAAACATTGCGGTCGACGGATGGGAGGGGGCCCTTGAAATCTAAGCTGAGCCGCTCAAAGGGCCGTGTAGCTTTGATTAAGTGGGCTCTATCAGGGTGGTAGAACCGAGGCTTGCACTCAGCGCAAGTGCGGCAGTTCCTGATCAGAGACCGAACTTCCTCAATCGAGTAGGGTAAGTTGCGGGACTTTATGAAGTGGAACAGCCGCGTGACGCCTGGGTGGCAGAGGTCGTTGTGGAGGGTCTGTAGCCGATCCCCGGTGGCGCTGGCACACATCCCTCATGAGAGGGCATCTGGGGATTCGTTAAGGGCCCCTGGCCGGTAAATGATGTCATACTCGAAGGTGGAGAGCTCGATCCGCCACCTAAGAATCTTATCATTTTTGATCTTCCCCCTCTGTTTATTATTGAACATAAACGCTACCGACCGCTGGTCGGTAAGTAGGGTGAAGCGTTTGCCGGCTAGGTAGTGGCGCCAGTGGCGCACTGCCTCCACGATGGCTTGGGCCTCCTTTTCCACGGAAGAGTGTCTGATCTCGGGCCCTTGGAGGGTCCTCGAGAAGAAAGCTACGGGCCGCCCTGCCTGGTTGAGGGTGGCCGCCAAGGCAAAGTCAGACGCATCACTTTCCACTTGAAATGGAGTGTTCTCGTCCACTGCCTGTAGCGTGGCCCGCTCAATATCCTGCTTAATGCTTTTGAAGGCGGCGTGGGCCTCAGCAGAGAGCGGAAAAGAGGATGCTTTCAAGAGGGGGCGGGCTTTGTCGGAGTAGTTGGGGACCCATTGGGAATAATAAGAAAATAACCCCAGGCACCTTTTTAGGGCTTTGGGAGTGTTGGGCAGGGGCAGCTCCCGTAGGGGGCGCAATCGGTCGGGGTCTGGTCCGATTTCCCCATTCTCCACCACGCTGCCTAGTATGCAGAGGCGCGTGGTGTTGAAAACGCACTTGTCCTCGTTGTAGGTGAGGTTGAGTTTTTGTGCGGTTTTCAGGAACCTCTCGAGGTTCGAGTCGTGATCCTGCTGGTTGTGACCGCAGATGGTGACGTTGTCGAGGTAGGGGAAGGTTGCCTGCAAGTGGTGGTCATTGACCATGCGATCCATCTCCCTCTGGAAGACCGAGACCCCATTCGTCACCCCAAAGGGGACTCTGAGGAATTGGTAGAGGCGTCCGTTCGCCTCGAAGGCGGTGTACGGGCGGTCCTCTGGTCTGATAGGGAGCTGGTGGTACGCTGACTTGAGGTCGATGGTGGAGAACACCCGGTATTGGGCGATTTGGTTCACCATTTCTGATATGCGGGGTAGCGGGTAGGCGTCTAGTTGGGTGTACCTGTTGATCGTTTGGCTATAGTCGATCACCATCCGTTTCTTCTCGCTACCCCTTACCACCACCACTTGGGCGCGCCACGGGCTATTGCTGCATTCAATAATGCGCTCTTTCAGGAGCCTGTCTACCTCGGTCGCGATAAACCGCCTGTCCTCCCAGCTGTACCTCCTGCTTTTGGTCGCTATTGGCCGGCAGTTAGGGGTAAGGTTCGCGAATAGCGAAGGCGGCTTTACCTTCAGGGTAGCCAGGCCGCACACTGTGAGGGGCGGCTGGGACCCACCGTACTTGAGCGTGATGCTTTGGTGGTTGCACTGGAAATCCAGGCCCAAGATCACGCTCGCGCATAGATTCTTCATGATTAATACTTTAAAATTATCGTATACAGTCCCGTTAACGGACAATTGTACCGTGCAGTAACCCAGAATGGTCGATGTCTGGGTTTTATCAGCCATAGAGATGGTACCCCGAGTAGGGACCACCTTTAGGGAGAGTTGTTGTGCCAGTTCAGGGTGGATAAAACTCTCCGTGCTTCCGCTGTCAATTAAACATTTAACCCGGCACCCGTTTACCTCGATGTCCACCATTGATTTGGATAGCGGGTGGGGCCTGGTCTGGTCCACTGTGACCGATGCCACTGTAGGGCCCTGATCGAGACAAGATGGCGTCCACGCTGTCTGCTCACAAGATGGCGGACCCCACGAGGTCGGGCAAGATGGCGTCCAAGATGGCCGCTCCCACGGCGCACACGCGGCGGTGGCGGGTTTTGGTTTTCCGGCGGGGTTCCCTCTGCACACCTTCCCGAAGTGCCCCTTCTTACCGCACTTAAAGCAGGTGGTGCCTTTCACCGGGCACAGGTTTCTGGTGTGCTTTGGCTGCCCGCAGAAGTAGCAGTTGGGTCCCCGACGCGTCGCGGCTGTCGTAGGGCTTCTGGGGGGAGAGCGGGGCCCCGACGGTGTCGGGCTGCCGGGCGGGGAAGATGCCTTCCAAGATGGCGGCGCCCTTGGTGCACACGTGGCGGCGTGGACGGCGCGGGCTGAAGAGTAGGCGTCCGAGTTTCTCTGGGCCACATCCAGGGATCGCGCGGTGTCCGCAGCCTGTTTCAGGTCCAATCCCGTTTTTTCCAGCAGTCTTTGCCGGATGTAAGTGGAGCTGAGGCCTGTGATAAAGGCATCGCGAACAAGCTCGTCGGTGTACACTGCAGCTTTTACATCTTGGCACTTGCAGTCTTTGCCAAGCATTTTCAGGGTGCCTAGGAACTCCTCCACCGATTCCCCAGGTCGCTGTGCACGAGTGGCGAGCAGATGCCTAGCATACACCTCATTCGTAGGCTGCTGGTAATGCGCCTTTAAGATGTCGCAGGCGGCCAGGTACGTGTCGGCGTCTTGGATGAGGGGGTAAACCCGGTGGCTTACCCAATTCCGCAGAATTCCGAGTTTCATACTCGCAGCGTCCGTAGCGTCTTTGACGGCTGTGGAATTGTCCAGGAAGAATTCCATACACATAAACCAGTGTCCGAAGCATGCTGATGCGTCCGGAGCATGCTGATCCAAATCCAAATGTTCGGGTTTCAGGAGTTGATCCATTGTGTTGAAAAATAAGTTAATAAAATTGATGTGCCTCAATAATCCCGAGACTCGATGTTAGCGGAGCGAAACAAGGCTTTTATTAACTTAGAAGATAACACGCAGTGGAGAGAGGTATCTTCCATCTGGAGCCCTGCAGTACTGGATATGAGGCCAGAATGAGCTGGCTTACATAGAGGCCAGGTATGGGCGGAGCCCTACACACAACACATTCCATACATTCCAATATACAATACAATGGTGAGGAGAAACCTGAAACCAACCACAGTCACAGGCAATACAATGGTGAGGGGAAACCTGAAACCAACCACAGTCACAGGCAGTGATGAATGGAATATTTCATCACACTCTCTCTCCCTCTCGCTGTCTCTCTCTCTCCCTCTCGCTGTCTCTCTCTCTCTCGCTCGCTGTCTCTCTCCCCCTCTCTCTCCCCCTCTCGCTGTCTCTCTCCCCCTCTCGCTGTCTCTCTCCCCCTCTCGCTGTCTCTCTCCCCCTCTCGCTGTCTCTCTCCCCCTCTCGCTGTCTCTCTCCCCCTCTCGCTGTCTCTCTCCCCCTCTCGCTGTCTCTCTCCCCCTCTCGCTGTCTCTCTCCCCCTCTCGCTGTCTCTCTCCCCCTCTCGCTGTCTCTCTCCCCCTCTCGCTGTCTCTCTCCCCCTCTCGCTGTCTCTCTCCCCCTCTCGCTGTCTCTCTCCCCCTCTCGCTGTCTCTCTCCCCCTCTCGCTGTCTCTCTCCCCCTCTCGCTGTCTCTCTCCCCCTCTCGCTGTCTCTCTCCCCCTCTCGCTGTCTCTCTCCCCCTCTCCCTCGCTGTCTCTCTCCCCCTCTCCCTCGCTGTCTCTCTCCCCCTCTCCCTCGCTGTCTCTCTCCCCCTCTCCCTCGCTGTCTCTCTCCCCCTCTCCCTCGCTGTCTCTCTCCCCCTCTCCCTCGCTGTCTCTCTCCCCCTCTCCCTCGCTGTCTCTCTCCCCCTCTCCCTCGCTGTCTCTCTCCCCCTCTCCCTCGCTGTCTCTCTCCCCCTCTCCCTCGCTGTCTCTCTCCCCCTCTCCCTCGCTGTCTCTCTCCCCCTCTCCCTCGCTGTCTCTCTCCCCCTCTCCCTCGCTGTCTCTCTCCCCCTCTCCCTCGCTGTCTCTCTCCCCCTCTCCCTCGCTGTCTCTCTCCCCCTCTCCCTCGCTGTCTCTCTCCCCCTCTCCCTCGCTGTCTCTCTCCCCCTCTCCCTCGCTGTCTCTCTCCCCCTCTCCCTCGCTGTCTCTCTCCCCCTCTCCCTCGCTGTCTCTCTCCCCCTCTCCCTCGCTGTCTCTCTCCCCCTCTCCCTCGCTGTCTCTCTCCCCCTCTCCCTCGCTGTCTCTCTCCCCCTCTCCCTCGCTGTCTCTCTCCCCCTCTCCCTCGCTGTCTCTCTCCCCCTCTCCCTCGCTGTCTCTCTCCCCCTCTCCCTCGCTGTCTCTCTCCCCCTCTCCCTCGCTGTCTCTCTCTCCCCCTCTCCCTCGCTGTCTCTCTCTCCCCCTCTCCCTCGCTGTCTCTCTCTCTCTCTCTCCCTCGCTGTCTCTCTCTCTCTCTCTCCCTCGCTGTCTCTCTCTCTCTCTCTCCCTCGCTGTCTCTCTCTCTCTCTCTCCCTCGCTGTCTCTCTCTCTCTCTCTCCCTCGCTGTCTCTCTCTCTCTCTCTCCCTCGCTGTCTCTCTCTCTCTCTCTCCCTCGCTGTCTCTCTCTCTCTCTCTCCCTCGCTGTCTCTCTCTCCCTCGCTGTCTCTCTCCCTCTCGCTCTCGCGCTCTCTCTCTCCCTCTCGCTGTCTCTCTCCCTCTCGCTCTCTCTCTCTCCCTCGCTGTCTCTCTCTCTCCCTCGCTGTCTCTCTCTCTCTCTCTCCCTCGCTGTCTCTCTCTCCCTCGCTGTCTCTCTCTCCCTCGCTGTCTCTCTCTCTCGCTCTCGCTCTCTCCCTCTCGCTGTCTCTCTCCCTCTCGCTCTCTCTCTCTCCCTCGCTGTCTCTCTCTCTCCCTCGCTGTCTCTCTCTCTCTCTCCCTCGCTGTCTCTCTCTCTCTCTCCCTCGCTGTCTCTCTCTCTCTCTCCCTCGCTGTCTCTCTCTCTCTCCCTCGCTGTCTCTCCCCCTCTCGCTGTCTCTCTCTCTCGCTCTCTCTCTCTCTCCCTCGCTGTCTCTCTCTCTCTCCCTATCGCTGTCTTTCTCTCTCTCTCGCTGTCTCTCTCCCTCTCGCTCTCTCTCTCCCTCCCTCGCTGTCTCTCTCTCTCTCCCTCGCTGTCTCTCTCTCTCTCTCCCTCGCTCTCTCTCTCTCTCTCTCTCCCTCGCTGTCTCTCTCTCTCTCTCCCTCGCTGTCTCTCTCTCTCTCTCCCTATCGCTGTCTTTCTCTCTCTCTCGCTGTCTCTATCTATCTCTCTCTCTCTCTCTCTCTCTCTCTCTCTCTTTCAAATTCAAATCGCTTTATTGGCATGATAAGGTACATCTTATGTTGCCAAAGCATCAAAATACATTTATGGTTGAACACATAAACGCAGTTCTATTCATACAGTGTATAAACAGGTATATCCCTGAGTGTATAAATATACATTTGCATTATTTATATATACTCTTTTCTTAGTTTACTGGTTGTCCCTCTGTTCATGGCAAGCTGTAACATAGTGTGCCGCCAGTGTTATACAGCTTCTCTCCTCCCCCAGTAGGTATGGGAGTTTTTGGTTGTCATTCAGATTTCTGAATTCAGGGCATATTTGTGAGAATTTTTGGTAGAAATTCTCCCTGATGCCCTGATATTTTCCACAGGCTGTGAGGAAGTGCATCTCTGTCTCCACTACTCCCTGACTGCAGTGAGAGCATATCCTGTCCTCTCTTGGCAACCTGGTCTGCCTTTTTCGATCGCTAGGCTATGTTCGCTAAGTCTGTACCTTGTCAAGGTTCTTCTCAGTTTGTTATCCTTTACCATGGTCAGGTAATCAGCTATGTTGTATTGTCTGTTTAGGGCCAAGTAGCAATTGAGTTTGCTTTGGGTTTTTGTTGTTTCTGCCCAATATGTCAGATATTTTTCCTTTTGCTTAGCGACGATTGTGTTGGGTCGAATTCTTTGTGTTACCCTGTCACTGTCCTGGGGCTGGTTATTGTTAGTAGTGTTAGTAGTTACTTCACTGAGTCCCAGGACTAGTTGACTGAGGGTATTCTTCTTTATGGTCAGCTCTTGGCATTTCAGGGCGTCGTAGTGATAGCATTGGGGGTTGCTCATTTGTAGGTGATTCCAAAATTTGGTGGCTCTTTTTTGGATATTGATTATTAATGGATATTGGCCTAGTTCCGCCCTGCATGCATTGTTTACTGTTTTCCCTCTTGCTGTCTCTCTCTCTCGCTGTCTCTCTCTCTCTCTCTCCCTATCGCTGTCTCTCTCTCTCTCTCCCTCTCGCTGTCTCTCTCTCTCTCTTGCTGTCTCTCTCTCTCTCTCGCTGTCTCTCTCTCTCTCTCGCTGTCTCTATCTATCTCTCTCTCTCTCCCTCTCTCTCTCTCCCTATCGCTGTCTTTCTCTCTCTCTCGCTGTCTCTATCTATCTCTCTCTCTCTCTCTCTCCCTCTTGCTGTCTCTCTCTCTCTCTCCCTCTTGCTGTCTCTCTCTCTCTCCCTCTCGCTGTCTCTCTCTCTCTCTCTCTCTCCCTCTCGCTGTCTCTCTCTCTCTCTCTCTCCCTCTCGCTGTCTCTCTCTCTCTCACTCTGGCCCATCCAGCCCGTGCTGGTGTCTGTCCTGCACACGAGCAGTATCCTCTCCCATGTACCCAGCCTGTTCCTGTATCCCTTTATCACTGTTTCCTTCAACCGCCTACCAAACCGATACTTAAATGTAGACCTGGTCTCTGTTTCAATCACGAACTGCATTCCACAACCCTCTGTGTGAAAATATTTCTCCTGCTCGCTGTCTTCAATCAATTTTGACTCTTCCTCTTCCCCGCACCCCCACCCAGAGACGGATGAGTTTATCGTCCCGGAGGCTGCTGGCAACAACAGGCGACAGATGTACCGCACCAAAAGCAAACGGCGCTTTGCTTTCCGAATATCTGAGGAGGAACGGATGCAGCAGTGGAGGTGAGGCGGGCGGAGGGCCGGAGGGGTTTAAAGGGCAGCTGATGCTTGCTCAACACATCTCTGGCGCAGTCCGATCCAGCATCGACAAACTCCGATTAATCAACTCTCGGAGGCGAGGGCGATGCTGACGGATTGTGGCTCAGTGGCCAGGGTCCCCTCCCCTCGAATCCCATCCTCCTGCAGTCTGACGGTGTCGGCTAGTGGGCAGCACACTCGCCTCCGAGTCAGAAGGTCGTGGGTTCAAGTAGCACACCAGAGACTCGAGCGCAAAATCCAGGCCGACACTCCCAGTGCCAGCGCTGAGGGAGCGCCGCACTGTCGGAGGGGCGGTACTGAGGGCGCGCCGCACTGTCGGAGGGGCGGTACTGAGGGAGCGCCGCACTGTCGGAGGGGCGGTACTGAGGTAGCGCCGCACTGTCGGAGGGGCGGTACTGAGGGAGCACCGCACTGTCGGAGGGGCGGTACTGAGGGAGCGCCGCACTGTCGGAGGGGCGGTACTGAGGGAGCGCCGCACTGTCGGAGGGGCGGTACTGAGGTAGCGCCGCACTGTCGGAGGGGCGGTACTGAGGGAGCGCCGCACTGTCGGAGGGGCGGTACTGAGGGAGCCCCGCACTGTCGGAGGGGCGGTACTGAGGGAGCCCCGTACTGTCGGAGGGGCAGTACTGAGGGAGTGCCGCGCTGTCGGAGGGGTGAGTTTTTCTTGTGTGTCACAGACTGACACTGAAACAGACACTAACATTACAGTCATAAATATACTCAAACAGCAGGGATTGATTTAGCACTGGGATATTAACAGTGAACTAAACTAATTATAGGTAATAGTGAAACCGGTTACCGATCTTCCTTTTGTTACTCTTTCCTCACTAGTTTAACTTCAGTCTTGCTGTTTTGTAACGTAACCTCCTGTTCAGTCCTACGTTTCCTGTATATTGTTATATATTTATACTCTGAATTGTGCATCTCGCTCTCTCCCTGAGCGACTCGCTTCTTGCTCCCCCGGTGTCTCGCTCCAACCCCCCCCCTTCCCCACAGGCGCCTTGCTCTCCCCTCCTTCGGACACCTGGCTCCCCTCGGGGGGTGGGGGGCGGCGGGGGTGGCGGAGTTGGTCTCCGATCGCCCTTCTTCGGGTCTCGGACCTGTGGAGCGCCTCCCCTCCCTCAGTCCTTCCCGTCCCCCTACAGGTGCCTGAAGCCCAACCGTGACGTCTTCCCTCATCCATCTTGGGCCGGGGACGGGAGGGGGTTCCTGCGCTGTGACCCTCGACCCCTGCCTCCCCCCCCCCCCCCGCCCCCCACCTGCCCCCCCCGAGCTACTCGATAACTAAACCTGCTCATTTCTCCTCTTTGCAGGGAGATGCTGAAAGATCCCCAGATGAGGTCCAAGATGATCTCCAACCCGACCAACTTCAACCACGTGGTCCATGTGGGCCCCGGGCAAGCCACGCAGAACCTCCGAGACCTGCCCTCGGTTAGTGCCCCTAGGGGAGGGGGCAGGGGACTGAGGGGGGTGGAGGTGACGATTGAGTCAAAGTGGGAGACAGAGCAACGAGCTCAACATTCTGCAGGACGAGGGCGCGCTGGTAGTCCCAGGGCGCTTCACAGGAGCGATTATCGGACAAAATCTGACGCTGAGCCACATAAGGAGATACTGGGACAGGTGACCAAAAGCTTGGTCACAGAGGTCGGTTTTAAGGAGCATCTTAAAGGAGGAGAGAGAGGCGGAGAGGTTTAGGGAGGGAATTCCAGAGCTCAGGGTCCAGGCAGCTGAAGGCACGGCCGCCAATGGTGGGGCGATTAAAATTGGGGGATGTTCCAGAGGCCAGAATTGGCAGAGCGCTGAGATCTCAGAGGGTTGTGGGGCTGGAGGAAGTTACAGAGATAGGGAGGGGGGGGCGAGGGCCATGGAGGGATTTGAAGACGAGGATGAGAATTTTTAAAATCGAGGCGTTGCTGGACCGGGAGCCAATGTAGGTCAGTGAGCACAGCGGGGGGTGATGGGCGAACGGGACTCGGTGCGAGTTAGGACACGGGGCAGTGAGCACAGGGGGCGATGGGTGAACGGGACTGGGTGTGAGTTAGGACACGGGGCAGTGAGCACAGGGGGTGATGGGTGAACGGGACTCGGTGCGAGTTAGGACACGGGGGCAGTGAGCACAGGGGGTGATGGGCGAACGGGACTCGGTGCGAGTTAGGACACAGGGCAGTGAGCACAGGGGGTGATGGGTGAACGGGACTCGGTGCGAGTTAGGACACGGGGCAGTGAGCACAGGGGGCGATGGGTGAACGGGACTGGGTGCGAGTTAGGACACGGGGCAGTGAGCACAGGGGGTGATGGGTGAACGGGACTTGGTGCGAGTTAGGACATGGGGACGGCTGAGTTTTGAAACAAATGGCTTCCCGCTCCCGCCAGTGGTCAACAGACACGCACAGCGTCACGGCGCCGCATCTTCCAGTGGCCAATTGGGAGGCGAACGGACTCTTCGCTGATTGGATGATTCTCAAGTTCAGTCAAACAGCCCCTGGAGATCAGTTCTTCAATTCCTGGAGACTTCAGGGCAATCGTGGCGAGTGGGCAACCGTACGCGGATACGGCCTCATGACTAAGAGTTGCCGGGGTTGCAAGTGAGCGATTGGCTATGATGGCGCCAATGGGTGGAAGCCAGTCTCGGGGTAAATGGTATCTAGATCCAACACTCCGCAAAGAAAGGCCATTGTCACGTCGATTGGATGGGATGGTGAGGGAGAGGCTCACCTTTCGCCTCCCGATCTGGCTACCTGTGAGACGTCTCGATCCAGTTCCAAGTCAGACTGCATGCAAAGCATTAAACACACCCCAGTGAGAATCAGTGTGTGTGGAACCCGTACCCCAGTGAGAGTCAGTGTGTGTGGAACCCGTACCCCAGTGAGAGTCAGTGTCTGTGGAACCCGTACCCCAGTGAGAGTCAGTGTCTGTGGAACCCGTACCCCAGTGAGAGTCAGTGTGTGTGGAACCCGTACCCCAGTGAGAGTCAGTGTCTGTGGAACCCGTACCCCAGTGAGAGTCGGTGTGTGTGGAACCCGTACCCCAGTGAGAGTCAGTGTGTGTGGAACCCGTACCCCAGTGAGAGTCAGTGTGTGTGGAACCCGTACCCCAGTGAGAGTCAGTGTCTGTGGAACCCGTACCCCAGTGAGAGTCAGTGTCTGTGGAACCCGTACCCCAGTGAGAGTCAGTGTGTGTGGAACCCGTACCCCAGTGAGAGTCAGTGTGTGTGGAACCCGTAACCCAGTGAGAGTCAGTGACTGTGGAACCCGTACCCCAGTGAGAGTCAGTGTGTGTGGAACCCGTACCCCAGTGAGAGTCAGTGTCTGTGGAACCCGTACCCCAGTGAGAGTCAGTGTCTGTGGAACCCGTACCCCAGTGAGAGTCAGTGTCTGTGGAACCCGTACCCCAGTGAGAGTCAGTGTGTGTGGAACCCGTACCCCAGTGAGAGTCAGTGTGTGTGGAACCCGTACCCCAGTGAGAGTCAGTGTCTGTGGAACCCGGACCCCAGTGAGAGTCAGTGTCAGTGGGGTAAACTGCATTGATAACTCGCCCGTTCTCTCCTCCACTGATACCGTCTCGTTCCTTCCTTCCTGCAGCCAAAAAGTTCACCAGAAGAAAGGAGTCAGACCCCGTTTGGCCTTCCCATGTTCCGACATCGCAGCAACACTGAGTCCGGCCACCTGAGCTCCCAGAGCGGTAACAAGACCTCCAGCGATTCAGCACCAGGTAAGGCTGGGCCCTGAGCTCCAGGCCTGAACACTCGGCCAGGCTTTTTATTTCGATACTACCCCAGCGTGAGTCCTATTATTTTCTAGCAGTACCAGAAATGTTCCACCCAGTGGAAGGATTTATCGTTTTCTCCCTGCCTCTTGAATCATTCATTCTCTGGTACACAGTTCCTCAGGATACTCCCAGAAGCTGATGGGCGTAAGTCATCATATTTTGTGCGGTTAAAGCAAGGGTTTGAGGGGGAATTCCCCTCCATATCTATCGGATGGCTAGTGTGGGGATCGACAAATTCAGTAATGGCATTTTTCTGAGATTGGGACAGTGTACAGGGAGCTTTACTCTATGGCCCTGAAATTAGGATCGGGAGCTTGCCGCGCGTGCAAGCCCCCGATCTGCACTCACCCGGCGCGCCGACATCTGAAGCCTGGGCCTGCTTGCATTTCCTGTCACAGGCCCGGTTCCGATGTCGGCGCGCTGTGCTAACCTGATCCAGCGGCAATGTGCCGGCTGGGATCAGGTGAGCACTGTGCAACCAATCAGGGGAGGGGAAACTCATTCATGAGTTTGACAGTAAGAGCTGTCAAACTCATGAAAAGTATGGGCTGCCAAAACACTACTTTAACTTTAAATAAAATTTTTAAAAACATCCCACTGATTGTATTAACTATAAATAAGTTTTAAAAAATGTTTTAAACATTTAATCAATTTTTTGAAAAAAATAAATTTTTAAAAAATAGGGTCTAAAACTAAACTTACCATCCTGTAAATTCTTTAAAAATAACAAACCTGTGGGGGGAAAAAAAAATTCTACATTGTACTAAAAGCCCACTTACCTGAAAAACTAAATACTTACGTGTGGTTTTTCAATGCGTAAAGACCGGAGGCCTTTACACGCGTGCAACTCTGGGGGGAAAAAAAAAAAGGAATTTTACTGCGCACGCGCTGCCTGTGCAGTCGCGCGCGCTCTGCCTCTTAACCCCTTGGGTCAAAGGACAGGAAATGCCGGTTTTCAGCACATGCGCTGTGCATGCTGAAAACCGGCAATTCCTCTGGGCACACACGTGAGTACCCCGTCCTTACTCACGCGTTGTGCCCGGACTTACTGGGCCATTATCTAACCCGTGCTGTACCTGCCCTGGGAGTGTTTGATGGGACAGTGTAGAGGGACCTTTACTCTGTATCTAACCCGTGCTGTACCTGCCCTGGGAGTGTTTGATGGGACAGTGTAGAGGGAGCTTTACTCTGTATCTAACCCGTGCTGTACCTGCCCTGGGAGTGTTTGATGGGACAGTGTAGAGGGAGCTTTACTCTGTATCTAACCCGTGCTGTACCTGCCCTGGGAGTGTTTGATGGGACAGTGTAGAGGGAGCTTTACTCTGTATCTAACCCGTGCTGTACCTGCCCTGGGAGTGTTTGATGGGACAGTGTAGAGGGAGCTTTACTCTGTATCTAACCCGTGCTGTACCTGTCCTGGGAGTGTTTGATGGGACAGTGTAGAGGGAGCTTTACTCTGTATCTAACCCGTGCTGTACCTAACATAGAAACATAGAAGATAGGAGCCGGAGTAGGCCATTCGGCCCCTCGAGCCTACTCCGCCATTCAAGGAGATCATGGCTGATCATCCAAATTCAGTACCCTGTCCCTGCCTTCTCCCCATATCCCTTGATCCCTTTATCCTTAAGAAATATATCCAACTCCTTCTTGAACATATTTACTGAATTGGCCTCAACTGCCTTCTGTGGTAGAGAATTCCACAGGTTCACCACTCTCTGGGTGAAGAAATTCCTCCTCATCTCTGTCCTAAATGGCTTACCCTTATCCTTAGACTGTGACCCCTGGGTCTGGACTCCCCCGCCATCGGGAACATCCTTCCTGCATCTAGTCTGTCTAGTCCTGTTAGAATTTTATAAGTTTCAATGAGATCCCCTCTCATTCTTCTAAACTCCAGCGAGTATAAGCCCAATCGACCCAATCTCTCCTCATACGTCATTCCTGCCATCCCAGGTATCAGTCTGGTGAATCTTCACTGCACTCCCTCCATGGCAAGAACATCCTTCCTCAGATAAGGCGACCAAAACTGCACACAATACTCAAGGTGTGGTCTCACCAAGGCCCTGTACAACTGCAGCAAGACATCCTTGTTCCTGTACTCGAACCCTCTCGCTACGAAGGCCAATATACCATTTGCCTTC
>NW_028225180.1:81804520-81962462 GCF_052327205.1 Somniosus microcephalus
TGCCTCGCTCTGTCCGTGTGTCTGTCTCTCTCTGTCCGTGTGTCTGCCTCGCTCTGTCCGTGTGTCTGTCTCTCTCTGTCCGTGTGTCTGTCTCTCTCTGTCCGTGTGTCTGTCTCTCTCTGTCCGTGTGTCTGTCTCTCTCTGTCCGTGTGCCTGCCTCGCTCTGTCCGTGTGTCTGCCTCGCTCTGTCCGTGTGTCTGTCTCTCTCTGTCCGTGTGTCTGCCTCGCTCTGTCCGTGTGTCTGTCTCTCTCTGTCCGTGTGTCTGCCTCGCTCTGTCCGTGTGTCTGTCTCTCTCTGTCCGTGTGTCTGCCTCGCTCTGTCCGTGTGTCTGTCTCTCTCTGTCCGTGTGTCTGCCTCGCTCTGTCCGTGTGTCTGTCTCTCTCTGTCCGTGTGTCTGCCTCGCTCTGTCCGTGTGTCTGTCTCTCTCTGTCCGTGTGTCTGCCTCGCTCTGTCCGTGTGTCTGTCTCTCTCTGTCCGTGTGTCTGCCTCGTTCTGTCCGTGTGTCTGTCTCTCTCTGTCCGTGTGTCTGCCTCGCTCTGTCCGTGTGTCTGTCTCTCTCTGTCCGTGTGTCTGCCTCGCTCTGTCCGTGTGTCTGTCTCTCTCTGTCCGTGTGTCTGCCTCGCTCTGTCCGTGTGTCTGTCTCTCTCTGTCCGTGTGTCTGCCTCGCTCTGTCCGTGTGTCTGTCTCTCTCTGTCCGTGTGTCTGTCTCTCTCTGTCTGCTGTCTCTCTCTGTCCGTGTGTCTGCCTCGCTCTGTCCGTGTGTCTGTCTCTCTCTGTCCGTGTGTCTGCCTCGCTCTGTCCGTGTGTCTGCCTCGCTCTGTCCGTGTGTCTGCCTCGCTCTGTCCGTGTGTCTGCCTCGCTCTGTCCGTGTGTCTGCCTCGCTCTGTCCGTGTGTCTGCTTCGCTCTGTCCGTGTCTGTCTCGCTATGTCCGTGTGTCTCTCTCTCTTGCTGTGTGTCTCTCCACTCCCCTCTCTGCCATATTTCTAACGAGGAATCTCTTCCCCGCAGGATTTTAACCCCACTCATCTCTGAGACTCGGCCTGCTCCAGTTCCAGCAGCATCTGCCCTCGAGGTGTGGGGACCCCTGAACGCTGCCGGTATGCGATGCCTTCGCACACCTCCCCCCGGACTCGCTGCAGGGACCCTCCCCGGCTCCCCATCCCTCTGACGGTGCTCTTGCTGTCAATCCCTGGGACAAATGCCTCTGCTTCCTCAACACCGACTGAAAGCTTGTTTCTGGAATGATCTGCACCCCCCTTGGCAGTGACGCTGAGACCTGCTGTTGGCTCCGTCTCTCTTTAACTTGTGGAGGTCTGCCGATATCGCCCTTGAGGACCGGTTCCTGCCCTGACCTTATTCATACCCGTGAGAGAGTGCGTGGACAGAAATCGCCCAGGATCGCTCGCAAGCACTGGGTCAAGGGTCACGTTCCCAATTGACGCCTTACTTGATGGTCGTTCTTGGCCATACTGCAGCAAGGGATGATGGGACGGGGGGGTGTATCTCACATTGATGGGAGGGGGGTCTGTGGCTGTGATCACACACACTCACACTCACACGTCACACACAGTGATGGGGCGGGGGTCTATATCTGTGATTCCCCCACACACACGGTGATGAAGGGTGGGGTTGGGGTCTGTATGTGCCCTTGCTGTTCTATATATTTCTCTATATGGTCCCGACACCCCCACACTGGTTCAAGATGGACCATCAGTGCCCTGAGGTTTAAGGTAGTGTGAGGGGAGCGGGTAACTGAGTGAGTCGCCTCTTGATTACCTTGTTACTGTAATAACCAGGCATGCCTTGCCCCCCTCTGTATAGTTAGTGGGGTAACTAACTGACGCCAGTGCCTCGTGCAGTCTCTGCTGAAACCCGCCCACCCTCCCCGATTGTCGGGGGGGGGGTGGTGGGTGAGTGCAGGACGCGGCAGGGAGAGGCCATGACCTGGATCGGTAGCGTTGACCCCGTGGGCGCGTTCGTTCGGGATAACCGCCTCCCGACTGCTGCCGCTCCGGCCCTTGAGACGCCCGCAGCGGGCTTTCGGGCTTTCACCCCTCGTCGAGTGGGGTCACCGCGCGCCTGATCTCCACCATCACACCCCACCACCCACCCACCACCCACCCTTCCATTCTACAGCAGCCTGAACACTTTGGATCGGCTGGCTCTTCGACCATGGGAGTCATCGCGGCCCAGGCCATCCGCGCTCGCGCAAACGATCCCACGCTGATCAGGGGCAGGGCCCCTGTTGACATTTCTTTTTCCACCCCTCCCGAACCCGGGGTGGGGGGGGCAACTGCTGTACTAACCCTAAGCGCTAGCCCAGGCTGAGGATCGGGCAGCGCGCGGCCCAAGTCCCACACGGGGAGCTGCGTTCATAACCATGGCCCTGCCAGTGCCGTGCCGCAGGCTATGTGCTTTTGAAGGCTGAGGCCCAGGCTCCTCCTCAAACCCGTCCCCCCGTCCTAAAAGTCGGTGAAGCGCTCTGTGTTCAGTGTTCCTGAGGCGCGGAGTATGTTGGTGTTTCTACGTCTGTTTTAATATAAATATCGCTACAGTGATGAGGGGAGTCTCGGCCTCCCTTTTATTTCTCTCCGTTCTTTCACCTCTGACGTAGATCAAGGAAGAACGACATCCTAGAGACAGAGGAGTAGATTTTCCCGAACCTGTCGGGAAGAAGGCGGGACTTCAACTTTCGGGTTTTTGACCCGCCTACATCGACGTCCGGCCAATCCGCGCGATTTTCCCTTGATTGACCTTGTTAAGCCTGCCCGGCGAGCTCAGCAGGCCAATTAAGGGCCACCCGGCAACAGGTGACGTCACAGATTGCCATTTCATCTGTCAAGAGTTCTTGACAGATGAAATATCAGTGCTTCACAGCTGTTTGAAGCTGTCAAACACTGACAGTCTGAGTTTTAACATGAGTCCTTCTGCACAGACTCAGTTAGAACTCTCACCAGCACTCAAAGCTGAAGGCTGTCACTTTTCACAGATTGCAGCCATTCAGCTTTAAGTTCTGGCTGAGTGATGGGCTCCTGACGGCTACAGGAAGAAAGGCTGTGAAGGTAAGTACAGGTAAGTAAAAGTTCTTTACACACTTCAGACACACCAAACACACTTACCTTTGCACTCATGCACCCATCACTCACCTGAGCACCGACATCGCGACCCCTCCAACTCCTTCAACCCGACGGCCCGCCTGCTCAACCTGGCGTGGTTTGGAGCCGTCGGGAAACCCACACGAAACCCCTCAAAATAGGGATTAGGCTAAAAACTGCCTGTTAACTACCTGTTAACAGGCAGTTAATTGGCACTAATCCCGTCCCGCCTGGTTTCGGCGGGTCCCGCCGCCCCTGAAAGTTGCGTGAGGCGGGGTTTTGGGCGGGATGGTGTCGGGACCCCCAAATTCAGGACTCCCCCCCACCCCCCCGCACACGCCTGAAACCCCGCCCAACGGCTCGGGGAAAATCGGGGCCATAGAGTTATACAGCACAGAAAGAGGTCCTTCGGCCCATCGTGTCTGCGCCGGCCATCAATCCCGTCTATTCTAATCCCATTTTCCAGCACTTGGTCCGTAGCCTTGTATGCTATGGCGTTTCAAGTGTTCATCTAAATGCTTCTTGAATGTTGTGAGGGTTTCTGCCTCGACCACCCTTTCAGGCAGTGAGTTCCAGATTCCAACCACCCTCTGGGTGAAAAAGTTTTTTCTCAAATCCCCTCTAAACCTCCTGCCCCTTACCTTGAAACTGTGCCCCCTGGTTATTGACCCCTCTACTAAGGGGAAAAGTTCCTTTCTATCTACCCTATCTATGCCCATCATTTTGTACACCTCAATCAGGTCCCCCCTCAGCCTTCTCTGCTCTAAGGAAAACAACCCCAGCCTGTCCAGTCTCTCTTCATAGCTGAAACACTCCAGCCCAGGTAACATCCCGGTGAATCTCCTCTGCGGCTGCCGTTTGACACAACTCGCCGACTCGGCACTGATTTCTTTAAACAGGCTTTATTATTGCAGCCAGTCAGTTCTCTCTCTTACTTTCTCCTCTCTCTCTCACCAGTAAGTGGCCGGGCCTCTGGTGGCACTGTTCGTGCAATCGCACCCTTGTTCGCACTGGCAGGCGGCGGTGTTCGGAGGATCCTCGCACGCAGAGTGACGCTGGTGCTCGGCGAGGCTCGGCGCGCACACCCCTTCCCTGCGGGGACAGAGGCACCCAGTCACACGGCAGCAAGAATCGCCTACTCGCGTTTTATTCTTCTCCCACAGTCCAGGGGGCTTGTCTGCGTGGGTTCACCCACCCCAAACCCGGTGTGGGAGTGAGCCCCACACACCAGAGCAGGAAAGGCCCAGGCTCCATCCCCGGCCTGTGCTGAGTGAGCTGATTACACCCAGGGACAAAATGTTTGAGCCTCAGTGACCACCCGGGTTAGGAACAGGGGAGAATCAGCCAGGGTTCCTGCTCCTGATCACTGCCCAGTGACCCCCCTGGGTTAGAGAGAGGGGAGAATCAGCCAGGGTTCCTGCTCCTGATCACTGCCCAGTGACCCCCCTGGGTTAGAGAGAGGGGAGAATCAGCCAGGGTTCCTGCTCCTGATCACTGCCCAGTGACCCCTGGGTTAGAGAGAGGGGAGAATCAGCCAGGGTTCCTGCTCCTGATCATTGCCCAGTGACCCCCTGGGTTAGGGAGAGGGGAGAATCAGCCAGGGTTCCTGCTCCTGATCACTGCCCAGTGACCCCCCGGGTTAGAGAGAGGGGAGATTCAGCCAGGGTTCCTGCTCCTGATCACTGCCCAGTGACCCCCTGGGTTAGAGAGAGTGGAGAATCAGCCAGGGTTCCTGCTCCTGATCACTGCCCAGTGACCCCCTGGGTTAGGGAGAGGAGAGAATCAGCCAGGGTTCCTGCTCCTGATCACTGCCCAGTGATCCCTGGGTTAGGGAGAGGAGAATCAGCCAGGGTTCCTGCTCCTGATCACTGCCCAGTGACCCCTGGGTTAGAGAGAGGGGAGAATCAGCCAGGGTTCCTGCTCCTGATCACTGCCCAGTGACCCCCTGGGTTAGGGAGAAGAGAATCAGCCAGGGTTCCTGCTCCTGATCACTGCCCAGTGACTCCCTGGGTTAGAGAGAGGGGAGAATCAGCCAGGGTTCCTGCTCCTGATCACTGCCCAGTGACCCCTGGGTTAGGGAGAGGGGAGAATCAGCCAGGGTTCCTGCTCCTGATCACTGCCCAGTGACCCCTGGGTTAGGGAGAGGGGAGAATCAGCCAGGGTTCCTGCTCCTGATCACTGCCCAGTGACCCCCTGGGTTAGGGAGAAGAGAATCAGCCAGGGTTCCTGCTCCTGATCACTGCCCAGTGATCCCTGGGTTAGGGAGAGGGGAGAATCAGCCAGGGTTCCTGCTCCTGATCACTGCCCAGTGACCCCTGGGTTAGAGAGAGGGGGAGAATCAGCCAGGGTCCTGCTCCTGATCACTGCCCAGTGACCCCTGGGTTAGGAGAGGAGAATCAGCCAGGGTTCCTGCTCCTGATTACTGCCCAGTGACCCCCTGCTGAAATGTTACACACTGGGGAATGCCGGGGCGAGGCTATGATGCCCCGCACAGTCGAATAGCCTGCCAACACACCCTGAGCTCAAACATGCAGAATGGGTGAGGCGAGTGCTCGGGGAGAACCGGTCTCCTCGATGGAGTCAGGCACCGGCGGAGAGGGGGAGGGAAGGAACTAAATGGCGGCGGGGGGCCATTCCCACTCACCAGTCGTCGGTCTCGAGCTCGATGAGTTGGATCTCTCCCTTGCAGCCCTCGGTGCCGAGCCTGCACACCAGCTCCTCGTCCAAGTGCAGCTTCTGCAGGACCTTGGCGAACAGGCGGTTGATGCTTCCTCGGACGTTGTTCTGCGGGAGGGGCAGAGGGGCGGCGGGGAAGAAGAGAGAGAAAGAACATCTCTGTTGGAATCATTCCTTCTCCTTTTTAACAACAGATTCCAAAAACTAGAGACAGCAAATAATCTTGACAATGAACTAAATTCGTTACCGTTGCACCGTGAGACTACATACGGCAGCCCTACATCTAGATACTCACGTGGAAGGGACTCCCCAGGAATTGCGAGCCATAATCTATCCATGTTTGAAAACAATGTCTGATTCTTGCCGAGGGTAACTTTGCTGGGTGTTTTATTATCCCTTATTGGGCATGCAATGATACGGGGGGTGCGGTCGGGTGGGGACCACATGTCCTGGGCAGTATCTTGGGGCAGTAGCCTGGTCAACATCTGGGTCAATATCCTGCCACACTGGCCTCTCGGCCACCTCTGATTCCCATCTTTGCTCTTCCCGAACTCTGGCTTTTGTCCTGGGCTGCCGTCGTGAGCAGAATGATGAGATCTGCCAGTGTACGGGTCAAACCGATTCTGATTTACCCGCGTGGTTTAACCATAATGGCGTTCTGTATTAGAATAACCTAAAAACCTATCTATAGAAAGACTTGCAATGCTTTAGCACCTTTCACGACCACCAGACGGCGCCAAGCGTTTACAGTGAAGTACTTTTTGAAGTGTGGTCTCTGTTGTAATGTAGGAAACACGGCAGCCAATTTGCGCACAGCAAGCTCCCACAAACAGCAATGTGATAAATGACCAGATCATCTGTTTTAGTGATGTTGATTGAGGGATAAATATTGACCCCAGGACACCGGGGAGAACTCCCCCTGCTCTACTTCCAATAGTGGCCGTGGAATCTTTTATGTCCACCTGAGAGGGCAGATGGGGCCTCGGCTTAATGTCTCATCCGAAAGACGGCACTTCGCTCCCTCAGTACCGCCCCTCCGAGAGTGCGGCGCTCCCTCAGTACTGCACTGGGAGTGTCAGCCTAGCTTTATGTGCTCAAGTCCCTGGAGTGGGACTCGAACCCACAACCTTCTGACTCAGAGGCGAGTGTGCTAGCCACTGAGCCATCGTCTGAGTAACAATCCTGCTCGCTAAACCCTCCCTCCCCGACACTCGGGAGGGGGTGCGGCCTCACGGGTACCTTGCCCAATGGGCCATTCTTAGCGTGTGAGCCCCGACGGTGCGGGTCACAAGCATATTCGACCAGCAGAGGCATCGCAGCCCGTCCTCACCCTTTCTAGCGGGGAGTGGGAGGGGTGTCACTGGGCAGCGATCGGGAGCAGGTTCCCTTCCCTGAGCACTGAGGATAATTGCAGCTTCCCCCCCTGCCCTTACTCAGCACAGGCCGGAGATGGGGCCTGGGCCCTTTCCTGCGCTGTGTGTTGGGGGCTCAGCAGCACGCAGACACCCAGTGGCGATCGTGGTGGCTGTTTCCAGTGGCCGCTCACCTGTAGGACTTGTTCGAAGAGAAACGGCGCCCGGGCCACTCGCTCCTTCATCTCCTTCAGCTCCTCCTGGTATTGGGCGGCCTGCTCGCAGTTGTATTTCCTGCACAGCACGAGGAAGAGAAGAGCAGAGAGAGAGAGAGAGAGAGAGATTACCGCTTGCGGTTACAGAGCCTCCAGAAAGGTGGCCCTGGTCGCTTTATAACTGGAGGCTGGTCTTTGCACAGGGTCCCCGGGAGGGTGTCAGTATTTACAGTGTGTCCCCGGGAGTGTCTCAGTATTTACAGGGGGTCCCCGGGAGTGTGTCAGTATTTACAGGGGGTCCCGGGGAGTGTGTCAGTATTTACAGGGGGTCTCCGGGAGGGTGTCAGTATTTACAGGGGGTCCCGGGAGTGTGTCAGTATTTACAGGGGGTCTCCGGGAGTGTGTCAGTATTTACAGGGGGTCCCCGGGAGGGTGTCAGTATTTACAGGGGGTCCCCGGGAGGGTGTCAGTATTTACAGGGGGTCCCGGGAGTGTGTCAGTATTTACAGGGGGTCCCCGGGAGTGTGTCAGTATTTACAGGGGGTCTCCGGGAGGGTGTCAGTATTTACAGGGGGTCCCCGGGAGGGTGTCAGTATTTACAGGGGGTCCCCGGGAGGGTGTCAGTATTTACAGGGGGTCCCGGGAGTGTGTCAGTATTTACAGGGGGTCCCGGGAGTGTGTCAGTATTTACAGGGGGTCTCCGGGAGGGTGTCAGTATTTACAGGGGGTCCCCGGGAGTGTGTCAGTATTTACAGGGGGTCCCGGGAGGGTGTCAGTATTTACAGGGGGTCCCGGGAGTGTGTCAGTATTTACAGGGGGTCCCGGGAGTGTGTCAGTATTTACAGGGGGTCCCGGGAGGGTGTCAGTATTTACAGGGGGTCTCCGGGAGGGTGTCAGTATTTACAGGGGGTCCCGGGAGTGTGTCAGTATTTACAGGGGGTCCCGGGAGTGTGTCAGTATTTACAGGGGGTCCCCGGGAGGGTGTCAGTATTTACAGGGGGTCCCCGGGAGGGTGTCAGTATTTACAGGGGGTCCCCGGGAGGGTGTCAGTATTTACAGGGGGTCCCCGGGAGTGTGTCAGTATTTACAGGGGGTCCCCGGGAGTGTGTCAGTATTTACAGGGGGTCCCGGGAGTGTGTCAGTATTTACAGGGGGTCTCCGGGAGGGTGTCAGTATTTACAGGGGGTCTCCGCGAGTGTGCCAGTATTTACAGGGGGTCCCGGGGAGTGTGTCAGTATTTACAGGGGGTCCCGGGGAGTGTGTCAGTATTTACAGGGGGTCCCCGGGAGGGTGTCAGCATTTACAGGGGGTCCCCGGGAGGGTGTCAGCATTTACAGGGGGTCCCCGGGAGGGTGTCAGCATTTACAGGGGGTCCCCGGGAGGGTGTCAGCATTTACAGGGGGTCCCCGGGAGTGCGTCAGTATTTACAGGGGGTCCCCGGGAGGGTGTCAGCATTTACAGGGGGTCCCCGGGAGTGCGTCAGTATTTACAGGGGGTCCCCGGGAGTGCGTCAGTATTTACAGGGGGTCCCCGGGAGTGCGTCAGTATTTACAGGGGGTCCCCGGGAGTGCGTCAGTATTTACAGGGGGTCCCCGGGAGTGCGTCAGTATTTACAGGGGGTCCCCGGGAGTGCGTCAGTATTTACAGGGGGTCCCCGGGAGTGCGTCAGTATTTACAGGGGTCCCCGGGAGTGTGTCAGTATTTACAGGGGGTCCCCGGGAGTGTGTCAGTATTTACAGGGGGTCCCGGGGAGTGTGTCAGTATTTACAGGGGGTCCCCGGGAGAGTCTCTGTATTTACAGGGGGTCCCCGGGAGTGCGTCAGTATTTACAGTCGGTCCCCGGGAGTGTGTCAGTATTTACAGGGTGTCCCCGGGGAGTGTGTTAGTATTTGCAAGAGGTCCCCGGGAGTGTCAGTATTTACAGGGGGTTCCGGGGAGTGTGTCAGTATTTACAGGGGGTCCCCGGGAGTGTGTCAGTATTTACAGGGGGTCCCCGGGAGTGTGTCAGTATTTACAGGGGGTCCTCGGGAGTATCAGTATTTACAGGGTGTCCCCGGGAGTGTCAGTATTTACAGGGGGTCCCCGGGTGTGTCATTATTTACAGCGGGTCCCCGGGAGTGTGTCAGTATTTACAGGGGGTGCTGGGGAAGATGTCAGTATTTACAGGGGGTCCCAGGGAGTGTGTCAGTATTTACAGGGGGTCCTCGGGAGTATCAGTATTTACAGGGTGTCCCCGGGAGTGTCAGTATTTACAGGGGGTCCCCGGGTGTGTCATTATTTACAGCGGGTCCCCGGGAGTGTGTCAGTATTTACAGGGGGTCCTCGGGAGTATCAGTATTTACAGGATGTCCCCGGGAGTGTCAGTATTTACAGGGGGTCCCCGGGTGTGTCATTATTTACAGCGGGTCCCCGGGAGTGTGTCAGTATTTACAGGGGGTGCTGGGGAAGATGTCAGTATTTACAGGGGGTCCCAAGGAGTGTGTCAGTATTTACAGGGGACCCTCTGGAGTAAGTCAATTATTACAGGGGACCCAGGATGTGTGCCCCACCTCACTGACACACTCCCGGGGACCCCCTGTAAATATTGACACACTCCTGGGGACCTCCTGTAAATACAGACACACTCCCCGGGACCCCCTGTAAATACTGACACACTCCCTGGGACCTCCTATAAATACTGACACACTCACGGGGACCCCCTGTAAATACAGACACACTCCCGGGGACCCCCTGTAAATATTGACACACTCCCGGGGACACCCCCTGTAAATACTGACACACTCCCGGGACCCCCTGTAAATACAGACACACTCCCGGGGACTCCCTGTAAATACTGACACACTTCCTGGGACCTCCTGTAAATACTGACACACTCCCCGGGGACCCCCTGTAAATACTGACACAATCCCGGGGACCTCCTGTAAATACTGACACACTCCCGGAACCCCCTGTAAATACTGACACACTCCCGGAGACCCCCTGTAAATACTGACACAATCCCGGGGATCCCCTGTAAATACTGACACACTCCCCGGGATCCACCCTCTCCCCGTCTCACTGTAGCGGGGATTCCCCTCTCCCGGTCTCACTGTAGTGGGGATTCCCCCCTCTCCCGGTCTCACACTAGTGGGGATTCCCCCCTCTCCCGGTCTCACTGTAGCGGGGATTCCCCCCTCTCCCGGTCTCACTGTAGTGGGGATTCCCCTCTCCCTGTCTCACTGTAGTGGGGATTCCCCCTCTCCCGGTCTCACTGTAGTGGGGATTCCCCCCTCTCCCGGTCTCACTGTAGCGGGGATTTCCCCCCTCTCCCGGTCTCACACTAGTGGGGATTCCCCCCTCTCCCGGTCTCACTGTAGCGGGGATTCCCCCCTCTCCCGGTCTCACTGTAGTGGGGATTCCCCTCTCCCTGTCTCACTGTAGCGGGGATTCCCCCCTCTCCCGGTCTCACTGCAGTGGGGATTCCCCCTCTCCCGGTCTCACTGTAGTGGGGATTCCCCCTCTCCCGGTCTCACTGTAGCGGGGATTCCCGCTCTCCCGGTCTCACTGTAGCGGGGATTCCCCCCTCTCCCGGTCTCACTGTAGTGGGGATTCCCCTCTCCCTGTCTCACTGTAGCGGGGATTCCCCCTCTCCCGGTCTCACTGTAGCGGGGATTCCCCCCTCTCCCGGTCTCACTGTAGTGGGGATTCCCCCTCTCCCGGTCTCACTGTAGCGGGGATTCCCCCCTCTCCCGGTCTCACTGTAGTGGGGATTCCCCCCTCTCCCGGTCTCACTGTAGCGGGGATTCCCCCCTCTCCCGGTCTCACTGTAGTGGGGATTCCCCCCTCTCCCGGTCTCACTGTAGTGGGGATTCCCCCTCTCCCGGTCTCACTGTAGTGGGGATTCCCCCTCTCCCGGTCTCCCTGTAGCGGGGATTCCCCCTCTCCCGGTCTCACTGTAGTGGGGATTCCCCCCTCTCCCGGTCTCACTGTAGTGGGGATTCCCCCCTCTCCCGGTCTCACTGTAGTGGGGATTCCCCCTCTCCCGGTCTCACTGTAGTGGGGATTCCCCCTCTCCCGGTCTCACTGTAGCGGGGATTCCCCCCTCTCCCGGTCTCACTGTAGTGGGGATTCCCCCCTCTCCCGTCTCACTGTAGTGGGGATTCCCCCCTCTCCCGGTCTCACTGTAGTGGGGATTCCCCCCTCTCCCCGTCTCACTGTAGCGGGGATTCCCCCCTCTCCCGGTCTCACTGTAGCGGGGATTCCCCCCTCTCCCGGTCTCACTGTAGTGGGGATTCCCCCCTCTCCCGGTCTCACTGTAGGGGGGATTCCCCCCTCTCCCGGTCTCACTGTAGCGGGGATTCCCCCCTCTCCCGGTCTCACTGTAGCGGGGATTCCCCCCTCTCCCGGTCTCACTGTAGCGGGGATTCCCCCCTCTCCCGGTCTCACTGTAGCGGGGATTCCCCCCTCTCCCGGTCTCACTGTAGCGGGGATTCCCCCCTCTCCCGGTCTCACTGTAGCGGGGATTCCCCCTCTCCCGGTCTCACTGTAGCGGGGATTCCCCCCTCTCCCGGTCTCACTGTAGTGGGGATTCCCCCCTCTCCTGTCTCACTGTAGCGGGGATTCCCCCCTCTCCCGGTCTCACTGTAGTGGGGATTCCCCCCTCTCCCGGTCTCACTGTAGCGGGGATTCCCCCTCTCCCGGTCTCACTGTAGCGGGGATTCCCCCTCTCCTGGTCTCACTGTAGCGGGGATTCCCCCTCTCCCGGTCTCACTGAAGCGGGGATTCCCCCCTCTCCCGGTCTCACTGTAGTGGGGATTCCCCCCTCTCCCCGGTCTTACTGTAGTGGGGATTCCCCCCTCTCCCGGTCTCACTGTAGTGGGGATTCCCCCCTATCCCCGTCTCACTGTAGCGGGGATTCCCCCCTCTCCCGGTCTCACTGTAGCGGGGATTCCCCCCTCTCCCGGTCTCACTGTAGCGGGGATTCCCCCCTCTCCCGGTCTCACTGTAGTGGGGATTCCCCCCTCTCCCGGTCTCACTGTAGCGGGGATTCCCCCCTCTCCCGGTCTCACTGTAGCGGGGATTCCCCCCTCTCCCGGTCTCACTGTAGCGGGGATTCCCCCCTCTCCCGGTCTCACTGTAGCGGGGATTCCCCCCTCTCCCGGTCTCACTGTAGCGGGGATTCCCGCTCTCCCGGTCTCACTGTAGCGGGGATTCCCCCCTCTCCCGGTCTCACTGTAGCGGGGATTCCCCCCTCTCCCGGTCTCACTGTAGTGGGGATTCCCCCCTCTCCCGGTCTCACTGTAGCGGGGATTCCCCCCTCTCCCGGTCTCACTGTAGTGGGGATTCCCCCCTCTCCCGGTCTCACTGTAGTGGGGATTCCCCCCTCTCCCGGTCTCACTGTAGTGGGGATTCCCCCCTCTCCCGGTCTCACTGTAGTGGGGATTCCCCCTCTCCCGGTCTCACTGTAGTGGGGATTCCCCCCTCTCCCGGTCTCACTGTAGTGGGGATTCCCCCCTCTCCCGGTCTCACTGTAGCGGGGATTCCCCTCTCCCTGTCTCACTGTAGCGGGGATTCCCCCCTCTCCCGGTCTCACTGTTGCGGGGATTCCCCCTCTCCCGGTCTCACTGTAGTGGGGATTCCCCCTCTCCCGGTCTCACTGTAGTGGGGATTCCCCCCTCTCCCGGTCTCACTGTCGTGGGGATTCCCCCCTCTCCCGGTCTCACTGTAGTGGGGATTCCCCCTCTCCCGGTCTCACTGTAGTGGGGATTCCCCCTCTCCCGGTCTCACTGTAGTGGGGATTCCCCCCTCTCCCGGTCTCACTGTGGTGGGGATTCCCCCTCTCCCGGTCTCACTGTAGCGGGGATTCCCCCCTCTCCCGGTCTCACTGTAGCGGGGATTCCCCCCTCTCCCGGTCTCACTGTAGCGGGGATTCCCCCCTCTCCCGGTCTCACTGTAGCGGGGATTCCCCCCTCTCCCGGTCTCACTGTAGCGGGGATTCCCCCCTCTCCCGGTCTCACTGTAGCGGGGATTCCCCCCTCTCCCGGTCTCACTGTAGTGGGGATTCCCCCCTCTTCCGGTCTCACTGTAATCGGGATTCCCGGTCTCACTGCAGTGGGGATTCCCCCCTCTCCCGGTCTCACTGTAGCGGGGATTCCCCCCTCTCCCGGTCTCACTGTAGCGGGGATTCCCCCCTCTCCCGGTCTCACTGTAGTGGGGATTCCCCCTCTCCCGGTCTCACTGTAGCGGGGATTCCCCCCTCTCCCGGTCTCACTGTAGTGGGGATTCCCCCCTCTCCCGGTCTCACTGTAGTGGGGATTCCCCCCTCTCCCGGTCTCACTGTAGCGGGGATTCCCCCCTCTCCCGGTCTCACTGTAGCGGGGATTCCCCCCTCTTCCGGTCTCACTGTAGCGGGGATTCCCCCCTCTCCCGGTCTCACTGTAGCGGGGATTCCCCCCTCTCCCGGTCTCACTGTAGTGGGGATTCCCCCTCTCCCGGTCTCACTGTAGTGGGGATTCCCCCCTCTCCCGGTCTCACTCTAGTGGGGATTCCCCCCTCTCCCGGTCTCACTGTCGTGGGGATTCCCCCTCTCCCGGTCTCACTGTAGTGGGGATTCCCCCCTCTCCCGGTCTCACTCTCGTGGGGATTCACCCCTCTCCCGGTCTCACTGTAGTGGGGATTCCCCCTCTCCTGGTCTCACTGTAGTGGGGATTCCCCCCTCTCCCGGTCTCACTGTAGTGGGGATTCCCCCCTCTCCCGGTCTCACTGTAGCGGGGATTCCCCTCTCCCTGTCTCACTGTAGCGGGGATTCCCCCTCTCCCGGTCTCACTGTAGTGGGGATTCCCCCCTCTCCCGGTCTCACTCTAGTGGGGATTCCCCCCTCTCCCGGTCTCACTGTAGTGGGGATTCCCCCTCTCCCGGTCTCACTGTAGTGGGGATTCCCCCCTCTCCTGTCTCACTGTAGCGGGGATTCCCCCCTCTCCCGGTCTCACTGTAGTGGGGATTCCCCCCTCTCCCGGTCTCACTGTAGTGGGGATTCCCCCCTCTCCCGGTCTCACTGTAGCGGGGATTCCCCCCTCTCCCGGTCTCACTGTAGCGGGGATTCCCCCCTCTCCCGGTCTCACTGTAGCGGGGATTCCCCCTCTCCCGGTCTCACTGTAGCGGGGATTCCCCCTCTCCCGGTCTCACTGTAGCGGGGATTCCCCCCTCTCCCGGTCTCACTGTAGTGGGGATTCCCCCCTCTCCCGGTCTCACTGTAGTGGGGATTCCCCCCTCTCCCGGTCTCACTGTAGTGGGGATTCCCCCCTCTCCCGGTCTCTCTGTAGTGGGGATTCCCCCTCTCCCGGTCTCACTGTAGTGGGGATTCCCCCCTCTCCCAGTCTCACTCTAGTGGGGATTCCCCCCTCTCCCGGTCTCACTGTAGTGGGGATTCCCCCTCTCCCGGTCTCACTGTAGTGGGGATTCCCCCCTCTCCCGGTCTCACTGTAGCGGGGATTCCCCCCTCTCCCGGTTTCACTGTAGTGGGGATTCCCCCTCTCCCGGTCTCACTGTAGTGGGGATTCCCCCCTCTCCCGGTCTCACTCTAGTGGGGATTCCCCCCTCTCCCGGTCTCACTGTAGTGGGGATTCCCCCTCTCCCGGTCTCACTGTCGTGGGGATTCCCCCCTCTCCCGGTCTCACTGTAGTGGGGATTCCCCCCTCTCCCGGTCTCACTGTAGCGGGGATTCCCCCCTCTCCCGGTCTCACTGTAGTGGGGATTCTCCCTCTCCCGGTCTCACTGTAGCGGGGATTCCCCCCTCTCCCGGTCTCACTGTAGTGGGGATTCCCCCCTCTCCCGGTCTCACTGTAGCGGGGATTCCCCCCTCTCCCGGTCTCACTCTAGTGGGGATTCCCCCCTCTCCCGGTCTCACTGTAGTGGGGATTCCCCCTCTCCCGGTCTCACTGTAGTGGGGATTCCCCCCTCTCCCGGTCTCACTCTCGTGGGGATTCCCCCCTCTCCCGGTCTCACTGTAGTGGGGATTCCCCCCTCTCCCGGTCTCACTGTAGCGGGGATTCCCCCCTCTTCCGGTCTCACTGTAGCGGGGATTCCCCCCTCTCCCGGTCTCACTGTAGCGGGGATTCCCCCCTCTCCCGGTCTCACTGTAGTGGGGATTCCCCCCTCTTCTGGTCTCACTGTAATCGGGATTCCCCCTCTCCCAGCTGCGGCCTGTTGCTGGGACCTGCAGGAACCATGAAGTCCGTGTGCTAAAAGACAGGTCGGTGAAATATCAGCTCGTACCTGAAACTCTGCAGCCGTTTCCTGGCCTGCTTCTTCCTGCACTTCTCCATCTCAGAGACGGACATTCGAGCGGCGATCTGTCTCTCTGTCTCTCTCCTGTTCACCTTCACCGTCTCAAGTCTCTTGCGCTCCATCAATTCTTTCTTCTTTTTTTCCACAATGGTCTTTCTGCACGTAAACCCAAAGAGTTTAGAGAGTGTCAAACATAGAAACATAGAAGATAGGAGCAGGAGGAGGCCATTCGGCCCCTCGAGCCTGCTCCGCCATTCAATGAGATCATGGCTGATCATCCAAACTCAGTACCCTGTCCCTGCCTTCTCCCCATATCCCTTGATCCCTTTAGCCTTAAGAAATATATCCAACTCCTTCTTGAATATGTTTAATGAACTGGCCTCTACTGCCTTGTGTGGTAGAGAATTCCACTGGTTCACCACTCTCTGGGTGAAGAAATTCCTCCTCATCTCTGTCCTAAATGGCTTACCCCTTATCCTTAGACTGTGACCCCTGGTTCTGGACTCCCCCGCCATCGGGAACATCCTTCCTGCATCTAGTCTGTCTAGTCCTGTTAGAATTTTATGTTTAAATAAGATCCCCTCTCATTCTTCTAAACTCCAGCGAGTATAAGCCCAATCGACCTAATCCCTCCTCATACGTCATTCCTGCCATCCCAGGTATCAGCCTGGTGAATCTTCGCTGCACTTCTTCCATGGCAAGAACATCCTTCCTCAGATAAGGCAACCAAAACTGCACACAATACTCAAGATGTGGCCTCACCAAGGCCCTGTACAACTGCAGCAAGACATCCTTGTTCCTGTACTCGAATCCTCTCGCTCCCACTCAGTTCGCCCCACCATTGGCAGCTGTGCCTTCAGCCGCCTATGACATAGTATTTACAGCACAGAAACAGGCCATTCGGCCCAACTGCTCCGTGCCGGTGTTTATGCTCCACTCGAGCCTCCTCCCGCCCCTCTTCATCTCACCCTTTCAACATAACCTTCTATTCCTTTCTCCCTCATGTGTTTATCTAACTTCCCCTTAAACACATCAATACTATTCGCTTCAACCACTCCCTGTGGTGGCGAGTTCCACATTCTCCCCACTCTCTGGGTAAAGAAGTTTCTCCTGAATTCCCGATTGGATTTATTAGTGACTACCTAAACCTCTCTGCCTTGCTACCTCCCTCTCCTCTATAAAAACCACCTCTTTCACCCCTCCTGATATTTAATCTTTCACTGGACACCCATTTTTCCCTTGCGCCTCTGTGAAGCACCTTGGGACACACTTCTACGTTGAAGGCGCTCCATAAACACGAGTTCAAACAATCACACGGCAAGATGGATGAGGCTGACTGTGAGTTCTGGACTGCGGGCGAGGGACTGGACAGAGCACAGACCCTCTGCCCTTGAGGGAGGCAGAGCCGACGAGTGGATGTGCTGTATTTGGACTTTCAGAAGGCTTTCGATAAGGTCCCGCATAAGAGATTAGCGTGTAAAGTTAAGGCACATGGGATTGGGGGCAAGGTATTGACTTGGATAGAGAACTGGTTGGCAGACAGAAAGCAAAGAGTTGGAATAAACGGGTCTTTTTCCGAGTGGCAGACAGTGACTAGTGGGGTACCGCAGGGATCGGTGCTAGGGCCCCAGCTATTCACAATATATATTAATGATCTAGACAAGGGAACTAGATGTAATATCTCCAAGTTTGCAGACGACACAAAGCTGGGTGGGCGTGTGTGCTGTGAGGAGGATGCAGAGAAACTCCAGTATGATTTGGACAGGTTGGGTGATTGGGTAGAAACATGGCAGATGCAGTATAATGTGGATAAATGCGAGGTTATCCACTTTGGTGTCAAAAACAGGAAGGCAGATTATTATCTGAATGGCAATAGATTGGGAGAAGGGGAAGTGCAACGAGACCTGGGTGTCCTTGTGCACCAGTTGCTGAAGGTAAGCATGCAGGTGCAGCAGGCGGTTAAGAAGGCAGATGGTATGTTGGCCTTCGTAGCGAGAGGGTTCGAGTACAGGAGCAAGGATGTCTTGCTGCAGTTGTACAGGGCCTTGGTGAGACCACACCTTGAGTATTGTGTGCAGTTTTGGTCGCCTTATCTGAGGAAGGATGTTCTTGCCATGGAAGGAGTTCAGCGAAGATTCACCAGGCTGATACCTGGGATGGCAGGAATGATGTATGAGGAGAGATTGGGTCGATTGGGCTTATACTCGCTGGAGTTTAGAAGAATGAGAGGGGATCTCATTGAAACTTATAAAATTCTAACAGGCCTAGACAGACTAGATGCAGGAAGGATGTTCCCGATGGTCGGGGAGTCCAGAACCAGGGGTCACAGTCTAAGGATAAGGGGTAAGCCATTTAGGACTGAGATGAGGAGGAATTTCTTCACCCAGAGAGTGGTGAACCTGTGGAATTCTCTACCACACAGGGCAGTTGAGGCCAATTCATTAAATATATTCAAGAAAGAGTTGGATATATTTCTTAAGGCTAAAGGGATCAAGGGGTATGGAGAGAAGGCAGGGACAGGGTACTGAATTTGGATGATCAGCCATGATCTCATTGAATGGCGGAGCAGGCTCGAGGGGCCGAATGGCCTACTGCTCCTATCTTCTATGTAAAAGTGTAGCAAGTTCAAAGCCAGATCTTGGTATAAGGCCGGGTGCATCAGGGCTGTCAGGTTTAACTCGCTGGAGGGCCTTAGAAAGAAGGAACGAACTAGCGCCTTTCACAATCTCGGGGCGTCCCAAAGCCCTTTACAGCCAATGAAGCACTTCTGAAATGGCGCAATGTAATTGCATAGAAACATAGAAGATAGGAGCAGGAGTAGGCCATTCGGCCCCTCGAGCCTGCTCCGCCATTTAATGAGATCATGGCTGATCATCCAAACTCAGTACCCTGTCCCTGCCTTCTCCCCATATCCCTTGATCCCTTTAGCCTTAAGAAATATATCTAACTCCTTCTTGAATATATTTAATGAATTGGCCTCTACTGCCTTCTGTGGTAGAGAATTCCACAGGTTCACCACTCTCTGGGTGAAGAAATTCCTCCTCATTTCTGTCCTAAAAATGTCCTTAGACTGTGACCCCTGGTTCTGGACTCCCCGACCATCAGGAACATCCTTCCTGCATCTAGTCTGTGCAGTCCTGTCAGAATTTTATAAGTTTCAATGAGATCCCCTCTCATTCTTCTAAACTCCAGCGAGTACAAGCCCAATTGATCCAATCTCTCCTCATACGTCATTCCTGCCATCCCAGGTATCAGCCTGGTGAATCTTCGCTGAACTCCTTCCATGGCAAGAACATCCTTCCTCAGATAAGGTGACCAAAACTGCACACAATACTCAAGGTGTGGTCTCACCAAGGCCCTGTACAACTGCAGCAAGACATCCTTGCTCCTGTACTCGAACCCTCTCGCTACGAAGGCCAACATACCATTTGCCTTCTTAACCGCCGGCTGCACCTGCATGCTTACCTTCAGTGACAGGTGCACAAGGACACCCAGGTCTCGTTGCACTTCCCCTTCTCCCAATCTATTGCCATTCAGATAATAATCTGCCTTCCTGTTTTTGCCACCAAAGTGGATAACCTCGCATTTATCCATGTTATATTGCATCTGCCATGCTTCTGCCCAATCACCCAACCTGTCCAAATCATCCTGGAGTTTCTCGGCATCCTCCTCACAGCACACACGCCCACCCAGCTTTGTCTCGTCTGCAAATTTGGAGATATTACATCTAGTTCCCTCGTCTAGATCATTTATATATATTGTGAATAGCTGGGGTCCAAGGACCGATCCCTGCGGTACCCCACTAGTCACTGCCTGCCACTCGGAAAAAGACCCGTTTATTCCAACTCTTTGCTTTCTGTCTGCCAACCAGTTCTCTATCCAAGTCGATACCTTGCCCCCAATCCCATGTGCCTTAACTTTACACGCTAATCTCTTATGCGGGACCTTATCGAAAGCCTTCTGAAAGTCCAAATACACCACATCCACTGGTTCTCCCTTATCTATTTTACCAGTTACATCCTCAAAAAATTCCAGTAGATTAGTCGAGCACGATTTACCTTTTGTAAATCCATGTTGACTTTGTCCGATCCTGTCACTGTTTTCCAAGTGCTCTGCTATTACATCTTTTATAATGGACTCTAGCATTTTCCCCACTACCGATGTCAGGCTTACCGGTCTGTAATTTCCGGTTTTCTCTATCACCTTTTTTGAATAGTGGGGTAACATTAGCTACCCTCCAATCCATGGGTACTGTTCCAGATTCCATCGAATGTTGGAAGATGATCAGCAATGCATCTACTATTTCTAGGGCCACTTCCTTAAGTACCCTAGGATGTAGATTATCAGGCCCTGGGGATTTATCGGCCTTCAATCCCATCAATATCCCCAACACCATTTCCCTACAAATACTGATTTCTTTCAGTTCCTCCCTTTCATCAGACCCTATGTTCCCCGACATCTCTGGGAGGTTATTTGTGTCCTCCTTTGTGAAGACAGAGCTAAAATATGTATTTAATTGGTCTGCCATTTCTTTGTTCCCCATTATAAATTCTCCTGATTCTGACTGCAAGGGACCTACGCTTGACTTCACCAATCTTTTTCTTTTCACATATCTATAAAAGCTTTTACAGTCAGTTTTTATGTTCCCTGCAAGCTTACTCTCATATTCTATTTTCCCTTTCTTAAGATGGAGTTGATGAGGAGCCGGGGCTCGGTTAAAGCCTGGGCCGAGGCACCCGGAGGTCTGGTGCAGCAGGGCGCTCTCTCTTGGCTTCGGCTCGCGGGATGGGAAGGGTGTGGGCTGATCGAAGGCACCGACGGTTCTCGGGAGGGGGCGGGGGGAAACGAGAGTTTAGAAGAATGAGAGGTGATCTCATTGAAATGTATAAGATTCTGAGGGGGGGTGGGGATTGATAGGGTAGATGCTGAGAGGATGTTTCCACAGGCTGGGAGTCTAGAACCAGGGGGTCACAGTCTCGGAATAAGGGGTTGGCCATTTCGGACTCAGATGAGGAGGAATTTCTTCACTCGGAGGGTGGTGAATCTTTGGAATTCTCTACCCCAGAGGACTGTGGAGGTTCAGACCGAGATCAATAGATTTTTGAATATTGAGGGAATCCAGGGATATGGGGATCCGGCGGGAAAGTGGAGATGAGGTAGAAGATCAGCCACGATCTCATTGAATGGCGGAGCAGGCGCGAGGGGCCGAATGACCGACTCCTGCTCCTAATTCTTTTATGTTCGCTCAGATCTGAAAACTCTCGGGGGGCGGTCGAGTCTCCGGGAATTGATGACTAATTTCCGGGACGCTGAGGCGAGCGTGGACCATGGGAGGAGGCCGCTTGGCCCATCGTAACCCTGCCGGTTCTCTGACAGAGCGATCCAACGAAGGGCCGAGCACCCCGCACCCGCCCCCCCCCCCCCCCCCTGCACATTTCTCCTTTTCAACCATTTCCAAAAAAATGGGGTGTGATTAATATAATAAATGGTTTGGGGGGGGGGGGAAATAAAAGGTAAGTATAAAAATGTTGGACAGGGAAGCTTCATCACCATCTCCAAATAGTGGAGGGAAGGCGGGGCGCTGGGGTCATTGACGTTCGGAGCGACCAATGGCAAGAGTGCACCGATGAGTGACACGTGAGGCGGACCAATAGCAAGAGGTTTTCCGGTGCTCGGCCAATGATGGGAGTGTGGGGGTGGGGATACTTGACACACAGGGCGAACCAATGGCATAAGCGCTTTGGGCTGATTGACGTAACGGGCCGACCAATGATGGGCGGGTAGGGGGTGGGGATACTGGAGGGCGAACCAATGCCATAAGCGGTTTCGAGTGATTGACGTAGCGCGTCAACAATGATTGGAGGGTAGGGGGCGGGAGTGATGCGCGGAGTGGCCCGACCAATGGCAAGCGGGTTTTGGGGTGATTGACGTACCAGGCGGACCAATGGCTAAAGCGTTGCGATCTGATTGACGTATGGCGCCGTCCAATGACGGGAGGGTAGAGGGGCGGGTACGCTTGACGTCCGTTGCGGACCAATAACGAGAGCGTTGGAGGGTGATTGACGGACGGTGCCGACCATTTGGCGGGACGGGTGCGTGTGATTGACGCGCCGACCAACCAACGGGCGTTGGGGAGGAGGGACAAACTCCCGGAATACGTCGAGGCAAGGTTGGCAAGGGGCAGCGCCGAGGACCGCGGTGGGAATTTCTCTTACCTGATGAGTTCGTGGCGTTGCTCCACCAGCTTGGTCACCTTCAGCTGCTGCTGGCCGGCCTTCCTCTGAGGCCGGGGGCCGCCGCAGCCATCGCCGCCCGAGCCCGGCGGAGTCTCCAGCGCCAAGAAGCGGCGGTCGGCGGCCGCCGGTCTGATTGGCCAGTTGGTTGCCGTGGCGACCGGCCCGCCGTTGCCAGGCGGCGTGGCCGAGCGGACCGCGCCTGCGCGCTGCGCCCGGCCAGGCTGGTCCACTCTCCCCCGCTCGGCTGGGTGCCGCCGGCTTTTGGCCCAACCCTCCGGCCTCTGGCCGCCTCCCGCCGCCGCCTGGGGGACGCGGGGGAGGGAGGCGCGACGTAGTGTCCGAGCCGGGCGGCAGGCCCCAGGGCTCTGGGAGGACCGCGGCCTGCCTCCCCGCTGCTGCTGTCGGCTGCGATCCCCCCGCTCCGCTGACGGGGTGATTTGGAACAGTCCGCCGGCCTTGACCTTTGACCCGCTGCTTGGCTCCGCCTCGGACGCCACCTGCAGTAACCCCGGCTTCCTGCGGGGGGCGTAGCGATCGACTGAAAATCCCTCCCACATCCAGGGCAGCCCTTTGCCCCTGCCCTGGGGGCATGACCCTTGCTCCTTGGCCCTGCCCAGTGGGCATGACCCTTGTTCCTTGCCCTGCGGGCGCGACCCTTGATCTTCGCCCCTGTCCTGCGGGCCTGACCCTCGATCTTCGACCATGCCCAGTGGGCATGACCCTTGCTCCTTGCCCTGCGGGCACGACCCTCGATCTTCGCCCCTGCCCTGCGGGCACGTCCCATCGACTGGGGTCGCCAAGCCAGGAAGCATTTGAGGACATTCCGGTCTCGAATCCCAGGCCCGTTTGCACGGCCTTTCCCAAAAAAATGCAAAAAAAAGGAGTCGGATCAATGCGGGGTGAGATACAAACTGTCCCATCAAACACTCCCAGGGCACGGATTAGATACAGAGTAAAGCTGCCTCTACACTGTCCCATCAAGCACTCCTAGGGCAGGTACAGCATGTGTTAGATACAGAGTGAAGCACCCTCTACACTGTCCCATCAAACACTCCCAGGGCAGGTACAGCACGGGTTAGATACAGAGTAAAGCTCCCTCTACACTGTCCCATCAAACACTCCCAGGGCAGGTACAGCACGGGTTAGATACAGAGTAAATCTCCCTCTACACTGTCCCATCAAACACTCCCAGGGCAGGTACAGCACGGGTTAGATACAGAGTAAAGCTCCCTCTACACTGTCCCCATCAAACACTCCCAGGGCAGGTACAGCACAGGTTAGATACAGAGTAAAGCTCCCTCTACACTGTCCCATCAAACACTCCCAGGGCAGGTACAGCACGGGGTTAGATACAGAGTAAAGCTCCCTCTACACTGTCCCATCAAACACTCCCAGGGCAGGTACAGCACGGGTTAGATACAGAGTAAAGCTCCCTCTACACTGTCCCATTTTGTTCTCCCTGAGCTGGTATGTTAGAATGTTAGTTCTGCCCTCCCCTAACACTGTGATTGAACCCTCCTTTCCACCTATTTACTTACTGGTGATGGCTGGTTATCTCTGCCTCTTCACGACTTCTGTGGACGCAACATTCATCACTGCCTGGATTCTCACTGGCCACTGGCGTTAGAATGAAGTTGATTTCCTCATCCTCCCCAGTAGACTATGAAGAGATGGACAGTAACAAATGGGGCCATGTGTCCCAGGTACTGCACGGGTTAGATACGAACGATATATGCCATTAAAGAAGATGTGTATCCCACAAACAAGGTGATATCAGAGAAATTTACGGCACAGAAGGAGGCCATTCGGCCCATCGTGTCTGTGCCGGCTGAAAAAGAGCTCTCCAGCCTAATCCCACTTTCCAGCTCTTGGGCCGTAGCCCTGTAGGTTACATCACTTCAAGTGCAGATCCAAATACTTGTTAAATGTGATGAGGGTCTCTGCCTCTCCCACCCTTTCAGGCAGTGAGTTCCAGACCCCCACCACCCTCTGGGTGAAAAAAGTTCTCAACTCCCCTCTAATCCTTCTCCCAATTACTTTAAATCCATGCCACTGGTTATTGAGCTCTCTGCGAAGGGAAATAGGTCCTTCCTAGCCACTCGACCTAGATTTTCAAAAGGCCTTCGATAAGGAACCCCATAATAGACTGATGAACAAGGTCAGAGAGTGCGGAGTCAGGGGACAAGTAGCAGAATGGATTGCTGGCTGGCTTCAGGACAGAAAGCAGAGAGTAGGGGTAAAGGGCAGCTATTCACAGTGGCAGAAGGTGGGTAGTGGTGTTCCACAAGGATCAGTGCTGGGACCACTGCCGGTCACAATTTACATGAACGATTTAGACTTTGGAATCAAAAACACAATTTCTAAATTTAGCGGACACCAAATTGGGGGGGATAGTCAATACTGAGGAGAACTGCAACAAATTACAGGAGGACATTAATAAACTTGCAGAATGGGCATGTAATTGGCAAATGAATTTCAACACAGATAAATGTGAGGTATTACATTTTGGTAGGAAAAATAAGGAGGTCACTTATTACTTTGAAAATAAGAATCTAAATGGGGTCGAAGAGCAGAGGGATCTGGGAGAACAAATACACAAATCACTAAAGGTAGTGACACAGGTTAACAAGGCCATAAAAAAAGCAAACCAAGCACTAGGGTTTATTTCTAGAGGGACAGAATTGAAAAGTAGGGAAGTTATGCTAAACCTGTATCGAACCTTGGTTAGACCACACTTGGAGTACTGTGTACAGTTCTGGTCGCCATATTATAAAAAGGATATAAGCAAAGGATACCAGGCTGATACCTGGGATGGCAGGAATGATGTATGAGGAGAGATTGGGTCGATTGGGCTTGTACTCGCTGGAGTTTAGAAGAATGAGAGGGGATCTCGTTGAAACTTATAAAATTCTAACAGGACTGGACAGACTAGATGCAGGAAGGATGTTCCCGATGGCCGGGGAGTCCAGAACCAGGGGTCACAGTCTAAGGATAAGGGGTAAGCCATTTAGGACAGAGATGAGGAGGAATTTCTTCACCCAGAGAGTGGTGAACCTGTGGAATTCTCTACCACAGAAGGCAGTAGAGGCCAATTCATTAAATATATTCAAGAAGGAGTTAGATATATTTTTTAAGGCTAAAGGGATCAAGGGATATGGGGAGAAGGCAGGGACAGGGTACGGAGTTTGGATGATCAGCCATGATCTCATTGAATGGCGGAACAGGCTCGAGGGGCCGAATGGCCTACTCCTGCTCCGATCTTCTATGTTTCTATGATATAGAGGCACTGGAGAGGGTGCAGAGAAGATTTACAAGGATGATACCAGAAATGCGAGGGTCTACATATCAGGAAAGGATGAACAGGCTGGGTCTCTTTCTAGAAAATAGAAGGCTGAGGGGTGACCTAATAGAGGTCTTTAAAAAAAATGAGGAAAGGTTTTGATAGAGTGGATACAGAGAGAGTGTTTCCACATGTGGGGAAGAGCATAACTAGAGGCCATCAATATAAGATAGTCACCAAGAAATCCAATCGGGAATTCAGGAGAAACTTCTTCACCCAGAGAGTGGGGAGAATGTGGAACTCGCTACCACAGGGAGTGGTTGAGGCGAATAGCAGAGATGCATTTAAGGGGAAGCTGGACAAGCGTATGAGGGAGAAGGGAATACAGGTTTATGCTGATAGGGTGAGATGCGGAAAGACGGGAGGAGGTTCGAGTGGAGCATAATCGCCGGCATGCACTGGTTGGGCCGAATGGCCTCTTTCTGTGTCATGTATCCTATGTAATATCCATTAATTAACAAGGAGATATCCCACTAAAAGGTCATGTATCCCATTAATAGGGCCATGTATGTGGTGCCCCTCTCTGTTTCCTGCCTGGTTGGTGCCGGCTCCCCTGGGGAGGAGGGAGAGGGCGTTTCCCGGCTGGTTAAATCCAGTGGTGGGGTCCCAGCTAAAACTCACCTGCAAGGCGACCTCAAACATGGATTCCAGATAGCGCATCAGCTCGGCGTGCAGGGACGCCAGGGTGGGGGTCCGGGGGCCGCGCCCGGCCTTGCCCCAGGCGCCCGGGCAGGAGCTGGTGCTGGGGTGGGGGCAGTGCTTGGGCGTGGGCATGCTCCTGGGGCTGGGCTTCACGCAATGGTTCATGAACACCGCCTGCCTATGTGGCCACCACATGCTGGGCTGGGAAGCTGTAACTCACAATGAGAGCGTTGCCCGGCCACAGTTACCCGGGCAACTGCCACCCGCAGCCAATGAGCGGCGCCGCCTCATTTGTTACATCACGGGCTTTTCTTAAAGGGGCCGTCTCACTCTTATTAAAGAGCCTTTACAAATCGGCTGGCTTTAATTCCCAGGGCAGTGTCTGCACATGTGTCAGGGTTCATTTTTGCAAGTGTGTTTGCGATTATAAAGTTCAGCTAAAGGAATTTAATCCGACTCCAAATGATTCTGTTTTGACATTTGAAAGTGAAAAATATTTGACTATTATTTGTATCGTGATCTCCCTGAGTTTTACTTCTGAGTTCCTTTCTAATAGGTGGTGGGAGGTTTTATACATGGGGAAAAGTTCAGTAACCAGCTACTTTTTACAGTTTTAATCCAATCATGGCTCAGTGGGTATCTCTCTCTCTCGCTCTCGTCTCTGAGTCAGAAGGTCGTGGGTTCGAGTTCCACGCCAGAGATTTGAGCACAAAAATCTAGGCTGACACTCCCAGTGACAGTATTGAGGGAGCGCCGCACTGTCGGAGGGACAGTACTGAGGGAGCGCCGCACTGTCGGAGGGGCGGTACTGAGGGAGCGCTGCACTGTCGGAGGGGCAGTACTGAGGGAGCGCCGCACTGTGGGAGGGGGCAGTACTGAGGGAGCGCCGCACTGTCGGAGGGGCAGTACTGAGGGAGCGCCGCACTGTGGGAGGGGGCAGTACTGAGGGAGCGCCGTACTGTCGGAGGGGCGGTACTGAGGGGGCGCCGCACTGTCGGAGGGGCGGTACTGAGGGAGCGCCGCACTGTCGGAGGGGCGGTACTGAGGGAGCGCCGCACTGTCGGAGGGGCGGTACTGAGGGAGTGTCGGAGGGGCGGTACTGAGGGAGCGCCGCACTGTCGGAGGGGCGGTACTGAGGGAGCGCCGCACTGTCGGAGGGGCGGTACTGAGGGGGCGCCGCACTGTCGGAGGGGCGGTACTGAGGGAGCGCCGCACTGTCGGAGGGGCGGTACTGAGGGAGCGCCGCACTGTCGGAGGGTCGGTACTGAGGGAGCGCCGCACTGTCGGAGGGGCGGTACTGAGGGAGCGCCGCACTGTCGGAGGGGCGGTACTGAGGGAGCGCCGCACTGTCGGAGGGGCGGTACTGAGGGAGCGCCGCACTGTCGGAGGGGCGGTACTGAGGGAGCGCCGCACTGTCGGAGGGGCGGTACTGAGGGAGCGCCGCACTGTCGGAGGGGCGGTACTGAGGGAGCGCCGCACTGTCGGAGGTGCGGTACTGAGGGAGCGCCGCACTGTCGGAGGGGCGGTACTGAGGGAGCGCCGCACTGTCGGAGGTGCAGTACTGAGGGAGCGCCGCACTGTCGGAGGGGCAGTACTGAGGGAGCGCCGCACTGTCGGAGGGGCAGTACTGAGGGAGCACCGCACTGTCGGAGGGGCAGTACTGAGGGAGCGCCGCATTGTCGGAGGGGCCGTCTTTCAGATGAGATGATAAACCTAGGCCCCGTCTGCTCTCTCAGGTGTATGTAAAAGATCCCACGGCCACTGTTGGAAGAAGAGTTCTCCCCGGTGTCCTGGCCAATATTTTATTTATTTTTTCTTCCACAATACAATGAATTTGCCGCTCCTCTGACTTTACAGCGAGGAGGAATAAAAATAGCTGTAACTGTATCGGAGTAACGTTTAAAAAATTGTGTGTAATGGGAGGGAAACAGGTTGTGGGGGGACTGTCAATATCCCAAAGACACTCGAATTTCTACAGCGCCTTTCATCATCCCAAAGTGCTTTACAGCCAATGAAGTACTTTTTGAAGTGCAGTCACTGTTGTAATGTAGGAAACGCAGCAGTCTATTTGCGCACAGCAAGCTCCCACGAACCGCTATGTGATAATGACCCAGATCATCTGTTTTAGTGATGCTGGTTCAGGGATAAATATTGGCCCCAGGACACCGGGGAGAACTCCCCCTGCTCTTCTTCCAATAGTGGCCGTGGGATCTTTTACATCCGCCTGAGAGAGCAGACGGGGCCTCGGTTTAACGTCTCATCCGAAAGATGGCCCCTCTGACAGTGCTGCACTCCCTCAGTACCGCCTCTCCGACAGTGCGGCGCTCCCTCAGTACTGCCCCTCTGACAGTGCGGCGCTCTCTCAGTACTGCCCCTCCGACAGTGCGGCGCTCCCTCAGTACCGCCCCTCCGACAGTGCGGCGCTCCCTCAGTACCGCCCCTCCGACAGTGCGGCGCTCCCTCAGTACTGCCCCTCCGACAGTGCAGCTCTCCCTCAGTACCGCCTCTCCGACAGTGCGGCGCTCCCTCAGTACTGCCCCTCCGACAGTGCGGCTCTCCCTCAGTACCGCCTCTCCGACAGTGCGGCGCTCCCTCAGTACTGCCCCTCCGACAGTGCGGCTCTCCCTCAGTACCGCCTCTCCGACAGTGCGGCGCTCCCTCAGTACTGCCCCTCTGACAGTGCGGCGCTCTCTCAGTACCGCCCCTCCGACAGTGCGGCGCTCCCTCAGTACCGCCCCTCCGACAGTGCGGCGCTCCCTCAGTACCGCCCCTCCGACAGTGCGGCGCTCCCTCAGTACCGCCTCTCCGACAGTGCGGCGCTCCCTCAGTACTGCCCCTCCGACAGTGCGGCGCTCTCTCAGTACTGCCCCTCCGACAGTGCGGCGCTCCCTCAGTACCGCCCCTCCGACAGTGCGGCGCTCCCTCAGTACTGCCCCTCCGACAGTGCGGCGCTCCCTCAGTACTGCCCCATGACAGTGCGGCGCTCTCTCAGTACTGCCCTCCGACAGTGCAGCGCTCCCTCGGTACTGCCCCTCCGACAGTGCGGCGCTCCCTCAGTACCGCCCCTCCGACAGTGCGGCGCTCCCTCAGTACCGCCCCTCCGACAGTGCGGCGCTGCCTCAGTTCCGCCCCTCCGACACTGCGGCGCTCCCTCAGAACCGCCACTCCGACAGTGCGACGCTCCCTCAGTACTGCCCCTCCAACAGTGCCGCGCTCCCTCAGTACTGCCCCTCCGACAGTGCGGCCCTCCCTCAGTACTGTCCCTCCGATCAGTGCGGCGCTCCCTCAGTACTGCCGCTCCGACAGTGCGGCCCTCCCTCAGTACTGCCCCTCCGATCAGTGCGGCGCTCCCTCAGTACTGCCCCTCCGACAGTGCGACGCTCCCTCAGTACTGCCCCTCCAACAGTGCCGCGCTCCCTCAGTACTGCCCCTCCGACAGTGCGGCCCTCCCTCAGTACTGCCCCTCCGATCAGTGCGGCGCTCCCTCAGTACTGCCCCTCCGACAGTGTGGCGCTCCCTCAGTACTGGCACTGGCAGCGTCGGCCTAGCATTTGTGCTCAAGTCCCTGCAGCGAGGCTGGAACCCACAAGGGCTGCCCACCGAGTCTCGGCCTGCGGGTTAGGGAGCAGGTCCTCCTCCCATTCTCTAGGGGGCGCCAGGTCCACGCTCCGGGGTGGCCTGTGGCAGGAGGTGGAGGTTGCTCAGGCCTCGTTCTTGCCATCCGCTCCCCACACCTCTCCTAACATTCATTTAAAAACACTCGTTTACAACCCCGCGGCTTCCGATTCCCCTTCGGATCCTGATCTCGAAGGCTCAGTCTGTGAGTAAACGCTACTGCTCGCGGCGTGACGCTGCCAAGCCTCCCCTTCGTGGCTCCGCGGAGTGACATTAAAACCGCGGGCGCGCTCTGCTCCGGACCCGGTGGCCCCCTGGGTTAGAGAGAGGGGAGAATCAGCCAGGGTTCCTGCTCCTGATCACTGCCCAGTGACCCCCTGGGTTAGAGAGAGGGGAGAATCAGCCAGGGTTCCTGCTCCTGATCACTGCCCAGTGACCCCCTGGGTTAGGGAGAGGGGAGAATCAGCCAGGGTTCCTGCTCCTGATCACTGCCCAGTGACCCCCTGGGTTAGGGAGAGGGGAGAATCAGCCAGGGTTCCTGCTCCTGATCACTGCCCAGTGACCCCCTGGGTTAGGGAGAGGGGAGAATCAGCCAGGGTTCCTGCTCCTGATCACTGCCCAGTGACCCCCTGGGTTAGGGAGAGGGGAGAATCAGCCAGGGTTCCTGCTCCTGATTACTGCCCAGTGACCCCCTGGGTTAGGGAGAGGGGAGAATCAGCCAGGGTTCCTGCTCCTGATCACTGCCCGGTGACCGCTGGGTTAGAGAGAGGGGAGAATCAGCCAGGGTTCCTGGTCCTGATCACTGCCCTGTGACCCCTGGGTTAGAGAGAGGGGAGAATCAGCCAGGGTTCCTGCTCCTGATCACTGCCCGGTGACCCCCTGGGTTAGAGAGAGGAGAGAATCAGCCAGGGTTCCTGCTCCTGATCACTGCCCAGTGACCCCCTGGGTTAGGGAGAGGGGAGAATCAGCCAGGGTTCCTGCTCCTGATCACTGCCCAGTGACCCCTGGGTTAGAGAGAGGGGAGAATCAGCCAGGGTTCCTGCTCCTGATCACTGCCCAGTGACCCCCTGGGTTAGGGAGAGGGGAGAATCAGCCAGGGTTCCTGCTCCTGATCATTGCCCAGTGACCCCTGGGTTAGAGAGAGGGGAGAATCAGCCAGGGTTCCTGCTCCTGATCACTGCCCAGTGACCCCTGGGTTAGAGAGAGGGGAGAATCAGCCAGGGTTCCTGCTCCTGATCACTGCCCAGTGACCCCCTGGGTTAGGGAGAGGGGAGAATCAGCCAGGGTTCCTGCTCCTGATCACTGCCCGGTGACCCCCTGGGTTAGGGAGAGGGGAGAATCAGCCAGGGTTCCTGCTCCTGATCACTGCCCGGTGACCCCCTGGGTTAGGGAGAGGGGAGAATCAGCCAGGGTTCCTGCTCCTGATCACTGCCCGGTGACCCCTGGGTTAGAGAGAGGGGAGAATCAGCCAGGGTTCCTGCTCCTGATCACTGCCCGGTGACCCCTGGGTTAGAGAGAGGGGAGAATCAGCCAGGGTTCCTGCTCCTGATCACTGCCCAGTGACCCCTGGGTTAGAGAGAGGAGAGAATCAGCCAGGGTTCCTGCTCCTGATCACTGCCCAGTGACCCCTGGGTTAGAGAGAGGGGAGAATCAGCCAGGGTTCCTGCTCCTGATCACTGCCCAGTGACCCCTGGGTTAGGGAGAGGAGAGAATCAGCCAGGGTTCCTGCTCCTGATCACTGTCCAGTGACCCCTGGGTTAGGGAGAGGAGAGAATCAGCCAGGGTTCCTGCTCCTGATCACTGCCCAGTGACCCCCTGGGTTAGATAGAGGGGAGAATCAGCCAGGGTTCCTGCTCCTGATCACTGCCCAGTGACCCCCTGGGTTAGGGAGAGGGGAGAATCAGCCAGGGTTCCTGCTCCTTATCACTGCCCAGTGACCCCCTGTGTTAGAGAGAGGGGAGAATCAGCCAGGGTTCCTGCTCCTGATCACTGCCCAGTGACCCCCTGGGTTAGGGAGAGGGGAGAATCAGCCAGGGTTCCTGCTCCTGATCACTGCCCAGTGACCCCCTGGGTTAGGGAGAGGGGAGAATCAGCCAGGGTTCCTGCTCCTGATTACTGCCCAGTGACCCCCTGGGTTAGGGAGAGGGGAGAATCAGCCAGGGTTCCTGCACCTGATCACTGCCCGGTGACCGCTGGGTTAGAGAGAGGGGAGAATCAGCCAGGGTTCCTGGTCCTGATCACTGCCCTGTGACCCCTGGGTTAGAGAGAGGGGAGAATCAGCCAGGGTTCCTGCTCCTGATCACTGCCCGGTGACCCCCTGGGTTAGAGAGAGGAGAGAATCAGCCAGGGTTCCTGCTCCTGATCACTGCCCAGTGACCCCCTGGGTTAGGGAGAGGGGAGAATCAGCCAGGGTTCCTGCTCCTGATCACTGCCCAGTGACCCCTGGGTTAGAGAGAGGGGAGAATCAGCCAGGGTTCCTGCTCCTGATCACTGCCCAGTGACCCCCTGGGTTAGGGAGAGGGGAGAATCAGCCAGGGTTCCTGCTCCTGATCATTGCCCAGTGACCCCTGGGTTAGAGAGAGGGGAGAATCAGCCAGGGTTCCTGCTCCTGATCACTGCCCAGTGACCCCTGGGTTAGAGAGAGGGGAGAATCAGCCAGGGTTCCTGCTCCTGATCACTGCCCAGTGACCCCCTGGGTTAGGGAGAGGGGAGAATCAGCCAGGGTTCCTGCTCCTGATCACTGCCCGGTGACCCCCTGGGTTAGGGAGAGGGGAGAATCAGCCAGGGTTCCTGCTCCTGATCACTGCCCGGTGACCCCCTGGGTTAGGGAGAGGGGAGAATCAGCCAGGGTTCCTGCTCCTGATCACTGCCCGGTGACCCCTGGGTTAGAGAGAGGGGAGAATCAGCCAGGGTTCCTGCTCCTGATCACTGCCCGGTGACCCCTGGGTTAGGGAGAGGAGAGAATCAGCCAGGGTTCCTGCTCCTGATCACTGCCCAGTGACCCCCTGGGTTAGATAGAGGGGAGAATCAGCCAGGGTTCCTGCTCCTGATCACTGCCCAGTGACCCCCTGGGTTAGGGAGAGGGGAGAATCAGCCAGGGTTCCTGCTCCTTATCACTGCCCAGTGACCCCCTGTGTTAGAGAGAGGGGAGAATCAGCCAGGGTTCCTGCTCCTGATCACTGTCCAGTGACCCCCTGGGTTAGGGAGAGGGGAGAATCAGCCAGGGTTCCTGCTCCTGATCACTGCCCAGTGACCCCTGGGTTAGAGAGAGAGAGGAGAATCAGCCAGGGTTCCTGCTCCTGATCACTGCCCAGTGACCCCTGGGTTAGGGAGAGGGGAGAATCAGCCAGGGTTCCTGCTCCTGATCACTGCCCAGTGACCCCTGGGTTAGAGAGAGGGGAGAATCAGCCAGTGTTCCTGCTCCTGATCACTGCCCGGTGACCCCTGTGTTAGCGAGAGGAGAGAATCAGCCAGGGTTCCTGCTCCTGATCACTGCCCAGTGACCCCTGGGTTAGAGAGAGGGGAGAATCAGCCAGGGTTCCTGCTCCTGATCACTGCCCAGTGACCCCCTGGGTTAGGGAGAGAGGAGAATCAGCCAGGGTTCCTGCTCCTGATCACTGCCCAGTGACACCCTGGGTTAGGGAGAGGGGAGAATCAGCCAGGGTTCCTGCTCCTGATCACTGCCCAGTGACCGCCTGGGTTAGGGAGAGGGGAGAATCAGCCAGGGTTCCTGCTCCTGATCACTGCCCGGTGACCCCCTGGGTTAGGGAGAGGGGAGAATCAGCCAGGGTTCTTGCTCCTGATCACTGCCCGGTGACCCCTGGGTTAGAGAGAGGGGAGAATCAGCCAGGGTTCCTGCTCCTGATCACTGCCCAGTGATCCCCTGGGTTAGAGAGAGGGGAGAATCAGCCAGGGTTCCTGCTCCTGATCACTGCCATGTGACCCCTGGGTTAGGGAGAGGAGAGAATCAGCCAGGGTTCCTGCTCCTGATCACTGTCCAGTGACCCCTGGGTTAGGGAGAGGAGAGCATCAGCCAGGGTTCCTGCTCCTGATCACTGCCCAGTGACCCCCTGGGTTAGAGAGAGGGGAGAATTAGCCAGGGTTCCTGCTCCTGATCACTGCCCAGTGACCCCCTGGGTTAGGGAGAGGGGAGAATCAGCCAGGGTTCCTGCTCCTGATCACTGCCCGGTGACCCCTGGGTTAGGGAGAGGGGAGAATGAGCCAGGGTTCCTGCTCCTGATCACTGCCCAGTGACCCCCTGGGTTAGGGAGAGGGGAGAATCAGCCAGGGTTCCTGCTCCTGATCACTGCCCGGTGACCCCTGGGTTAGGGAGAGGGGAGAATGAGCCAGGGTTCCTGCTCCTGATCACTGCCCAGTGACCCCCTGGGTTAGATAGAGGGGAGAATCAGCCAGGGTTCCTGCTCCTGATCACTGCCCAGTGACCCCCTGGGTTAGGGAGAGGGGAGAATCAGCCAGGGTTCCTGCTCCTGATCACTGCCCGGTGACCCCCTGGGTTAGGGAGAGGGGAGAATCAGCCAGGGTTCCTGCTCCTGATCACTGCCCAGTGACCCCCTGGGTTAGGGAGAGGGTAGAATCAGCCAGGGTTCCTGCTCCTGATCACTGCCCGGTGACCCCTGGGTTAGGGAGAGGGGAGAATCAGCCAGGGTTCCTGCTCCTGATCACTGCCCAGTGTCCCCCTGGGTTAGGGAGAGGAGAGAATCAGCCAGGGTTCCTGCTCCTGATCACTGCCCGGTGACCCCTGGGTTAGAGAGAGGGGAGAATCAGCCAGGGTTCCTGGTCCTGATCACTGCCCTGTGACCCCTGGGTTAGAGAGAGGGGAGAATCAGCCAGGGTTCCTGCTCCTGATCACTGCCCGGTGACCCCCTGGGTTAGAGAGAGGAGAGAATCAGCCAGGGTTCCTGCTCCTGATCACTGCCCAGTGACCCCCTGGGTTAGGGAGAGGGGAGAATCAGCCAGGGTTCCTGCTCCTGATCACTGCCCAGTGACCCCCTGGGTTAGGGAGAGGGGAGAATCAGCCAGGGTTCCTGCTCCTGATCACTGCCCAGTGAGCCCTGGGTTAGAGAGAGGGGAGAATCAGCCAGGGCTCCTGCTCCTGATCACTGCCCAGTGACCCCTGGGTTAGAGAGAGGGGAGAATCAGCCAGGGTTCCTGCTCCTGATCACTGCCCAGTGACCCCCTGGGTTAGGGAGAGGGGAGAATCAGCCAGGGTTCCTGCTCCTGATCATTGCCCAGTGACCCCTGGGTTAGAGAGAGGGGAGAATCAGCCAGGGTTCCTGCTCCTGATCACTGCCCAGTGACCCCTGGGTTAGAGAGAGGGGAGAATCAGCCAGGGTTCCTGCTCCTGATCACTGCCCAGTGACCCCCTGGGTTAGGGAGAGGGGAGAATCAGCCAGGGTTCCTGCTCCTGATCACTGCCCGGTGACCCCCTGGGTTAGGGAGAGGGGAGAATCAGCCAGGGTTCCTGCTCCTGATCACTGCCCGGTGACCCCCTGGGTTAGGGAGAGGGGAGAATCAGCCAGGGTTCCTGCTCCTGATCACTGCCCGGTGACCCCCTGGGTTAGGGAGAGGGGAGAATCAGCCAGGGTTCCTGCTCCTGATCACTGCCCAGTGACCCCTGGGTTAGAGAGAGGGAGAATCAGCCAGGGTTCCTGCTCCTGATCACTGCCCAGTGACCCCTGGGTTAGGGAGAGGAGAGAATCAGCCAGGGTTCCTGCTCCTGATCACTGTCCAGTGACCCCTGGGTTAGGGAGAGGAGAGAATCAGCCAGGGTTCCTGCTCCTGATCACTGCCCAGTGACCCCCTGGGTTAGATAGAGGGGAGAATCAGCCAGGGTTCCTGCTCCTGATCACTGCCCAGTGACCCCCTGGGTTAGGGAGAGGGGAGAATCAGCCAGGGTTCCTGCTCCTTATCACTGCCCAGTGACCCCCTGTGTTAGAGAGAGGGGAGAATCAGCCAGGGTTCCTGCTCCTGATCACTGTCCAGTGACCCCCTGGGTTAGGGAGAGGGGAGAATCAGCCAGGGTTCCTGCTCCTGATCACTGCCCAGTGACCCCTGGGTTAGAGAGAGAGAGGAGAATCAGCCAGGGTTCCTGCTCCTGATCACTGCCCAGTGACCCCTGGGTTAGGGAGAGGGGAGAATCAGCCAGGGTTCCTGCTCCTGATCACTGCCCAGTGACCCCTGGGTTAGAGAGAGGGGAGAATCAGCCAGGGTTCCTGCTCCTGATCACTGCCCGGTGACCCCTGTGTTAGCGAGAGGAGAGAATCAGCCAGGGTTCCTGCTCCTGATCACTGCCCAGTGACCCCTGGGTTAGAGAGAGGGGAGAATCAGCCAGGGTTCCTGCTCCTGATCACTGCCCAGTGACCCCCTGGGTTAGGGAGAGAGGAGAATCAGCCAGGGTTCCTGCTCCTGATCACTGCCCAGTGACCCCTGGGTTAGAGAGAGGGGAGAATCAGCCAGGGTTCCTGCTCCTGATCACTGCCCGGTGACCCCTGGGTTAGAGAGAGGGGAGAATCAGCCAGGGTTCCTGCTCCTGATCACTGCCCAGTGACCCCTGGGTTAGAGAGAGGAGAGAATCAGCCAGGGTTCCTGCTCCTGATCACTGCCCAGTGACCCCTGGGTTAGAGAGAGGGAGAATCAGCCAGGGTTCCTGCTCCTGATCACTGCCCAGTGACCCCTGGGTTAGGGAGAGGAGAGAATCAGCCAGGGTTCCTGCTCCTGATCACTGTCCAGTGACCCCTGGGTTAGGGAGAGGAGAGAATCAGCCAGGGTTCCTGCTCCTGATCACTGCCCAGTGACCCCCTGGGTTAGATAGAGGGGAGAATCAGCCAGGGTTCCTGCTCCTGATCACTGCCCAGTGACCCCCTGGGTTAGGGAGAGGGGAGAATCAGCCAGGGTTCCTGCTCCTTATCACTGCCCAGTGACCCCCTGTGTTAGAGAGAGGGGAGAATCAGCCAGGGTTCCTGCTCCTGATCACTGTCCAGTGACCCCCTGGGTTAGGGAGAGGGGAGAATCAGCCAGGGTTCCTGCTCCTGATCACTGCCCAGTGACCCCTGGGTTAGGGAGAGGGGAGAATCAGCCAGGGTTCCTGCTCCTGATCACTGCCCAGTGACCCCTGGGTTAGAGAGAGGGGAGAATCAGCCAGGGTTCCTGCTCCTGATCACTGCCCGGTGACCCCTGTGTTAGCGAGAGGAGAGAATCAGCCAGGGTTCCTGCTCCTGATCACTGCCCAGTGACCCCTGGGTTAGAGAGAGGGGAGAATCAGCCAGGGTTCCTGCTCCTGATCACTGCCCAGTGACCCCCTGGGTTAGGGAGAGAGGAGAATCAGCCAGGGTTCCTGCTCCTGATCACTGCCCAGTGACACCCTGGGTTAGGGAGAGGGGAGAATCAGCCAGGGTTCCTGCTCCTGATCACTGCCCCGTGACCCCCTGGGTTAGGGAGAGGGGAGAATCAGCCAGGGTTCCTGCTCCTGATCACTGCCCGGTGACCCCCTGGGTTAGGGAGAGGGGAGAATCAGCCAGGGTTCCTGCTCCTGATCACTTCCCGGTGACCCCCTGGGTTAGGGAGAGGGGAGAATCAGCCAGGGTTCCTGCTCCTGATCACTGCCCGGTGACCCCTGGGTTAGAGAGAGGGGAGAATCAGCCAGGGTTCCTGCTCCTGATCACTGCCCGGTGACCCCTGGGTTAGAGAGAGGGGAGAATCAGCCAGGGTTCCTGCTCCTGATCACAGCCCAGTGACCCCTGGGTTAGAGAGAGGGGAGAATCAGCCAGGGTTCCTGCTCCTGATCACTGTCCAGTGACCCCTGGGTTAGGGAGAGGAGAGAATCAGCCAGGGTTCCTGCTCCTGATCACTGCCCAGTGACCCCCTGGGTTAGATAGAGGGGAGAATCAGCCAGGGTTCCTGCTCCTGATCACTGCCCAGTGACCCCCTGGGTTAGGGAGAGGGGAGAATCAGCCAGGGTTCCTGCTCCTTATCACTGCCCAGTGACCCCCTGTGTTAGAGAGAGGGGAGAATCAGCCAGGGTTCCTGCTCCTGATCACTGTCCAGTGACCCCCTGGGTTAGGGAGAGGGGAGAATCAGCCAGGGTTCCTGCTCCTGATCACTGCCCAGTGACCCCTGGGTTAGAGAGAGAGAGGAGAATCAGCCAGGGTTCCTGCTCCTGATCACTGCCCAGTGACCCCTGGGTTAGGGAGATGGGAGAATCAGCCAGGGTTCCTGCTCCTGATCACTGCCCAGTGACCCCTGGGTTAGAGAGAGGGGAGAATCAGCCAGGGTTCCTGCTCCTGATCACTGCCCGGTGACCCCTGTGTTAGCGAGAGGAGAGAATCAGCCAGGGTTCCTGCTCCTGATCACTGCCCAGTGACCCCTGGGTTAGAGAGAGGGGAGAATCAGCCAGGGTTCCTGCTCCTGATCACTGCCCAGTGACCCCCTGGGTTAGGGAGAGAGGAGAATCAGCCAGGGTTCCTGCTCGTGATCACTGCCCAGTGACACCCTGGGTTAGGGAGAGGGGAGAATCAGCCAGGGTTCCTGCTCCTGATCACTGCCCAGTGACCCCCTGGGTTAGGGAGAGGGGAGAATCAGCCAGGGTTCCTGCTCCTGATCACTGCCCGGTGACCCCCTGGGTTAGGGAGAGGGGAGAATCAGCCAGGGTTCTTGCTCCTGATCACTGCCTGGTGACCCCTGGGTTAGAGAGAGGGGAGAATCAGCCAGGGTTCCTGCTCCTGATCACTGCCCAGTGATCCCCTGGGTTAGAGAGAGGGGAGAATCAGCCAGGGTTCCTGCTCCTGATCACTGCCCAGTGACCCCTGGGTTAGGGAGAGGAGAGAATCAGCCAGGGTTCCTGCTCCTGATCACTGTCCAGTGACCCCTGGGTTAGGGAGAGGAGAGCATCAGCCAGGGTTCCTGCTCCTGATCACTGCCCAGTGACCCCCTGGGTTAGAGAGAGGGGAGAATTAGCCAGGGTTCCTGCTCCTGATCACTGCCCAGTGACCCCCTGGGTTAGAGAGAGGGGAGAATCAGCCAGGGTTCCTGCTCCTGATCACTGCCCGGTGACCCCTGGGTTAGAGAGAGGAGAGAATCAGCCAGGGTTCCTGCTCCTGATCACTGCCCAGTGACCCCTGGGTTAGAGAGAGGGAGAATCAGCCAGGGTTCCTGCTCCTGATCACTGCCCAGTGACCCCTGGGTTAGGGAGAGGAGAGAATCAGCCAGGGTTCCTGCTCCTGATCACTGCCCAGTGACCCCTGGGTTAGAGAGAGGGAGAATCAGCCAGGGTTCCTGCTCCTGATCACTGCCCAGTGACCCCTGGGTTAGGGAGAGGAGAGAATCAGCCAGGGTTCCTGCTCCTGATCACTGTCCAGTGACCCCTGGGTTAGGGAGAGGAGAGAATCAGCCAGGGTTCCTGCTCCTGATCACTGCCCAGTGACCCCCTGGGTTAGATAGAGGGGAGAATCAGCCAGGGTTCCTGCTCCTGATCACTGCCCAGTGACCCCCTGGGTTAGGGAGAGGGGAGAATCAGCCAGGGTTCCTGCTCCTTATCACTGCCCAGTGACCCCCTGTGTTAGAGAGAGGGGAGAATCAGCCAGGGTTCCTGCTCCTGATCACTGTCCAGTGACCCCCTGGGTTAGGGAGAGGGGAGAATCAGCCAGGGTTCCTGCTCCTGATCACTGCCCAGTGACCCCTGGGTTAGAGAGAGAGAGGAGAATCAGCCAGGGTTCCTGCTCCTGATCACTGCCCAGTGACCCCTGGGTTAGGGAGAGGGGAGAATCAGCCAGGGTTCCTGCTCCTGATCACTGCCCAGTGACCCCTGGGTTAGAGAGAGGGGAGAATCAGCCAGGGTTCCTGCTCCTGATCACTGCCCGGTGACCCCTGTGTTAGCGAGAGGAGAGAATCAGCCAGGGTTCCTGCTCCTGATCACTGCCCAGTGACCCCTGGGTTAGAGAGAGGGGAGAATCAGCCAGGGTTCCTGCTCCTGATCACTGCCCAGTGACCCCCTGGGTTAGGGAGAGAGGAGAATCAGCCAGGGTTCCTGCTCCTGATAACTGCCCAGTGACCCCTGGGTTAGAGAGAGGGGAGAATCAGCCAGGGTTCCTGCTCCTGATCACTGCCCGGTGACCCCTGGGTTAGAGAGAGGGGAGAATCAGCCAGGGTTCCTGCTCCTGATCACTGCCCAGTGACCCCTGGGTTAGAGAGAGGAGAGAATCAGCCAGGGTTCCTGCTCCTGATCACTGCCCAGTGACCCCTGGGTTAGAGAGAGGGAGAATCAGCCAGGGTTCCTGCTCCTGATCACTGCCCAGTGACCCCTGGGTTAGGGAGAGGAGAGAATCAGCCAGGGTTCCTGCTCCTGATCACTGTCCAGTGACCCCTGGGTTAGGGAGAGGAGAGAATCAGCCAGGGTTCCTGCTCCTGATCACTGCCCAGTGACCCCCTGGGTTAGATAGAGGGGAGAATCAGCCAGGGTTCCTGCTCCTGATCACTGCCCAGTGACCCCCTGGGTTAGGGAGAGGGGAGAATCAGCCAGGGTTCCTGCTCCTTATCACTGCCCAGTGACCCCCTGTGTTAGAGAGAGGGGAGAATCAGCCAGGGTTCCTGCTCCTGATCACTGTCCAGTGACCCCCTGGGTTAGGGAGAGGGGAGAATCAGCCAGGGTTCCTGCTCCTGATCACTGCCCAGTGACCCCTGGGTTAGAGAGAGAGAGGAGAATCAGCCAGGGTTCCTGCTCCTGATCACTGCCCAGTGACCCCTGGGTTAGGGAGAGGGGAGAATCAGCCAGGGTTCCTGCTCCTGATCACTGCCCAGTGACCCCTGGGTTAGAGAGAGGGGAGAATCAGCCAGGGTTCCTGCTCCTGATCACTGCCCGGTGACCCCTGTGTTAGCAAGAGGAGAGAATCAGCCAGGGTTCCTGCTCCTGATCACTGCCCAGTGACCCCTGGGTTAGAGAGAGGGGAGAATCAGCCAGGGTTCCTGCTCCTGATCACTGCCCAGTGACCCCCTGGGTTAGGGAGAGAGGAGAATCAGCCAGGGTTCCTGCTCCTGATCACTGCCCAGTGACACCCTGGGTTAGGGAGAGGGGAGAATCAGCCAGGGTTCCTGCTCCTGATCACTGCCCCGTGACCCCCTGGGTTAGGGAGAGGGGAGAATCAGCCAGGGTTCCTGCTCCTGATCACTGCCCGGTGACCCCCTGGGTTAGGGAGAGGGGAGAATCAGCCAGGGTTCCTGCTCCTGATCACTTCCCGGTGACCCCCTGGGTTAGGGAGAGGGGAGAATCAGCCAGGGTTCCTGCTCCTGATCACTGCCCGGTGACCCCTGGGTTAGAGAGAGGGGAGAATCAGCCAGGGTTCCTGCTCCTGATCACTGCCCGGTGACCCCTGGGTTAGAGAGAGGGGAGAATCAGCCAGGGTTCCTGCTCCTGATCACAGCCCAGTGACCCCTGGGTTAGAGAGAGGGGAGAATCAGCCAGGGTTCCTGCTCCTGATCACTGTCCAGTGACCCCTGGGTTAGGGAGAGGAGAGAATCAGCCAGGGTTCCTGCTCCTGATCACTGCCCAGTGACCCCCTGGGTTAGATAGAGGGGAGAATCAGCCAGGGTTCCTGCTCCTGATCACTGCCCAGTGACCCCCTGGGTTAGGGAGAGGGGAGAATCAGCCAGGGTTCCTGCTCCTTATCACTGCCCAGTGACCCCCTGTGTTAGAGAGAGGGGAGAATCAGCCAGGGTTCCTGCTCCTGATCACTGTCCAGTGACCCCCTGGGTTAGGGAGAGGGGAGAATCAGCCAGGGTTCCTGCTCCTGATCACTGCCCAGTGACCCCTGGGTTAGAGAGAGAGAGGAGAATCAGCCAGGGTTCCTGCTCCTGATCACTGCCCAGTGACCCCTGGGTTAGGGAGATGGGAGAATCAGCCAGGGTTCCTGCTCCTGATCACTGCCCAGTGACCCCTGGGTTAGAGAGAGGGGAGAATCAGCCAGGGTTCCTGCTCCTGATCACTGCCCGGTGACCCCTGTGTTAGCGAGAGGAGAGAATCAGCCAGGGTTCCTGCTCCTGATCACTGCCCAGTGACCCCTGGGTTAGAGAGAGGGGAGAATCAGCCAGGGTTCCTGCTCCTGATCACTGCCCAGTGACCCCCTGGGTTAGGGAGAGAGGAGAATCAGCCAGGGTTCCTGCTCCTGATCACTGCCCAGTGACACCCTGGGTTAGGGAGAGGGGAGAATCAGCCAGGGTTCCTGCTCCTGATCACTGCCCAGTGACCCCCTGGGTTAGGGAGAGGGGAGAATCAGCCAGGGTTCCTGCTCCTGATCACTGCCCGGTGACCCCCTGGGTTAGGGAGAGGGGAGAATCAGCCAGGGTTCTTGCTCCTGATCACTGCCTGGTGACCCCTGGGTTAGAGAGAGGGGAGAATCAGCCAGGGTTCCTGCTCCTGATCACTGCCCAGTGATCCCCTGGGTTAGAGAGAGGGGAGAATCAGCCAGGGTTCCTGCTCCTGATCACTGCCCAGTGACCCCTGGGTTAGGGAGAGGAGAGAATCAGCCAGGGTTCCTGCTCCTGATCACTGTCCAGTGACCCCTGGGTTAGGGAGAGGAGAGCATCAGCCAGGGTTCCTGCTCCTGATCACTGCCCAGTGACCCCCTGGGTTAGAGAGAGGGGAGAATTAGCCAGGGTTCCTGCTCCTGATCACTGCCCAGTGACCCCCTGGGTTAGAGAGAGGGGAGAATCAGCCAGGGTTCCTGCTCCTGATCACTGCCCGGTGACCCCTGGGTTAGAGAGAGGAGAGAATCAGCCAGGGTTCCTGCTCCTGATCACTGCCCAGTGACCCCTGGGTTAGAGAGAGGGAGAATCAGCCAGGGTTCCTGCTCCTGATCACTGCCCAGTGACCCCTGGGTTAGGGAGAGGAGAGAATCAGCCAGGGTTCCTGCTCCTGATCACTGCCCAGTGACCCCTGGGTTAGAGAGAGGGAGAATCAGCCAGGGTTCCTGCTCCTGATCACTGCCCAGTGACCCCTGGGTTAGGGAGAGGAGAGAATCAGCCAGGGTTCCTGCTCCTGATCACTGTCCAGTGACCCCTGGGTTAGGGAGAGGAGAGAATCAGCCAGGGTTCCTGCTCCTGATCACTGCCCAGTGACCCCCTGGGTTAGATAGAGGGGAGAATCAGCCAGGGTTCCTGCTCCTGATCACTGCCCAGTGACCCCCTGGGTTAGGGAGAGGGGAGAATCAGCCAGGGTTCCTGCTCCTTATCACTGCCCAGTGACCCCCTGTGTTAGAGAGAGGGGAGAATCAGCCAGGGTTCCTGCTCCTGATCACTGTCCAGTGACCCCCTGGGTTAGGGAGAGGGGAGAATCAGCCAGGGTTCCTGCTCCTGATCACTGCCCAGTGACCCCTGGGTTAGAGAGAGAGAGGAGAATCAGCCAGGGTTCCTGCTCCTGATCACTGCCCAGTGACCCCTGGGTTAGGGAGAGGGGAGAATCAGCCAGGGTTCCTGCTCCTGATCACTGCCCAGTGACCCCTGGGTTAGAGAGAGGGGAGAATCAGCCAGGGTTCCTGCTCCTGATCACTGCCCGGTGACCCCTGTGTTAGCGAGAGGAGAGAATCAGCCAGGGTTCCTGCTCCTGATCACTGCCCAGTGACCCCCTGGGTTAGGGAGAGAGGAGAATCAGCCAGGGTTCCTGCTCCTGATCACTGCCCAGTGACACCCTGGGTTAGGGAGAGGGGAGAATCAGCCAGGGTTCCTGCTCCTGATCACTGCCCCGTGACCCCCTGGGTTAGGGAGAGGGGAGAATCAGCCAGGGTTCCTGCTCCTGATCACTGCCCGGTGACCCCCTGGGTTAGGGAGAGGGGAGAATCAGCCAGGGTTCCTGCTCCTGATCACTTCCCGGTGACCCCCTGGGTTAGGGAGAGGGGAGAATCAGCCAGGGTTCCTGCTCCTGATCACTGCCCGGTGACCCCTGGGTTAGAGAGAGGGGAGAATCAGCCAGGGTTCCTGCTCCTGATCACTGCCCGGTGACCCCTGGGTTAGAGAGAGGGGAGAATCAGCCAGGGTTCCTGCTCCTGATCACAGCCCAGTGACCCCTGGGTTAGAGAGAGGGGAGAATCAGCCAGGGTTCCTGCTCCTGATCACTGTCCAGTGACCCCTGGGTTAGGGAGAGGAGAGAATCAGCCAGGGTTCCTGCTCCTGATCACTGCCCAGTGACCCCCTGGGTTAGATAGAGGGGAGAATCAGCCAGGGTTCCTGCTCCTGATCACTGCCCAGTGACCCCCTGGGTTAGGGAGAGGGGAGAATCAGCCAGGGTTCCTGCTCCTGATCACTGCCCAGTGACCCCTGGGTTAGGGAGATGGGAGAATCAGCCAGGGTTCCTGCTCCTGATCACTGCCCAGTGACCCCTGGGTTAGAGAGAGGGGAGAATCAGCCAGGGTTCCTGCTCGTGATCACTGCCCGGTGACCCCTGTGTTAGCGAGAGGAGAGAATCAGCCAGGGTTCCTGCTCCTGATCACTGCCCAGTGACCCCTGGGTTAGAGAGAGGGGAGAATCAGCCAGGGTTCCTGCTCCTGATCACTGCCCAGTGACCCCCTGGGTTAGGGAGAGAGGAGAATCAGCCAGGGTTCCTGCTCCTGATCACTGCCCAGTGACACCCTGGGTTAGGGAGAGGGGAGAATCAGCCAGGGTTCCTGCTCCTGATCACTGCCCAGTGACCCCCTGGGTTAGGGAGAGGGGAGAATCAGCCAGGGTTCCTGCTCCTGATCACTGCCCGGTGACCCCCTGGGTTAGGGAGAGGGGAGAATCAGCCAGGGTTCTTGCTCCTGATCACTGCCTGGTGACCCCTGGGTTAGAGAGAGGGGAGAATCAGCCAGGGTTCCTGCTCCTGATCACTGCCCAGTGATCCCCTGGGTTAGAGAGAGGGGAGAATCAGCCAGGGTTCCTGCTCCTGATCACTGCCCAGTGACCCCTGGGTTAGGGAGAGGAGAGAATCAGCCAGGGTTCCTGCTCCTGATCACTGTCCAGTGACCCCTGGGTTAGGGAGAGGAGAGCATCAGCCAGGGTTCCTGCTCCTGATCACTGCCCAGTGACCCCCTGGGTTAGAGAGAGGGGAGAATTAGCCAGGGTTCCTGCTCCTGATCACTGCCCAGTGACCCCCTGGGTTAGGGAGAGGGGAGAATCAGCCAGGGTTCCTGCTCCTGATCACTGCCCGGTGACCCCTGGGTTAGGGAGAGGGGAGAATGAGCCAGGGTTCCTGCTCCTGATCACTGCCCAGTGACCCCCTGGGTTAGGGAGAGGGGAGAATCAGCCAGGGTTCCTGCTCCTGATCACTGCCCGGTGACCCCTGAGTTAGGGAGAGGGGAGAATGAGCTAGGGTTCCTGCTCCTGATCACTGCCCAGTGACCCCCTGGGTTAGATAGAGGGGAGAATCAGCCAGGGTTCCTGCTCCTGATCACTGTCCAGTGACCCCCTGGGTTAGGGAGAGGGGAGAATCAGCCAGGGTTCCTGCTCCTGATCACTGCCCAGTGACCCCTGGGCTAGGGAGAGGGGAGAATCAGCCAGGGTTCCTGCTCCTGATCACTGCCCAGTGACCCCCTGGGTTAGGGAGAGGGGAGAATCAGCCAGGGTTCCTGCTCCTGATCACTGCCCGGTGACCCCTGGGTTAGGGAGAGGGGAGAATCAGCCAGGGTTCCTGCTCCTGATCACTGCCCAGTGTCCCCCTGGGTTAGGGAGAGGAGAGAATCAGCCAGGGTTCCTGCTCCTGATCACTGCCCAGTAACCCAATGGGTTAGAGAGTGGGGAGAATCAGCCAGGGTTCCTCCTCCTGATCACTGCCAGTGACCCCTGGGTTAGAGAGAGGGAAGAATCAGCCAGGGTTCCTGCTCCTGATCACTGCCCGGTGACCCTTGGGTTAGGGAGAGGGGAGAATCAGCCAGGGTTCCTGCTCCTGATCACTGCCCAGTGACCCCTGGGTTAGAGAGAGGGGAGAATCAGCCAGGGTTCCTGCTCCTGATCACTGCCCAGTGACCCCCTGGGTTAGGGAGAGGGGAGAATGAGCCAGGGTCCCTGCTCCTGATCACTGCCCAGTGACCCCTGGGTTAGGGAGAGGGGAGAATCAGCCTGGGTTCCTGCTCCTGATCACTGCCCAGTGACCCCCTGGTTTAGGGAGAGGGGAGAATCAGCCTGGGTTCCTGCTCCTGATCACTGCCCAGTGACCCCTGGGTTAGGGAGAGGGGAGAATCAGTCTGGGTTCCTGCTCCTGATCACTGCCCAGTGACGGGAAATGCGTGCGTGTGAATATCAGAGTCCCGTACGGGGGCCGGACTTGGGCTTGGCTGTGATGCCCCACGCAGTCGCATATCCAGCCAACACTCAAGTGTGCAGATTGAGCGGGGACGGTTGCGGGGGGGGTGTTCTGGACGCCGCAGCGCGAGGGGAGGAGAGGGGAGGGGGAGGAACCTAACGCCAATTCTCCTCTAAAGGTCTGTTTTTTCGCCTTCCCCAGGGGTCCGAGGGATGACGGGGATGAACCTGATGCAGAAGAGGTGCCTCCTCTGGGCGGCCTGCACCCTCCTGTCCAACCTGCTGGTGTTTTGGGCCCTCTGGATCACACGGACGGGGACCAAGAGCGGGGCGGTCTTGGCGGGGCCCGGGGGCTTCTGGAGGCCGGCTTGCCCGCTGCAGTCGCTGTGGAACCAGCAGCAGCGTCGCCTCGACCAGCTGCCCATGTCGCTCTCCTCCTCCTCCTCCCGGGACCCTGAAGCCGGCTGCCAGCCTGACCTGGAGGAGTCGGGCCGCTTTGTGGACTTCGGGCAGCTGCCCCAGCAGATGAAGGACTTCCTGCTGTACCAGCGGTGCCGGGCCTACCCGCTGCTGCTGGAGCCCCGGGGCCTGTGCCGGGGCCGTCCTGCCGTCCAGCTGCTGCTGGCCGTTAAGAGCCAGGCCTCCAGTTTCGCCCAGCGCCAGGCCATCCGCCAGTCCTGGGGCGGGCTGGGCCGGGGCTCGGGGGCCCGGCTGGTCTTCCTGCTGGGCCAGCAGAAGCCGGCCGACGGGCATCCCGACCTGGCCGGGCTGCTGGGCTGCGAGAGCCGGCGCCACGGTGACCTACTGCAGTGGGCCTTCCGCGACACCTTCTTCAACCTGACCCTCAAGGAGGTGCTCTTCCTGCCCTGGCTGGCCGCCCGCTGCCCCGCCGCCCGCTATGTCTTCAAGGGTGATGACGACGTCTTTGTCAACACCGAGCGGCTGCTGGGCTTCGTGGGGGCGCTGCAGCCGGGCCTCAGCCGTGACCTCTTCCTGGGCGACACTATCCTGGAGGCCATGCCCGCCCGCGACCCCGCCCTCAAGTACTACGTGCCCGGGGCCTTCTACCGCGGCCGGTACCCGCCCTATGCCGGCGGGGCGGGGGTGCTGTACTCGGGGCGCCTGGTGCGCCGCCTGGCCCGCGCCTCCCGGGCCGTGGCCCTCTTCCCCATCGACGACGTCTACATGGGCATGTGCCTGCGGCGGCTGGGCCTGGCGCCCGTCGGCCACCCGGGCTTCCGCAGCTTCGGCATCAATGAGACCGAGCACTGGGACCCTTGCGCCTACCGCCGGCTCTTCATGGTGCACCGCCGCAGCCCGCAGGAGATCGTCCGGCTCTGGCGGCTGCTGCACCAGCCCAACGTCACCTGCGAGTGAGCGGCGGTGGGGCCTGGGGCACAGGGCTCAATGCACCGGGCAGAGTGCATAGGGCGCAGTGGATAGGGTGCAGTACACAGGGCAGAGTGCATAGGACAGAGTGCATAGGCCGCAGTGGATAGGGTGCAGTACACAGGGCAGAGTGCATAGGACAGAGTGCATAGGGCGCAGTGGATAGGGTGCAGTACACAGGGCAGAGTGCATAGGACAGAGTGCATAGGGCAGAGTGGATAGGGTGCAGTACACAGGGGGTATTACCCAAGGCACAGTACACAGTGCAATGCACACAGCACAGTACACAGGGCAGAGTAGATACTGTCTGGTACACAGGGTGCAGTACATATGTCAAAGTACACAAAGCCCACAGTAGACAGGCATAATACGGAGGGCACGATACACGAGACATTGCACAGGGCGCAGTACATAAGGCGCACTGCACCCTGAATACCACCAGCTGGGCAACAGTGCAGCGTGCATTTAACGGTTTCCGAGTGGTTGGGATTTGGAACGCGCTGTCTGATCGGGCGGTGGATCCAAATTCAACAGTAGCCTTCAAAAGGGAATTGGATAAATACTGGAAGGAGAATAAATTGCAGGGATCTGGGGAACGAGCGGGGGAGTGGGACTGACTGGATCGCTCTTCGAAAGAGCTGGCGCAGACTCGATGGGCCAAACGGCCTCCTTCTGTGCTGTGCTGTGATTCTATTCTGTACAGCTTGAGTGCTATGCCTTGAATACTACGCGCCGAGTACTACGCCCTGAATACCATGCCCTGTGTAATCTGCCCTCTGTATTGTGCCGCTTATTAGGCAGTGGGTACTGCGCTCTGTGTACTGTAGGCGTCAGCCGTGGCTCAGTCAGCTCGAACCCCACGCCAGAGACTTGAGCCCCATAACCCAGGCCGAGCCCCCAGCAGAGCGCCGCGCTGTCGGAGGCGCCGTCTTTCAGACGCCACGTTAAACCGAGGTCCCCCCCACCCCGTCTGCCCTCTCGGGTGGACGTAAAAGATCCCGCAGCCACTGACGTAAGAGAACTACTAGGCACTTGGTCTGAGTATTAAACAAGGCTTTAATCAACTGTTTTTCAACATGGAGATCTAGTTGTGTCCTTCACTAGTTCCTGTTAACGAATGCCCTGAGCAAGCTGGGCCCGTGCCCGAGTATTTATACTCTCCCTGGACAGCGCCACCAGCAGGCCGCTCAGTATAATTTCATAAGACATTTCCACATGAATGACAAGATTCATGTCAGCCACTACTGGAGGAAGAACAGGGGTCGGTGGGGGGGCGGGGGGGCGGGGAGGGGAGTCCTCCCCAGTGTCCTGGGCCCAATATTCATCCCTCAACATCACACAGAAAATTGGGTGAGATGAGCCGACAGGCCGTGGACGAAGCCTGGGCCTCTCTTGAATCGGTCCCACAACTGGCATTCACCCACTGGGTGACTATTCTCCTGTTCTTGCCCCACCCAATATCCCTTGGCTCCTCCCGAATGTCATCTCTCCCTAAACAGAGAATGCGACTGACCGTTGTGCAATTGCCTAATCTCCTCACAGTCCCAACATCGCCCGCTCAACCCCCCTGGCCCTCAGTCAATACCGTGGGCCCCAATGCTACCCAGGGCTCTGGACTCCCACGAAGAGCGGTGGTGTTTTTTTTCATTGATTCTGTGTTACACTCTTCTGTCTATTATAAAGATTCACGGAAATAAAGGCTTTGTTATTAAACTACAAATGTTGGATGCGCCGCCTTTGTCGAACTTTGGATCCTTTATCCCGTCGAGGTTTCCCCATCTCCTCCTCCCCAGACGGCTCCGGCTGGGGTGCATGCAGTTCCTTCCATGGCCGCCCTCCAGCACCCGGCCATCTCTTCAGGGCTTAGCCAAGCCGGAGCGGTTTCCGGAGGGGAAATTTGGCCACATGAGGCATCGCGCAGCATCCACTTGACAACGCGGCTCAACGGATAGCGACCAGCGCTCGAAGACTGATTTCCCCTCCTCCTCCCCTATCCCTTTGGCACTGAGGCCCATTGTAGCTGCACAGATTCAGGGCACCTGCTTTATCCATGTGACATCCTCCCACACCGGGTGGTGCATTTGCTCAGTGAGCCATTAAGGGAGCAGGCATTGGTTACTGGTTACAGGGAAGGGAGAGAAAGTTGTGAGGGTTATTGGTCCCAAGGATAGCAGTATCACTGGATCCTCTTTGTGCGGATTGTGAGATCTTCACCAGTGTCCTATCAAACACTCCCAGGGCAGGTACAGCACGGGTTAGATACAGAGTAAAGCTCCCTCTACACTGTCCCATCAAACACTCCCAGGGCAGGTACAGCATGGGTTAGATACAGAGTAAAGCTCCCTCTACAGTGTCCCATTGATGGGCCTTCAATAACCACAAAACTAGAAGTTATAGACTTAAACAAGTTGGCTTTTAATCACTAAGATCAGAGCTAACATCTCAACACGCCGACTGGTTCACAGGAATGAGTCATACAGATCCTGGGATCTTTATGTAAGAGAAGTCAGGGGCGGAGCCAAGAGCCAAGACCTGGAACCTCCCAGGTTAGTCGGGAAAGAGGAAGTGAAACTATACACAGTGGGGGAGGGTAATATACATGAGTGCAAAATGAATACAGGATCAAGACAAACAGATTTCATTACACCCATCAAACACTCCCAGGGCAGATACAGCACGGGGTTTGATACAGAGTAAAGCTCCCTCTACACTGTCCCATCAAACACTCCCAGGGCAGGTACAGCACGGGTTAGATACAGAGTAAAGCTCACTCTACACTGTCCCATCAAACACTCCCAAGGCAGGTACAGCACGGGTTAGATACAGAGTAAAGCTCACTCTACACTGTCCCATCAAACACTCCCAAGGCAGGTACAGCACGGGTTAGATACAGAGTAAAGCTCCCTCTACACTGTCCCATCAAACACTCCCAGGGCAGGTACAGCACGGGTTAGATACAGAGTAAAGCTCACTCTACACTGCCCCATCAAACACTCCCAGGGCAGGTACAGCACGGGTTAGATACAGAGTAAAGCTCACTCTACACTGTCCCATCAAACACTCCCCAGGCAGGTACAGCACGGGTTAGATACAGAGTAAAGCTCCCTCTACACTGTCCCATCAAACACTCCCAGGGCAGGTACAGCACGGGTTAGATACAGAGTAAAGCTCCCTCTACACCGTCCCATCAAACACTCCCAGGGCAGGTACAGCACGGGTTAGATACAGAGTAAAGCTCCCTCTACACTGTCCCATCAAACACTCCCAGGGCAGGTACAGCATGGGTTAGATACAGAGTAAAGCTCCCTCTACACTGTCCCATTGATGGGCCTTCAATAACCACAAAACTAGAAGTTATAGACTTAAACAAGTTGGCTTTTAATCACTAAGATCAGAGCTAACATCTCAACACGCCGACTGGTTCACAGGAATGAGTCATACAGATCCTGGGATCTTTATGTAAGAGAAGTCAGGGGCGGAGCCAAGAGCCAAGACCTGGAACCTCCCAGGTTAGTCGGGAAAGAGGAAGTGAAACTATACACAGTGGGGGAGGGTAATATACATGAGTGCAAAATGAATACAGGATCAAGACAAACAGATTTCATTACACCCATCAAACACTCCCAGGGCAGATACAGCACGGGGTTTGATACAGAGTAAAGCTCCCTCTACACTGTCCCATCAAACACTCCCAGGGCAGGTACAGCACGGGTTAGATACAGAGTAAAGCTCACTCTACACTGTCCCATCAAACACTCCCAAGGCAGGTACAGCACGGGTTAGATACAGAGTAAAGCTCACTCTACACTGTCCCATCAAACACTCCCAAGGCAGGTACAGCACGGGTTAGATACAGAGTAAAGCTCCCTCTACACTGTCCCATCAAACACTCCCAGGGCAGGTACAGCACGGGTTAGATACAGAGTAAAGCTCACTCTACACTGCCCCATCAAACACTCCCAGGGCAGGTACAGCACGGGTTAGATACAGAGTAAAGCTCACTCTACACTGTCCCATCAAACACTCCCCAGGCAGGTACAGCACGGGTTAGATACAGAGTAAAGCTCCCTCTACACTGTCCCATCAAACACTCCCAGGGCAGGTACAGCACGGGTTAGATACAGAGTAAAGCTCCCTCTACACCGTCCCATCAAACACTCCCAGGGCAGGTACAGCACGGGTTAGATACAGAGTAAAGCTCCCTCTACACCGTGCGATCAGAGGGCCACCGCTGGAAGATCAGGGAGCTGCCATCCCCCATGGTGTCCTGCGGCCCGCATTCCACCTTCAACCGGTGGCGGATTCACCGGTCCTGGGCCTCTGAGTCTTGCACAGTGAGGGGGGATCTTGCTGTGCGGTGGCAGCGGTCAGGTCTGAGTGCCATTTTTTGGGGGGGGAGGTGTGCAACTTTAAATCAGGGGCGGACCCTAAACCCTGTAACGAGAAAAGAAATGTCAGGCCAAAGAAAAAGGGCTAAAGAAAAGAAAATTCCCATGGAACACAGTTTAAAAAAAAATAGTAATAATGAGGTGGTGCTGGACAGCTTTAAGAAGGGAGTGTGGGGAGGAGGCGGCTTTAAGAAGGGAGGGAGGAGCGAGCGGAAGTGACGAATGTTTGTGTGAGAGAGGGGTTAGGTGAAGGGTCAAGCGGAAGTATCGGCGGGCGGCGGCCATTTTGGTCGGTGGCGACATTTTGTTGCCGGGGTGTCGGCGACGGCGGAGAAGGGAAGAGCGAAATAAGAGGGAAAAAAAAAAGAAAAAGAGCTGGGTTCCGGTTACCGGAGGCGGGAGCGCGTGCTCCGGAGAGCGATCTATAGAGAGATAAGATAAAAGAGAGAGTGTGTGTGTGAGGGGGTGCCGCTCGACGGCGGCTGGGCGTCCGCTGAGCCGAGCCGAGTGCGTACGAGCGTGCGCGTGCCACTTCGACCGTGCGTGACGACGTCACCCCCGGCGGGAACGCGTACGCTCAACTTCGACTAGGCGTGCGTGAGGACGTTGCCGCAGGCGGGAACGCGCACGCTTAACTTCGACCAGGCGTGAGGACGTCGCCCTCTCTCCCCGGGCGGGAACGCGCACGCCATGGGCTCCTCCAAGAAGCAGCACCGCGAGCGCGAGCGCGGCGCCGAGCGCAAGAAGCACAAACACAGCAAGGAGCGGCGGGCCGGCAGCCGGGAGCGCGAGCGGGAGCGGGAGCGCCGCCACCACCACCGCGACCGGGAGCGCGGCAGCGGCCGCCGACCACCCGGCGCCGGCCAGACCCCGGGCCAGGCCCCGCCCCGAGTCAAGAGGGAGAAGGCCGAGGAGTCGGGTGAGAGGTCGTTGGGGGGGTCATATTGCGATGGTTGATGGGTCATTTAGCTGATTTATGGCATACTGGCATTCTTATAGGGTCATGGGGCTGGTTTATGGGGTTGTTGGGGGTTCATATAGGGTCATTGGGCTGATTTATGGGGTCATTGGTTGATTTATATGGGGTTATTGGGGGTCACAGGGTCATGAGGCTATTGGGGGCCTTATAGGGTCATAGGGCTGGATTATGGGGTTATTGGGGGTCGTATATAGGGTCATTTAGCTGATTTATGGGGTTATTGGAGTTCCTATAGGGCCATAGGGTTAATTTATGGGGTTATTGGGGTTCCTATAGGGCCATAGGGTTAATTTATGGGGTTATTGGGGTTCCTATAGGGCCATAGGGTTAATTTATGGGGTTATTGGGGTTCCTATAGGGCCATAGGTTTGATTTATGGGGCCATCGGGCTGATCATTTGGGGTCATAGGGCTGGTTTATTCATAGGGCTGGTTTATGGGGTTGTTGGTTCATATAGGGTTATTGGGTGGATTTATGGGGTTACTGGGGGTCATATAGATCCCTGAAGGCAGCAGAACAGGTGGTTAAGAAGGCATATGGGATACTTGCCTTCATTAGCCGAGGCATAGGATATAAGAGCAGGGAGGTTATGATGGAGCTGTACAAAACGCTGGTTCGGCCACAGCTGGAATACTGTGTGCAGTTCTGGTCGCCGCACTATAGGAAGGATGTGATTGCTTTGGAGAGGGTGCAGAGGAGATTCACCAGGATGTTACCTGGGCTGGAGCGCTTCAGCTATGAAGAGAGACTGGACAGGCTGGGGTTGTTTTCCTTAGAGCAGAGAAGGCTGAGGGGGGACCTGATTGAGGTGTACAAAATTATGAGGGGCATAGATAGGGCAGATAGAAAGGAACTTTTCCCCTTAGTAGAGGGGTCAATAACCAGGGGGCATAGATTCAAGGTAAGGGGCAGGAGGTTTAGAGGGGATTTGAGGAAAAACTTTTTCACCCAGAGGGTGGTTGGAATCTGGAACTCTCTGCCTGAAAGGGTGGTAGAGGCAGGAACCCTCACAACATTCAAGAAGCATTTTAGATGAGCACTTGAAACGCCACAGCATACAAGGCTACGGACCAAGTGCTGGAAAATGGGATTAGAATAGACAGGGCTTGATGGCCGGCGCGGACACGATGGGCCGAAGGGCCTCTTTCTGTGCTGTATAACTCTATGACTCTATATAGGGTCATTGGGCTGGTTTATGGGGTCATTGGGCTGATTATATGGGGTTTTGGGGACTATGGGGCTAATGTATGGGATTATTGGGTGTCATGGGACTGATATGTTATTGGGGGTGATGTATGGTGTTTTTTGTGTCATGGGGGACTGTATGGGGTCAAGGCGTGATGTACAAGGTTATCGGCGGGGGAGGGATGTAGGGGGTCGCGAGGGGGGATGGCACGGGGTCGCGAGGGGGGGATGGCATGGGGTCATGGGGGAGGGTGAGTGTAAGGGGTCGTGGGTACAGGGGCAATATGTGGGTGTGGGGGGATGAGTTGGTTATCATGCTTTTACAGTATTTTGCCCTTTTTTTATATAACCTTTAGCTCCTGGGACAAAATCAGCTGCCGGCAATGCCTCTCTGACCATCGAAGAAACAAAGTGAGTGAATAAATAACTGCTGGCTTTCCTCCTCTCGGAGCACAGAATTACATCGAATTTACAGCACAGAAACCGGCCATTCAGCCCAACTGCTCCGTGCTGGTGTTTGTGCTCCACATGAGCCTCCTCCCGCCCCTCTTCATCTCACCCCATCAACGTAATATTTATTTCTTTTCTCTGAACAGTCACTGACGACCACTCGTGTCAGCTGTGACTCGGTGGGTAGTTCTCTCCTGAGTCAGAAGGTTGTGGGTTCGAGCCCCTCTCCAGAGACCTCAGCACATAATCCAGGCCGACACTCCCACTGCCAGTACTGAGGGAGCGCCGCACTGTCAGAGGGGCAGTACTGAGGGAGTGTCGGAGGGGCGGTACTGAGGGAGCGCCGCACTGTCGGAGGGGCAGTACTGAGGGAGTGTCGGAGGGGCGGTACTGAGGGAGCGCCGCACTGTCGGAGGGGCAGTACTGAGGGAGTGTCGGAGGGGCGGTACTGAGGGAGCGCCGCACTGTCGGGGGGGGCAGTACTGAGGGAGCGCCGCACTGTCGGAGGGGCAGTACTGAGGAAGCGCCGCACTGTCGGGGGGGCAGTACTGAGGGAGTGTTGGAGCGCCGCACTGAGGGAGCGCTGCACTGTCAGAGGGGCGGTACTGAGAGAGCGCCGCACTGTCGGAGGGGCAGTACTGAGGGAGCGCCGCACTGTCGGAGGGGCGGTACTGAGGGAATGCCGCACTGTTAGAGGGGTAGTACTGAGGGAGCACCGCACTGTCAGAAGTATCGTCTTTCAGATGAGACGTCTGCTCTCTCAGGTGGATGTAAAATATCCCACAGCCACTATTGGAAGAACAGCAGGGGGAGTTCTCCCTGGTGTCCTGGGGCCAATATTTATCCCTCAATCAACATCACTAAAATAGATGATCTGGTCATTATCACATTGCTGTTTGTGGGAGCTTGCTGTGTGCAAATTGGCTGCTGCGTTTCCTACATTACAACAGTGAGTACACCCCAAAAAGTACTTCATTGGCTGTTGGGACGCCCTGAGGTGGTGAAAGGTGCTATATAAATGCAAGTCTTTCTCTCTAACTGTCTGTCTTGTGTCCTCTGCAGCAAGCTGAGGGCCAAGCTTGGCCTGAAACCTCTGGCAGTACAGGACTCCAAAAAGAGTGAGTCAACTTTTGACGTGGTTGTGTGTTTTCTTCTTCAAGCAAGACTGCGCTGTAGGGGCAAGACTCGGAGCACCAGTGAAGTTGATAAGGAAGGATGTCCAGGCCTTGCAGAGGGGATTTACTGGAATGGTCCCAGGGGATGAGGGACTTCAGTCATGTAGAGAGACTGGAGAAGCTGGGCTTGTTCTCCGCAGAGCTGAGAGGGTTAAGGGGAGATTTAATAAAGGTGTTCAACATGAAGAATTATTTTAACACAGCGAGTTGTTGTGATCTGGAACGTGCTGCCTGAAAGTGCGGTGGGAACAGATTCAACAGTAACTTTCAAAAGGGAATTGGATAAATACTTGAAAAGGAAAAATGTGCAGGGCTGTGGGGAAAGAGCAGGGGGAAGAGTGGGATTAGATGGAGAGATCTTTCAAAGAGCCGGCACAGGCATCATGGGCCGAATGGCCTCCTGTGCTGTGTGATTCTAAACAGAAAGAAGACTCTGGAGATGGAGAAGACATCTTGAGGTTCAAAGGCCTTTTGGGTAAGACCGCAGGAGGGCGGTTGTTCGGGTTTGAGATCCTGGGAATGAATGAGTGGAGTTGGAGGAGCTGTGATGAGCCTTGATTTGAAGATGGGACGAGTGTCTCTTTCTCTAAATCAGTATCGGATGGGGTGGCAGCCTATGGTGCCTATTTTTTTTTTTCTTTGATTTCATTTGGCACTTCCATGTCAGCTGTGGCTCGGTGGGCAGGTCTCTCCCTCTCGCCTCAGAGTCAGAGGTCATTGGTTCAAGTCCCACTCCAGAGACTTGAGCCCATAATCCAGAGCGACACTCCCATCGCAGTGCTGAGGAGGCGTCGCACTGTCGGAGGGGCAGTACTGAGGGAGCGCTGCACTGTCGGAGGGGCAGTACTGAGGGAGCGCTGCACTGTCGGAGGGGCAGTACTGAGGGAGGGGCGGTACTGAGGGAGCGCCACACTGTCGGAGGGGCAGTACTGAGGGAGCGCCGCACTGTCGGAGGGGCAGTACTGAGGGAGCGCCACACTGTCGGAGGGGCAGTACTGAGGGAGCGCTGCACTGTCGGAGGGGCCGTCTTTCGGATGAGACGTTAAACCGATGCCCCGTCTGCCTTCTCAGGTTGATGTGAAAGATCTCATGGCACTATTGGAGGAAGTGCTTGGAGTTCCCCTTCATTATTTATCCCTCAACCAACATCACTGAAACAGACGATCTGGTCATTATCACATTGCTGTTTGTGGGAGCTTGCTGTGTGCAGATTGGCTGCTGCGTTTCCCACATTACAACAGTGACCACACTTCAAAAAGCACTTCATTGGCTGTAAAGCGCTTTGGGACATCCTGAGGTGGTGAAAGGTGCTTTTCCCAATTGCTGCCACACCTGACGATCTGTCTGTCTCCTTTTGCAGCCGAGGCCGGGACGAAAGAGGACCCGGTTCTGGTCCCGGCTGTTAACCCCATCGCCACAAAGCAGCAGGAGGACATTCGGGTGAAGCTCGCGGCCCTGAAGGAGAAACGCCTCCTGAACCAGAAACTAGGGTAGGTTGCAGCTGGCGGGCGGCTTCCAATTCTCCGGGGGCTGGTGCGATGTGAAGAGCTGCAGGCCGTGTCACTGCCATGGTCGCTAGGCCACTGGAAAATGGGTGGGGGTTTAATGAATGTCTCTATCATGGGCACGTTTACAGGTACACTCTACCCCTCGTGATAGGTAGTAGATTCAATAGTAACTATAACACGGGTACAGTACTGGTGGGTACAGGTCTGTCACTGTAACACTAGGGTACAGTACTGGTGGGTACAGGTCTGTCACTGTATAACACTGGGGTACAGTACTGGTGGGTACAGGTCTGTCACTGCATAACACTGGGGTACAGTACTGGTGGGTACAGGTCTGTCACTGTATAACACGAGTACAGTACTGGTGGGTACAGGTCTGTCACTAACACTGGGGTACAGTACTGGTGGGTACAGGTCTGTCACTGCATAACACTGGGGTACAGTACTGGTGGGTACAGGTCTGTCACTAACACTGGGGTACAGTACTGGTGGGTACAGGTCTGTCACTGCATAACACTGGGGTACAGTACTGGTGGGTACAGGTCTGTCACTGCATAACACTGGGGTACAGTACTGGTGGGTACAGGTCTGTCACTGTATAACACGGCCACAGTACTGGTGGGTACAGGTCTGTCACTGCATAACACTGGGGTACAGTACTGGTGGGTACAGGTCTGTCACTGTATAACACTGGGGTACAGTACTGGTGTGTACAGGTCTGTCACTGTATAACACTGGGGTACAGTACTGGTGGGTACAGGTCTGTCACTAACACTGGGGTACAGTACTGGTGGGTACAGGTCTGTCGCTGTGGGCTGGAACCAATTGGAAGGGGTGGATCGAAAGGATCGGTACAGTTGGAATGTGTTGGGCAATTTATTTTAATTCCTTAAGCCCCCAATGCGGAGACCGCGCCGTGACCTCTGAACCGTACCTTGACTTCGGTTTAGGGTTCGCAGTCGGGTTGGTTGTGCCTCGCCGCCGAGTTGCTATATTTGACTTTCTCCGTGTGTGTCCCCAGGAAAGTCAAAGCTCTGGGAGATGACGACGCTTGGCTGGACGATGCCATGGCCTGGGTGGAGAAGAGCAGGAAGCTGCAGAAAGAGAAGGAGATGGCCGAGAAGCGGGTGAGCATCGGTGACTGGTTACAGGGTGGCAACTCGCTCACGTGTGGATTTGAGGCCGTTTCTCGAGCATTTCCCCCCCCCCCCCCCCCCCCAAGATCCCAGTGTCAGCCGTGGCTCAGTGGGTAGCATTCTCCCTCTCGCCTCCGAGTCAGGAGGTTGTGGGTTCAAGTCCCATTCCTGAGACTTGAGCACAAAAATCTAGGCTGGAGCTCGCAGTGCAGTGCTGAGGGAGCGCCGTACTGTCGGTGGGGCGGTACTGAGGGAGCACCGCACTGTCAGAGGGGCAGTACTGGGGGAGCGCCGCACTGTCGGAGGGGCAGTACTGGGGGAGCGCCGCACTGTCAGAGGGGCGGTACTGAGGGAGCGCCGCACTGTCAGAGGGGCAGTACTGAGGGAGTGCCGCACTGTTGGATGGGCAGTACTGAGGGAGCGCCGCACTGTCGGAGGGGCAGTGCTGAGGGAGCGCCGCACTGTCGGAGGGGCAGTGCTGAGGGAGCGCCGCACTGTCGGAGGGGCAGTGCTGAGGGAGCGCCGCACTGTCGGAGGGGCAGTGCTGAGGGAGCGCCGCACTGTCGGAGGGGCAGTGCTGAGGGAGCGCCGCACTGTCGGAGGGGCAGTACTGAGGGAGTGTCGGAGGGGCAGTACTGAGGGAGCGCCGCACTGTCGGAGGAGCAGTGCTGAGGGAGCGCCGCACTGTCGGAGGGGCAGTACTGAGGGAGTGTCGGAGGGGCAGTACTGAGGGAGAGCCGCACTGTCGGAGGGGCAGTACTGAGGGAGCGCCGCACTGTCGGAGGTGCCGTCTTTCGGATGAGACGTTAAACCGAGGTCCCGTCTGCGGTCTCGGGTGGATGTAAAAGATCCCACAGCCACTATTTCGAAGAGGAGCAGGGGGGAGTTCTCCCCCGGTGTCCTGGGGCCAATATTTATCCCTCAACCAACATCACTAAAACAGATGATCCGGTCATTATCACATTGTTGTTTGTGGGAGCTTGCTGTGCACAAATTGGCTGCCGTGTTTCCCACATTACAACAGTGACCACACTTCAGAAAGTACTTCATTGGCTGTAAAGCGCTTTGAGATGTCCTGAGGTGGTGAAAGGCGCTATAGAAATGCAACTCTTTCTTTCTCGACGGTGCCGGGTTCGAGAGGCGCTGGCTGCATCTGCAGCACCTTGGCCAGGCGGATGCAGCCTGGTCCCTTCCTGCTGTGTGTGTGGGGGTCTCTCTACCACCTGAGGTACTGATCTGAAGTGCAATTGTTTTCACTGCCTTTCGCAGATATGAAGAACTTTTTTCCAATTCTTTTTGGACTTGAGCAGTTACAAGTTTTGTCAATTGATTCCAGGCAAAGCTCCTCGAGGAAATGGACGAAGAGTTTGGTGTCAGCAATCTGATCGAAGAGGAATTGCGTACCAAAAAACAGGTGAGGGTCTCGGGCTTTGGAGGGGAGGGGGTGGGCCTGAGCATTGTTGGCAATGGGCATGGGTCCCATCACAGGACGAGCACCATAGACAGAGGCATTAACTCTGAGCGCACAGGATGGCGGTGTGGGGATTCACCCTGGGAGTGTTTGATGGGACAGTGTAGAGGGAGCTTTACTCTGTATCTAACCCGTGCTGTACCTGCCCTGGGAGTGTTTGATGGGACAGTGTAGAGGGAGCTTTACTCTGTATCTAACCCGTGCTGTACCTGCCCTGGGAGTGTTTGATGGGACAGTGTAGAGGGAGCTTTACTCTGTATCTAACCCGTGCTGTACCTGCCCTGGGAGTGTTTGATGGGACAGTGTAGAGGGAGCTTTACTCTGTATCTAACCCGTGCTGTACCTGCCCTGGGAGTGTTTGATGGGACAGTGTAGAGGGAGCTTTACTCTGTATCTAACCCATGCTGTACCTGCCCTGGGAGTGTTTGACGGGACAGTGTGGAGGGAGCTTTACTCTGTATCTAACCCGTGCTGTACCTGCCCTGGGAGTGTTTGATGGGACAGTGTAGAGGGAGCTTTACTCTGTATCGAGGGAATATTTAGAGCTGTTGACCTGTGGGGTGCAGTACTGGTGGGTACAGTGTGTTGGGATTAATTCAAGATGCATTTCCACCAGTGCTTGTTTTAGTTTGGTTTCCTCAGACCGATACCCATGAGCCGTCACCCTCACTGCAAAGTCCCACCCTCGTCCTGGTGTTAAAAAGAAAATAATAATTCCTCGCTGCTGAAGCTGGCATTCATTGCCCATCCCGAGCTGCCCTGAGACAGTGGCAATACAACAGAGTGTCTTGCCAGGCCACTAGAGAGGGCAGTGAAGAGTCAACCGAGTTGGGAGTGGGGTCTGGAGTCACATCGAGGCCCAGACCGGGTAGGGACGGCCGGTTCCTTCCCTAAAGGGGCACTAGTGAACCAGTTGGGTTTTTACGGCAGCCCCACAGCTTCACTTTCACAGAGACCAGCTTTTTATTTTTTAAACTGTATTCAAAATCTCAAATTGCCGAGGTGGGATGTGAACGCACATTCTCTGGACTATTTGTCCAGTCACTACACTACCGTGCCCTCATTATTTTTTATTGTCCATATTGCTTCTGCCAGAATAAGATGCCCTGCAGCAACTCGCCAAGGCTTCTTCGGCAGCACCTCCCAAACCCATGACCTTCCCTCCATCATAAGGTCACAAGTGGGGTTGTTCGCTGATGGCTGCAGTGTTCAGTTCCATTCGCAACTCCTCCGATAATGAAGCAGTCCATGCCCGCATGCATCTAGACCTGGACGACGTTCAGGCTTGGGCTGATAAGTGGCAGGTAACATTCGTGCCACACCAGTGCCCGGCAATGACTATCTCCAACAAGAGAGAGTCTAACCACCTCCCCTTGACATTCAATGGGATTGCCATCGCCGAATCCCCCACCATCAACATCCTGGGGGTCACCATTGACCAGAAACTTAACTGGACCAGCCACATAAATACTGTGGCTACAGGAGCAGGTCAGAGGCTGGGTATTCTGCGGCGAGTGTCTCACCTCCTGACTCCCCAAAGCCTTTCCACCATCTGCAAGGCACAAGTCAGGAGTGTGATGGAATACTCGCCACTTGCCTGGATGAGTGCAGCTCCAACAACACTCGAGAAGCTCGACACCATCCAGGTCAAAGCAGCCCGCTTGATTAGCACCCCATCCACCACCTTAAACATTCACTCCCTCCACCACCGGCGCACCGTGGCTGCAGTGTGGACCATCTACAAAATGCACTGCAGCAACTCGCCAAGGCTTCTTCGGCAGCACCTCCCCAAACCCGCGACCTCTTCCACCTAGAAGGACAAGGACAGCAGGCACAGGGGAACACCACCAACTCCAAGTTCCCCTCCCAGTCACACACCATCCTGACTTGGAAATATATTGGCCGTTCCTTCATCGTCGCTGGGTCCAAATCCTGGAACTCCCTGTGGGAGCACCTTCACCACACGGACTGCAGCGGTTCAAGAAGGCGGCTCACCACCACCTTCTCAAAGGACAACTAGGGGATGGGCAATAAATGCTGGGCCTTGCCAGCGACGCCCACATCCCAGGAATGAATGCATAAATAAAAAGTGAGTGGTGAGAATGTGGAACTCGCTACCACAGGGAGTGGTTGAAGCGAAAAGCACAGATGCATTTAAGGGGAAGCTGGATAAACACACGAGGGAGAAAGGAATAGACGGATATGGTGACAGGGTGAGATGGAGAGGGGTGGGAGGAGGCTGGTGTGGAGCAGAAACACCGGCACGGAGCAGGTGGGCCGAATGGCCTGTTTCCGTGCTGTAGATTCGATGCAAGTCCACGGACATCTGGTTTGGAAGGAAGGCAACCTCGTTATAAAAGGCCTTAAGCTGATGGCGGAAGAGGAGAGTTGCTCTTACTGACGGCGCGCACCAGGTACGTTCCGTAACAACGGCTGTATCTGAGCTCGAGACTAGGTGACCGTGATGATAACGGGTTTTCTCTCTTCCCCAAGTCTGCCTACACGTCTCAGGACCTGAAGGGACTGACCGTCCAGCACGATATTGAAGCTTTCAAGGAAGGAGAGGCGGTCGTCCTAACCCTAAAAGACAAAGGTAGGCGGGCAAAGATTGCGGGGAAATTAAAACCTTAGAATTCGAGCCAGGCCATTCAGGGGTGATGTCAGGAAGCACTTCTTCACACACAGGGCGGTGGAAATCTGGGACTCTCGCCCCTCAAAAGGCTGTCGAGTCTAGGGCGTTAATTGAACATTTCAAAACTGAGGTTGATCTGTTTTGTTGGGTAAGAGTATTGAGGGTTAGGGAACCATGGTAGGTAGATGGAGTTAGGATACAGATCAGCCGTCATCCAACTGAATGGCGGAACAGGCTCAAGGGGCTGAATGGCCGCCTCCTGTTCCCATGCAATGCCTGTGATCAGACTGCTTTGAGCCTTTTGAGATATGGTTTTAAAAGCAAAACAGACTTGACTGGTGAGCGGGGTCACCAGAGGGTTTATTTTTTTTTTTTTAAGATCACCACCAGAAGGATGAAGAGAGGTTAGAAGTATTTCTTTTGCGCAGAGTGTTGTTAGGACATGGAAGGTGCGACCAGAAACGGTGAGGGAGGCGGAATCTGGAACAGGTTTTAAGGGACGTTTTTGAAAAATAGCTTTAAAGGTTGAGGGACCGGGCAGAGGAGTGGGGCTAAGGGGAGTGTTCCTTCGGAGAATGGGCACGGGCAAATGGGACTAAAGGGAGGGTGACATAAGAAAACTACTAGGCACTTGGTCTAAGCATTAAACAAAGCTTTAATCAACTGTTTTACAACATGGAGGTCTAGTTGTGTCCTTCACTAGTTCCTGTTGAGAATGTCCTGCGCAAGCTGGGCCCGTGCCCGCGTATTTATGCTCTCCCTGGACAGCGCCACCCGTAGGCCGCTCAGTATTATTTCATAAGTCTTTCACGATTCATGTCAGAGGGCTCATTCAGAGGGCACGGGGGCAATGGTAGAATGGGTGCGGGGTTGGAATGGCGATGATGCTGTGCCACATAACCCTGTGTCTCGCCCTGTTTTTCTCTCAGGGGTTCTGGACGAGGCGGACGATGTCCTGGTCAACGTCAACATCCTGGACAAGGAGCGGGCCGACAAGAATGTGGAGCTGAAGAAGAAGAAGCCCGAATACAAGCCCTACGAGGAGGAGGAGAGCGTCGACGATATGGCGGTGGTGAGTCCCATGCGTGCCTCTGAAGCTCTGCTCTGGACAGCGCCGGGCCGCACCGCACGGCCCCTCGTACGACAGGTTCCACGGCTGCGACAGCCCCGGGGGGGGGGGGTGGTGAAGTCCCAGTCGTACAGGTAGAAAGGGGTTCGCATCGCGTGCCCCTCGGTGCTGTTAACCAGGGTCAGCTGGTGGTGCGGAGCAGAGAATCAGCCAGGGTTCCTGCTCCTGATCACTGCCCAGTGACCCCCTGGGTTAGGGAGAGGGGAGAATCAGCCAGGGTTCCTGCTCCTGATCACTGCCCAGTGACCCCCTGGGTTAGAGAGAGGGGAGAATCAGCCAGGGTTCCTGCTCCTGATCACTGCCCAGTGACCCCCTGGGTTAGAGAGAGGGGAGAATCAGCCAGGGTTCCTGCTCCTGATCACGGCCCAGTGACCCCTGGGTTAGAGAGAGGGGAGAATCAGCCAGGGTTCCTGCTCCTGATCACTGCCCAGTGACCCCTGGGTTAGGGAGAGGGGAGAATCAGCCACGGCTCCTGCTCCTGATCACTGCCCAGTGACCCTTGGGTTAGGGAGAGGGGAGAATCAGCCAGGGTTCCTGCTCCTGATCACTGCCCAGTGACCCCCCCGGGGTTAGGGAGAGGGGAGAATCAGCCAGGTTCCTGCTCCTGATCACTGCCCAGTGACCCCTGGGTTAGAGAGAGGGGAGAATCAGCCAGGGTTCCTGCTCCTGATCACTGCCCAGTGACACCCTGGGTTAGGGAGAGGGGAGAATCAGCCAGGGTTCCTGCTCCTGATCACTGTCCAGTGACCCCTGGGTTAGGGAGAATCAGCCAGGGTTCCTGCTCCTGATCACTGCCCAGTGACCCCCTGGGTTAGGGAGAGGGGAGAATCAGCCAGGGTTCCTGCTCCTGATCACTGCCCAGTGACCCCTGGGTTAGAGAGAGGGGAGAATCAGCCAGGGTTCCTGCTCCTGATCACTGCCCAGTGACCCCCTGGGTTAAAGAGAGGGGAGAATCAGCCAGGGTCCTGCTCCTGATCACTGCCCAGTGACCCCCCTGGGTTAGGGAGAGGGGAGAATCAGCCAGGGTTCCTGCTCCTGATCACTGCCCAGTGACCCCTGGGTTAGAGAGAGGGGAGAATCAGCCAGGGTTCCTGCTCCTGATCACTGCAAGGGTGACCCTGGGGTTAGGGAGAGGGGAGAATCAGCCAGGGTTCCTGCTCCTGATCACTGTCCAGTGACCCCCTGGGTTAGGGAGAGGGGAGAATCAGCCAGGGTTCCTGCTCCTGATCACTGCCCAGTGACCCCCTGGGTTAGAGAGAGGGGAGAATCAGCCAGGGTTCCTGCTCCTGATCACTGCCCAGTGACCCCTGGGTTAGAGAGAGGGGAGAATCAGCCAGGGTTCCTGCTCCTGATCACTGCCCAGTGACCCCCTGGGTTAGAGAGAGGGGAGAATCAGCCAGGGTTCCTGCTCCTGATCACTGCCCAGTGACCCCCTGGGTTAGGGAGAGGGGAGAATCAGCCAGGGTTCCTGCTCCTGATCACTGTCCAGTGACCCCCTGGGTTAGGGAGAGGGGAGAATCAGCCAGGGTTCCTGCTCCTGATCACTGCCCAGTGACACCCTGGGTTAGGGAGAGGGGAGAATCAGCCAGGGTTCCTGCTCCTGATCACTGCCCAGTGACCCCCTGGGTTAGAGAGAGGGGAGAATCAGCCAGGGTTCCTGCTCCTGATCACTGCCCAGTGACCCCTGGGTTAGAGAGAGGGGAGAATCAGCCAGGGTTCCTGCTCCTGATCACTGCCCAGTGACCCCTGGGTTAGAGAGAGGGGAGAATCAGCCAGGGTTCCTGCTCCTGATCACTGCCCAGTGACCCCCTGGGTTAGAGAGAGGGGAGAATCAGCCAGGGTTCCTGCTCCTGATCACTGCCCGGTGACCCCCTGGGTTAGAGAGAGGGGAGAATCAGCCAGGGTTCCTGCTCCTGATCACTGCCCAGTGACCCCCTGGGTTAGAGAGAGGGGAGAATCAGCCAGGGTTCCTGCTCCTGATCACTGCCCGGTGACCCCTGCTGGCACAAGCAACTCTATGGACAGGGTGAAACTGGGCTGTGGTGCCATCTGTGGCCGATTAGCCCGCCAAGCTGAGGTCCCATTGTGGTTTCGGAAGGGGTGCTGGTTGGAAGCGACTCCTCGCTCCGAGAATGAATATTGTCGGGTGGGGGGTGCGCGCGGGAGGAGGAGTAGAGGGTATCATGGCTGGGCCAGATCCTAGGTGGGTACTCGCTAGCGAGGAGCAGCAGTCCGGCCCCCCCCCCCCCTCCCTCTCTGCTCGATGTAGCTCCTGCTGGGGGCCCCAGAATTCGATAACCCGCAGCGGGCTGTGAATACCCCGGGAGCTGGAGGGGGTGCGTTCCAGTTCCCTGTAGGAATAGAAGGATATGTTGACGGGATGGGAGGAGCCTGGTGTGGAGCAGAAACACCGGCACGGAGCAGTCGGGCCAAATGGCCTGTTTCTGTGCTGTAGAATTCTATGACGAGGGACTACAGTTACGCGGAGAGACGGGAGAAGCTGGGGTTGTTGGCTTTGGAGCAGCGAAGGTTAAGAGGAGATTTGATGGAGGTGCTCAACATTATGAAGGGTAGCTCGGGAGTTTCCAGTGGCAGGAGGGTCGGAAACCAGAGGACACAGATTTAAGGCAATTGGTAAAATAACCAAGAGGGGGGAGATGAGGAGAATGTTTTTACACAGCGAGTTGTTGTGATCTGGATCGCGCTGCCTGAAAGGGCGGTGGAAGTAGATTCAGTAGTAACTTTCAAAAGGGAATTGGAGAAATACTTGAACAAGAGAAAATTGCGGGGCTGTGGGGAAGGAGCAGGGGAGTGTGGGACTAATTGGAGAGCTCTTTCAAGGAGCCGGCATGGGCCGAATGGCCTCCGTCTGTGCCGTGTGACTCTTGATTCTTAAATTTTTTTGTTTTGGCTTTAGCTCAAACCGAAGTCGGTCCTCTCCAAATACGACGAGGAGATTGACGGCGAGAAGAAGAAGTTCTTCCGGCTGGAGACGGGCGGGACGGCAGACGGCTCGTGGGAGCGGGAGCTGCAGCAGATCCGGGAGTCGCTGAGGAGCCAGGCCCAGACCCTGGACATGCCGCAGATGAAGCTGGCCTCGGAGTTCTACACGGAGGAGGAGATGGTAAGGGACTCGCCGTGGCCCGTCTGTGCATCCGGCCCGCGATGCGGGCGCTGTATTGCCGAGGTGGTGGGGGGGGGGCGCGCGGCATTATTGTTAATATTATTCTCTCTCTCTTCCCCTCCCCAAGGTAACGTTTAAGAAAACAAAAAGGAGAGTGAAGAAAATTCGAAAGAAGGAAACGACCATGAAAGCGGAGGACCTGCTCGCCCATGGACACAAAAGTACCCTCGCCGACTACGGGTCCAGGTGGGTCGCAGCTCGAGCCCTCGGGCCCTTACTGACTGGCTTCCTGTCCGAGGAGATCTGCTGTCCGCAGTTTATCATCTTTACTACCATAGAGTCATACAGCACAGAAAGAGGCCCTTCGGCCCATCGTGTCAGCGCCGGCCATTTTCCAGCACTTGGTCCGTAGCCTTGTATGCTCTGGCGTTTCAAGTGCTCATCCAAATGCTTCTTGAATGTTGTGAGGGTTCCTGCCTCTACCACCCTTTCAGGCAGTGAGTTCCAGATTCCAACCACCCTCTGGGTGAAAAAGTTTTTCCTCAAATCCCCTCTAAACCTCCTGCCCCTTACCTTGAAACTATGCCCCCTGGTTATTGACCCCTCTACTAAGGGGAAAAGTTCCTTTCTATCTACCCTATCTATGCCCCTCATAATTTTGTACACCTCAATCAGGTCCCCCCTCAGCCTTCTCTGCTCTAAGGAAAACAACCCCAGCCTGTCCAGTCTTTCTTCATAGCTGAAGCGCTCCAGCCCAGGTAACATCCTGGTGAATCTCCTCTGCACCCTCTCCAATACAATCACATCCTATAGTGTGGCGACTAGAATATGTGAATGGTGTTTCTTCCAATTAGATCCTCCTCGTCCCCACTCTGACTCCTCGACGTCCCCCCGCCCCCTCAGTCCCCAGTCGAGATGTGAGGTGTTTATTGTGATGTCACCCTGACAGGGATCGTGGACGAGGCTGGAAGTTTGATGCTGAACCGGCAGCAGAGGGCGAAGCTGAAGAGGCCGAGACCGAGGCCTCAGCACCAGAAGTGCAGTCCGTGTCAGACGACATACGCGTGGAAAGCATGGACATCAGCGATGGTATGTGTGATTGGGGCTGGCGGGGGAGGGGGGTGGAGGGGGAGGGAGCTGCCTGACGTGACCGGCCTGCACTGTGTTTCCTCCCCCACCCCCCCCCCACAGACGAAGCCCGGGCTCCCGATTCTCCAGTGGCCATCGAGGAGGACGAGGCCGAGATAGAGCTGCAGAAACAGCTGGAGAAACAGCGGCGGCTGCGACAGATCCACAGGCACTCGTCCGACAAGGTGAGGTCGGGCTCAACCCCCCCCCCCCCCCCCCCCCAAACCACGTGCTCGAATGGAGCAGTGCTCCTGCATCTGAGCTTGTCGCCCTGCCCTCGTGGACATGTACTTTTCAGCAGGGGCGGGGGGGGGTCCCGGGGGCGTGTTCCGGGCGGGGGGTCCCGGGTAAAAAGAGCTCGGCACGACGTTGAGCTCTTTTTCCGCCGCCTTCGTCTCCATGCCCACTTCTCTGGCCAGGAGTCTTCCCCCCCCCCCCCCCCCACACAACTGACCCTTTCTCCCGCTTGCAGAATTCCCGTTCTACCTGGACCCCTCCCCCTGGCCTCTTACCCTCTCTAGATCTTTTCATCGCTAACTGCTGCCGTGACATCGGCCGTCTCCATTTCTCTGCTCCCCTCACTCACTCCAACCTACCTCCCTCTGAACTTGCAGCACTCCGTTCTCTTAGATCCAACCCTGACATTGTCATTAAACCGGCTGACAAGGGTGATGCTGTTGTTGTTTGGCGCACTGACCTCTACCTAGCGGAAGCTGAACGCCAACTCTCCAACACCACCTCCTACCTCCACCTGGACCATGACCCCACTACCGAACATCAAACCACCGTTTCCAAGACTGTCACTGACTTCATCTCCTCTGGAGATCTTCCCCCTGCTGCCACCAACCTCATAGTTCCCCAACCCCGCACAGCCTGCTTCTACCTCCTTCCCAAGATCCACAAACAGGACTGCCCTGGTAGACCCATCGTTTCAGCCTGTTCTTGCCCCACGGAACTTATCTCTTCCTATCTCGACTCTATCTTTTCTCCCCTTGTCCAGTCTCTTCCCACCTACATCCGCGACTCTTCGGACGCCCTCCGCCACTTTAACAGTTTCCAGTTTCCTGGCCCCAACCGCTTCCTTTTCACCATGGACGTACAATCCCTCTACACCTCCATCCCCCACCCGGATGGCCTGAGGGCGCTCCGCTTCTTCCTTGAACAGAGGCCCGACCAGTCCCCATCCACCACCACCCTCCTCCGCCTGGCTGAACTTGTTCTCACATTGAACAACTTCTCCTTTAACTCCACTCATTTCCTCCAAATCAAAGGTGTTGCTATGGGTATCCGCATGGGTCCTAGCTATGCCTGCCTTTTCGTGGGCTATGTGGAACAATCTTTGTTCCAGTCCTACTCGGGTCCCCTCCCTCACCTCTTTTTCCGATACATTGATGACTGTATCGGTGCCGTTTCCTGCTCTCGTCCCGAACTTGACAATTTCATTCACTTTGCCTCCAATTTCCACCCTTCCTTCACCTTCACATGGTCCATCTCTGACTCTTCCCTTCCTCGACTTCTCCGTCTCCATCTCTGGGGATAGGTTATCGACCAATATTCATTACAAGCCCACTGACTCCCACAGCTACCTGGACTACACTTCCTCTCACCCAGCTTCCTGTAAGGATTCTATTCCATTCTCCCAGTTTCTCCGTCTCCGCCGTATCTGCTCCGACGATGCCACCTTCCACACCAGTGCTTCAGACATGTCTTCCTCTTTCCGCAACCGAGGATTCCCCTCTACCGTGGTTGACACGGCCCTCGACCGTGTCAGTTCTATCTCCCGCACTCCTGCCCTCACCCCTGCCCCTCCCTCCCGGAACCACGATAGGGTTCCCCTTGTCCTCACCTTTCACCCCACCAGCCTCCACATTCAACGGATCATCCTCCGCCATTTCCGCTACCTCCAAAGTGATCCCACCACCAAACGTATCTTCCCCTCCCCTCCCCTTTCAGCATTCCGCAGGGACCGCTCCCTCCGAGACACCCTAGTCCACTCCTCTATCACCCCAAACAGCCCTTCCCCTTCGCCTGGCACCTTCCCGTGCAAGCGGAGGAGATGTAACACCTGCCCCTATACCTCCCTGCTTCCCACTGTCCAGGGCCCCAAACACCCCTTCCAGGTGAAACAGCGATTTACTTGTACTTCTTGCAATCTAGTGTACTGTATTCACTGCTCACGATGCGGTCTCCTCTACATTGGGGAGACCAAACGCAGATTGGGTGACCGCTTTGCGGAACACCTCCGTTCAGTCCGTAAGGGTGACCCCGAGCTTCCGGTCGCCTGTCATTTCAATTCACCGTTCCATTTCCACTCAGACCTCACTGTACTCGGGCTCTTGCACTGTTCCACGGAAGCTCAGCGTAAACTCGAGGAACAGCACCTCATCTTCCGATTAGGCACTTTACAGTCTTCCGGACTCAATATCGAGTTCAACAATTTCAGATCATAACCTTGGTCCCTATTACACATTTTTTCTTGTAATTTTTCCACTCCTTTCCCCCCCCCCCCCTTTTTGTTTCTCTCTCACACCTGGCAGCTATCTCTTGCCCTGCCAGTACACTTTACACCTAATCTCAGCCTATTACCATCTCGTCTAGCTTCTAATACCTTTTTTGTCTCTTTTACTTCTTTTGTTTCTTTTATTCTTTTGTCCGATTGCAGCCCTGCCTCCAATCTATCATCTTTTCTTTCCAGTTTTGAAGAAGGGTTCGACCCGAAACGTCAACTCAAATTTCTCTCCACGGATGTTGCCTGACCTGCTGAGTTTTTCCAGCATTTTCTGTTGTTGTTCCGGGCGGGGGGGTTCCCGGGTCTTGTTCCGGGCAGGGGTGTTCCCGGGTCTTGTTCCGGGCGGGGGGGGTTCCCGGGTCTTGTTCCGGGCGGGGGGGGTCCCGGGTCTTGTTCCGGGCCGGGGGGGGGTGGTCCCGGGTCTTGTTCCGGGCCGGGGGTGGGGGGGTGGTCCCGGGTCTTGTTCCGGGCAGGGGTGTTCCCGGGTCTTGTTCCGGGCGGGGGGGTTCCCGGGTCTTGTTCCGGGCGGGGGTGTTCCCGGGTCTTGTTCCGGGCGGGGGGGGTTCCCGGGTCTTGTACCGGGCGGGGGGGGTTCCCGGGTCTTGTTCCGGGCGGGGGGGGTCCCGGGTCTTGTTCCGGGCCGGGGGGGGTGGTCCCGGGTCTTGTTCCGGGCCGGGGGGGGGGGTGGTCCCGGGTCTTGTTCCGGGCCGGGGGGGGTGGTCCCGGGTCTTGTTCCGGGCCGGGGGGGGGGGGGTGGTCCCGGGTCTTGTTCCGGGCGGGGGGGGGTCCCGGGTCTTGTTCCGGGCCGGGGGGGGGGGGTCCCGGGTCTTGTTCCGGGCAGTGGGGGGGGTCCCTGGTCTTGTTCCGGGCAGTGGGGGGGGTCCCTGGTCTTGTTCCGGGCAAGTGGGGGGGGGTCCCTGGTCTTGTTCCGGGCAAGGGGGGGGGGGGGTCCCTGGTCTTGTTCCGGGCAAGGGGGGGGGGGGGGGTCCCTGGTCTTGTTCCAGGCAGTGGGGTCCCTGGTCTTGTTCCGGGCGGGGTGGGGGGGGTCCCGGGTCTTGTTCCGGGCGGGTGGGGGGGGTCCCGGGTCTTGTTCTGGGCGGGGGGGGTCCCAGGTCTTGTTCTGGGCGGGGGGGGGGGGGGTGGTGTCCCGGGTCTTGTTCCGGGGGGGGGGGGGTCCCTGGTCTTGTTCCGGGCCGGGGAGGGGGGGGGTCCCTGGTCTTGTTCCGGGCCGGGGAGGGGGGGGGTCCCTGGTCTTGTTCCGGGCCGGGGGGGGTGGTCCCTGGTCTTGTTGGGGGGGGGGGTCCCTGGTCTTGTTTTGGGGGGGGGGGGTCCCTGGTCTTGTTTTGGGGGGGGGGGGGTCCCTGGTCTTGTTCCGGGCGGTTGGGTGGGGGGGGTCCCTGGTCTTGTTCCGGGCGGGTGGGGGGGTCCCGGGTCTTGTTCCGGTCGGGTGGGGGGGGTCCCGGGTCTTGTTGCGGGTGGGGGGGTTCCGGGTCTTGTTCCGGGTTGGGGGGGGGTCCCGGGTCTTGTTTTGGGTGGGAGGGTCCCTGGTCTTGTTCCGGGGGGGGGTCCCGGGTCTTGTTCCAGGCGGGGGGGGTGGGGGTGTCCCGGCTTGTTCCGGGCGGGGGGGGGGTCCCGGGTCTTGTTCCGGGGGGGGGGTCCCCAGGTCTTGTTCCGGGCGGGGGGGGTCCCAGGTCTTGTGGGGGGGGGTGTCCCGGGTCTTGTTCCGGGCCGGGTGGGGGGGGGGGTCCCGGGTTGTGTTCCGGGGGGGGGGTCGCGGGTCGTGTTCTGGGCGGGGGGTGGGGTCCCAGGTCGTGTTCCGGGCCGGGGGGGTTCCCGGGTCGTGTTTTGGGGGGGGGGGGGTTGTCCCGGGTCGTGTTCCGGGCGGGGGTTGGGGGGGTGGTCCCGGGTCATGTTCCGGGCGGGGGGGGTGGGGTCCCGGGTCGTGTTACAGGCGGGGGGTGGGGGTCGCGGGTCGTGTTCTGGGCGGGGGGGTGGGGGGTCCCGGGTCGTGTTCTGGGCGGGGGGGTGGGTGGGGTCCCGGGTCGTGTTCCGGGCGGGGGTTGGGGGGGGTGTTCCGGGCGGGGGGATGGTCCCAGGGGGCATGGACCTGGCCCTAGAAATAGTAGATGCATTGCTGATCATCATCCAACATTCGATGGAATCTGGAACAGTTCCCATGGATTGGAGGGTAGCTAATGTTACCCCACTATTCAAAAAAGGTGGTAGAGAGAAAATGGGGAATTACATCGGTAGTGGGGAAAATGCTAGAGTCCATTATAAAAGATGTACAGGTAGACTATCCTTTATCCGAAAACCTCGGGACCAGCCGTGTTTCGGTTTTCGGAAAATTTCGGATTTCGGAAGGTGGGTCGGTGGGGGTCCGCGGGGGTCGGGGTCGGCGGGGGCCCGCGGGGGGGTCCGCAGTCGTGGCTTGTCCGTCGCTGCTAGCCTGGAATGCAATGAAGTTCCGCATTTCCACCAACAGGTCGTCGTGCTCGGTCGGAACAGGGGCCGGCACTGCCGCGAGCTCAGAGCTCTCGTTGCTTTCGAGCCTTTGGAAGAGAGTCAGGTGGTTCCGCGGGGGGGGTCGGCGAGGGGTCGTGCGCACGACTTACGCTGACCCTCTGCTCAGCGTAAGTCGGGGGGGGGTCCGCAGGGGGTCGTGCGCACGACTTACGCTGACCCTCTGCTCAGAGTAAGTCGTGCGCCACTCTGGTCATGTCGTGCGCACGACTTACGCTGACCGAAAAAAACCTTCGGTTTTTAGAGGGTTTCGGTTTTCGGAAGTTCGGATAAAGGGTAGTATACCTGTAATAGCAGAGTACTTGGAAAACAGTGACCGGAGCGGACAAAGTCAACATGGATTTACAAAAGGTAAATCGTGCTTGACTAATCTACTGGAATTTTTTTGAGGATGTAACTGGTAAAATAGATAAGGGAGAACCAGTGGATGTGGTGTATTTGGACTTTCAGAAGGCTTTCGATAAGGTCCCGCATAAGAGATTAGCGTGTAAAGTTAAGGCACATGGGATTGGGGGCAAGGTATTGACTTGGATAGAGAACTGGTTGGCAGACTGAAAGCAAAGAGTTGGAATAAACGGGCCTTTTTCCGAGTGGCAGGCAGTGACTAGTGGGGTACTGCAGGGATCGGTCCTTGGGCCCCAGCTATTCACAATATATATTAATGATCTAGACAAGGGAACTAGATGTAATATCTCCAAATTTGCAGACAACACATAGCTGGGTGGGCGTGTGTGCTGTGAGGAGGATGCCGAGAAACTCCAGTTTGATTTGGACAGGTTGGGTGATTGGGCAGATGCAATATAATGTGGATAAATGTGAGGTTATCCACTTTGGTGGCAAAAACAGGAAGGCAGATTATCTGAATGGCAATAGATTGAGAGAAGGGGAAGTGCAACGAGACTTGGGTGTCCTTGTGCACCAGTCGCTGAAGGGAAGCATGCAGGTGCAGCAGGCGGTTAAGAAGGCAAATGTTGGCCTTCGTAGCGAGAGGGTTTGAGTACAAGAACAAGGATGTCTTGCTGCAGTTGTACAGGGTCTTGGTGAGACCACACCTTGAGTATTGTGTGCCGTTTTGGTCGCCTTATCTGAGGAAGGATGTTCTTGCCATGGAAGGAGTGCAGCGAAGATTCACCAGGCTGATACCTGGGATGGCAGGAATGATGTATGAGGAGAGATTGGGTCGATTGGGCTTATATTCTCTAGAGTTTAGAAGAATGAGAGGGGATCTCATTGAAACTTATAAAATTCTAACAGGACTAGACAGACTAGATGCAGGAAGGATGTTCCCGATGGCGGGGGAGTCCAGAACCAGGGGTCACAGTCCAAGGATAAGGGGTAAGCCATTTAGGACAGAGATGAGGAGGAATTTCTTCACCCAGAGAGTGGTGAACCTGTGGAATTCTCTACCACAGAAGGCAGTGGAGGCCAATTCATTAAATATATTCAAGAAGGAGTTCGATATATTTCTCAAGGCTAAAGGGATCAAGGGGTATGGGGAGAAAGCAGGGACAGGGTACTGAATTTGGATGATCAGCCATGATCGCATTGAATGGTGGAGCAGGCTCGAGGGGCCGAATGGCCTACTCCTGCTCCTATCTTCTATGTTTCTATGTCTTGTTCCGGGTGGGGGGTGTTCCGAGCGGGGTCTCCCTGGGGGGGTGTTCCGAGTGGGGTGTCCCGGGGGGGGGGGGGGTGGTTCCGAGCAGGGTCTCCCGGTGGGGGGGGGGGTGTTCTGAGCGGGGTCTCGTTTGGGGGGGGGGGGTTCCGAGCAGGGTCTCCCGGTGGGGGGGGTGTTCTGAGCGGGGTCTCGTGGGGGGGGGGTGTTCCGAGTGGGGTGTCCCGGCGGGGGGGGGGGGTCCGAGCGGGGTCTCCCGGGGGGGGTGTTCCGGGCGGGTTCTCCCGGGGTTGGGGGGGGGGTTCCGAGCGGGGGTGTCCCGGGGCGGTGTTCCGAGCGGGGGGAACTCAGCTCGTGAGATTGGTCGCACGCATTTTTATTTTTTTTTAAGGTTTTTTTTCCTCCCAAATGCCCAGGTTGTCGACATCGTGAAGAAGCTGAAATCCGAACGCAAAGACGAGGATGAGGACGACTTGGAGAGGAAGGGGGTGATAGTCTTCAACGCCACCTCGGAATTCTGCCGGACACTCGGAGAGATCCCGACCTACGGACTGGCCGGGAACCGGGAGGAGCAGGAAGAGCTGCTCGTGAGTGTTGGCATGCAACAGCCATCAGACAGAGGGGGGAGACACTTGATATCCGTGCTGCCCCATGGCCAGTTCCGTCTCTGCACTCTCTCTCTCTCTCTCTCCCGTCTCAAACCAATACCTTCGCTAACTCCTCCTGCCCTCCCTGGCTCGGCCACTCTCCCCCTATTCCTACTGCTCCAAAAGTGTTCTATAAATGTTCCTTTGTGACTGTGGTTCATCTAGATGTGGGCATCGCTGGCAAGGCTGCCATTAATTGCCCAGTGGGCATTGCTGGCTAGTCGGGCATTAATTGCCTCTTTGCCCTCAAAGTTGGGGATGAGCCGCCGCCTTGAACCACTGCTGTTAGTTAGGGAGTCGTTGGATTTTGATCCAGTGACGATGAAGGAATGGCTAATGTGTTTCCAATTCAGGGTAATGTCAATCCGATGGGAACTTGCAGATGACATTCCCACACCACTGCTGTTCTTGTCAAGTAAACTGCTTTGTCCTGGATGGTGTCGAGCTTCTTGAGTGTTGCTGTGGCTGCACTCATCCAGGCAAGTGGAGAGTATTCCATCACACTCCTGTACTCGCACTGGGAGTGTTTCATGGGACAGTGTAGAGGGAGCTTTACTCTGTATCTAACCCTTGCTGTAACTGCCCTGGGAGTGTTTGATGGGACAGTGTAGAGGGAGCTTTAATCTGTATCTAACCCGTGCTGTACCTGCCCTGGGAGTGTTTGATGGGACAGTGTAGAGGGAGCTTTAATCTGTATCTAACCCGTGCTGTACCTGTCCTGGGAGTGTTTGATGGGACAGTGTAGAGGGAGCTTTACTCTGTATCTAACCCGTGCTGTACCTGCCCTGGGAGTGTGTTAACGGGACAGTGTAGAATGAGCAGAGCTGAGGACGGTTCCATGCGGTCTCGGGCCGATGCTGATGTACGTGTTGTTTGTTCGGCCTCTCTGCAGGACTTTGAGGTGGAGAACAAGGAGTTATCGGACGGCGAGATGGAGCTGGACAGGGATGAGACGGTGGGCTGGAGCACCGTGAACCTGGACGAGGAGAAGAAGCAGCCTGAGGTGAGGCTGTACCGTTTCCCTTATCGGGATGTGGGGTTGGCGGGAGGTTGTCAAAGGTCGGCTGGTGAGGCCTTCCCATCTCTGGACCTGCTTTACCACTGTCGCCCTGTCCCGGTGTCCAATTCTGGGCACCGCACTTTAGAAAGGATGTCAAGGCCTTGGAGAGGGTGTGGAGCAGATTGACTAGAATGGTTCCAGGGATGAGGGACTTCAGTTATGTGGAGAGACTGGAGAAGCTGGGTGAGATGAAGTATGGTAGGAGGAGGCTCGTGTGGAGCATAAACACCGACATAGTCTTTTTATTAGGTGCCAGCTGTGGCTCAGTGGGTAGCACACTCACCTCTGAGTCAGAAGGTTGTGGGTTCAAGTCCCACTCCAGGGACTTGAGCACAAAAATCTAGGCTGACACTCCCAGTGCAGTGCTGAGGGAGTGCCGCACTGTCGGAGGGGCGGTACTGAGGGCGCGCCGCACTGTCGGAGGGGCAGTACTGAGGGAGCGCCGCACTGTCGGAGGGGCAGTACTGAGGGAGCGCCACACTGTCGGAGGGGCAGTACTGAGGGTGCGCCGCACTGTCGGAGGGGCAGTACTGAGGGAGCGCCGCACTGTCGGAGGGGCAGTACTGAGGGAGCGCCACACTGTCGGAGGGGCAGTGCTGAGGGAGCGCCGCACTGTCGGAGGGGCGGTACTGAGGGAGCGCCGCACTGTCGGAGGGGCGGTACTGAGGGAGCGCCGCACTGTCGGAGGGGCGGTACTGAGGGAGCGCCGCACTGTCGGAGGGGCAGTGCTGAGGGAGCGCCGCACTGTCGGAGGGGCAGTGCTGAGGGAGCGCCGCACTGTCGGAGGGGCAGTGCTGAGGGAGCGCCGCACTGTCGGCGGGGCAGTACTGAGGGAGCGTCGCACTGTCGGAGGGGCGGTACTGAGGGAGCGCTGCACTGTCAGAGGGGCAGTATGGAGGGGATGCCGTCTTTCAGATGAGACGTTAAACCGAGGCCCCATCTGCGCTCTCAGGTGGACGTAAAGGATCCCTGATCATTATCACGTTGCTGTTTGTGGGATCTTGCTGTGCGCAAATTGTTTGCCTCGTTTCCCACAGTGCAGCACTTCAACAAAAAAAAAGTACTTAATTGGCTGCAAAGCGCTTCAGGGCATCCTGAGGTTGTGGAAGGTGCTGTATAAATGCAAGTCTTTTATATTTTACGTTTCACCGTGTTACTGATCCACTGTCTTTCTTCCTCCCCCCCGCCCCCCCCCAACCCCCAAATCCCTCCTCTTAGTTCTTGGCCACGTCCACGACCATCCTGGATGAAGAGCCCATTGTGAACTGTGGGCTGGCCGCCGCATTGCACCTCTGCAGAAACAAAGGCAGGTTAACCCAACACTCAGCCGCGCCCTCGGAATATCCTCGCTTGCAAAATACTGCGGATGCTGGAAATCCGAAATAACAACCGAAGACGCTGGAAAAACTCAGCAGGCCAGGCAGCATCCATGGAGAGAGAAATAGAGTCAATGTTTTGGGTCGAAACCTTTCTGAAGAAAGGTTAGACCCGAAACGTTGACTCTATTTCTCTCTCCACGGATGTTGCCTGGCCTGCTGAGTTTTTCCAGCGTCTTCTGTTGTTACCTCTGAATAAATATCCTGCCTTGCGATCCCGGGAGAGCGAGCTCTCCGTATGTAGAAGGACAGCCCAGTGTAGCACTGAGCTGTGTACACAAGCTCAATGTAATCCTCAGTAACGTGGAGAAACTGGGATTGTTCTCCTTAGAGCAGAGAAGGTTAAGGGGAGATTTAATAGAGGCGTTCAAAATCATGAGGGGTTTCGATGGAGTAAATCCGGAGAAAGTGTTTCCCGTGGCAGGAGGGTCGGTAACCAGAGGACACAGATTGAAGATAATCGGTAAAAGAACCAGAGGGGGAGATGAGGAGACTGTTTTTACGCAGCGAGTTGTTGTGATCTGGAACGCGCTGCCTGAAAGGGCGGTGGGAGCAGATTCAATAGTAACTTTCAGAAGGGAATTGGGTAAATACTTGACAAGGAAAGATTTGCAGGGCTGTGGGGAAAGAGCGAAGGGGGGAGTGGGACTAATTAGCTCTTTCAAAGGGCCGGCACAGGCACGATGGGCCAAATGGCCGCCTCCTGTGCCGCATGATGGTACAAAATCAGGGAAGTGTCGGGCTCCATGCCGCGCCCCCCCCCCCCCCCCCCCCCCAGCTTGTGCTGTCATTGCCAGGTGCTGGAGAGTTTACGAAAACGGTGAAGGCACGATTGGCCTTGCCCTGCTGCTCCCGCAGTCGAATAGCTGGCCGCCGCTCAGCACCACACGTGCAGAAGGGGCCACTTGGGTGAGTTATTGAAAGGCTTCCTTCAGCAGAGCAGGGTAGAAGATGTGGTGAGATTTGACGGGCGCAGTGTTAGTAAATGAACTTCTCCCCCCAGCGAGGAGCGCCTGTGACTCCTGCTTCTCTCTGTTTCAGGTCTGCTCGACACCACGATGCAGAAAGTGGCCCGAGTCCGATCATCAGTCAAGACTCTGCCGTCGACAGTTTATGCCATTGAAGACAAGATGTAAGCAACTGACCCACAGGTGGAGCTCCGAGCCTGGGACTGTGCTGTGAGACACAACTCCGAGCCTGGGACAGTGCTGAGAGACACAGCTCCGAGCTAGTGCTGTGAGACACCGCTCCGAGCCTGGGACAGTGCTGTGAGACAGCTCCGAGCCTGGGACAGCACACTGTGGTTTTTTAAAAATTCATTCATGGGTTGTGGGCATCGCTGGTAAGGCCCAGCATTTATTGTCCATCCCTAATTGCCCTCGAGAAGGTGGTGGTGAGCCGCCATCTTGAACCGCTGCAGCCCGTGTGGTGAAGGTGCTCCCACAGCGCTGTTAGGGAGGGAGTTCCAGGATTTTGACCCAGCGACGATGAAGGAACGGCCGATATATTTCCAAGTCAGGATGGCGTGTGTGACTTGGAGGGGAACTTGGAGGTGGTGGTGTTCCCATGCGCCTGCTGCCCTTGTCCTTTTAGGTGGAAGAGGTTGTGGGTTTGGGAGGTGCTGCCGAAGAAGCCTTGGCGAGTTGCTGCAGTGCATCTTGTAGATGGTACACACTGCAGCCATGGTGCGCCGGTGGTGGAGGGAGTGAATGTTTAAGGTGGCGGATGGGGTGCCAATCAAGCGGGCTGCCTTGTCCTGGATGGTGTCGAGCTTCTTGTGTTGTTGGAGCCACACTCATCCAGGCAAGTGGAGAGTATTCCATCACGCTCCTTATTTGTGCCTTGTAGATGGTGGAAAGACTTTGGGGAGTCAGGAGGTGAGACACTCGCCGCAGAATACCCAGCCTCTGACCTGCTCTTGTTACCACAGTATTTATGTGGCTGGTCTAGTTGAGCTTCTAGTCAATGGTGACCCCCAGGATGTTGATGGTGGGGGATTCGGCGATGGTAATGCCATTGAAAGTCATGGGGAGGTGGTTAGACTCTTTTGTTGGAACAAATGTAATTTAATGAGCCATTAAACCACCGCCCAGCAATACAACAGCTGGTACAAGTTCAACACGTGTCCCTGGTCCGGGCAGTCCAGCTGGTAGTGGGATCGGGAAACCAACTCCCGACTCGGCCCCGTGCCCTACCTCTGGCTGATTGTCAGCCCAAAATAATGAGGAACACCAACATTCTTCTCCTAGGCCCTGTACCCGGAGGAACACCAACATTCTTCTCCTGGGCCCTGTACCCGGAGGAACACCAACATTCTTCTCCTGGGCCCTGTACCCGGAGGAACACCAACCACCTTCTCCTGGGCCCTGTACCCGGTTGAACATCAACCACCTTCTCCTGGGCCCTGTACCCGGAGGAACATCAACCACCTTCTCCTGGGCCCTGTACCCGGAGGAACACCAACCACCACCTCCTGGGCCCTGTACCCGGAGGAACACCAACCACCTTCTCCTGGGCCCTGTACCCGGAGGAACACCAACCACCTTCTCCTGGGCCCTGTACCCGGAGGAACACCAACCACCTCCTGGGCCCTGTACCCGGAGGAACACCAACCACCTTCTCCTGGGCCCTGTACCCGGAGGAACACCAACCACCTCCTGGGCCCTGTACCCGGAGGAACACCAACCACCTCCTGGGCCCTGTACCCGGAGGAACACCAACCACCACCTCCTGGGCCCTGTACCCGGAGGAACACCAACCACCTCCTGGGCCCTGTACCCGGAGGAACACCAACCACCTTCTCCTGGGCCCTGTACCCGGAGGAACACCAACCACCTTCTCCTGGGCCCTGTACCCGGAGGAACACCAACCACCTTCTCCTGGGCCCTGTACCCGGAGGAACACCAACCACCTCCTGGGCCCTGTACCCGGAGGAACACCAACCACCTCCTGGGCCCTGTACCCGGAGGAACACCAACCACCACCTCCTGGGCCCTGTACCCGGAGGAACACCAACCACCTTCTATAATAGCAAAATACTGCGGATGCTGGAAATCTGAAATAACAGAAAATGCTGGAACTACTCAGCAGGCCAGGCAGCATTCGTGGAGAGAGAAACAGAGTTAACGTTTCAGGTCTGGGACCCTTCATCAGAACTGGAAAAAGCTGGAGATGTAACATATTAAGCAGGTGCTGAGACAGGGGGGGTTTAGGAGGGGAGGAAGGAATTGAAAGAACATACTGTGAAAATGTTGCAAATGGGAATGGCAAAATCATACAGCATGAAAAATGGGGGCAGGGATAATTATCTGAAATTGTTGAACTCAATGTTGAGTCCGGCAGGCTGTAAAGTGCCCAATCGAAAGATGAGGTGCTGTTCCTCGAGCTTACGTTGAGCTTCATTAGAACAATGTAATAGGCCGAGGACGGAGAGATCAGAGTGGGAGTGAAGCGGAGAATTAAAGTGACAGGCGACCGGAAGCTCTGTACCCGTGGAACCGTCGGTTTAGTGTGTGATGCCTCACCGAGCCAGCGCTTGATTCTAACTGCGGTGCGCTTGATGCAGGTTGATAGACGACAAGTACAGCAGGAGGGAGGAGTATCGCGGCTTCACGCAGGAGTTCAAGGAGAAGGAAGGGTACCGGCCAGACGTGAAGATCGATTACGTGGACGAGTCTGGGAGGAGGCTGACTCCAAAAGAGGTAAGGGGATGAAAATTGCAATCTGCAGCTCGTTGCAGTGGTTTAAAAAACAAACTCTACCCCACATCTGGGCTGACGCTGCCGGTGCAGTACTGAGGGAGTACTGCACTGTCGGAGGCCCTGTCTGCTCTCTCAGGTGGATACAAGACCCACAGCTACTATTGGGAGAAGAGCAGGGGGAGTTCTCCCCGGTGTCCTGGGGCCAATATTTATCCCTCAACCAACATCACTTAAACTGATGATCTGGTCATTATCACATTGCTGTTTGTGGGAGCTTGCTGTGCACAAATTGGCTGCCGCGTTTCCCACATTACAACAGTGACCACACTTCAAAAGTACTTCATTGGCTGTGAAGCGCTTTGGGACGTCCTGAGGTGGTGAAAGGTGCTGGAGAAATGGGAGTCTTTCTTTTCCAATGGACCCAGTCTAGGTTTTGTTGAGCTCCCTGTTCGGTTGATTATATTGTTGCAGGTTTAAGCTCCTATTTTTCTCTCTCCCTCTGCTGCAGGAACCCTGTTCTGGGTCTGCACTGCGTTGTGTAACATGCACCCGCTTTAAAACAATAATAATTCTGGGATCTGGGCATCGCTGGCGAGGCCAGCATTTATTGCCCATCCCTAATTGCCCTTGAGAAGGTGGTGGTGAGCCGCTGCCTTGAACCGCTGCAGTCCGTGTGGTGAAGGTGCTCCCACAGTGCCGTTAGGGAGGGAGTTCCAGGATTTTGACCCAGCGACGATGAAGGAACGGCCGATATATTTCTAAGTCAGGGATGGTGTGTGACTTGGAGGGGAACTTGGAGGGGGTGGTGTTCCCATGCGCCTGCTGCCCTCGTCCTTCTAGGTGGAAGAGGTCGCGGGTTTGGGAGGTGCTGCCGAAGAAGCCTTGGCGAGTTGCTGCAGTGCATCTTGTAGATGGTCCACACTGCAGCCACGGCGCGCCGGTGGTGGAGGGAGTGCCAATCAAGCGGGCTGGATGGTGGGGTCAAGGAAAATGGAGGGGAGGAGAGTTTGGGTGGGGAGGGGGGAATCTTTCCCAAGCCTTTCCTGTTCCTTGCGATTCTCCCGTGTGAGCGTGGGTGAGGCCCGATTGCCGGATCTGCTATGCACGCTCTGTAACTAACAGTCGCCATTTTGCTAAAACCAGGCCTTCAGACAACTGTCCCACCGCTTCCACGGGAAAGGATCTGGCAAGATGAAAACTGAAAAGCGTATGAAGAAACTGGAAGAGGAGCATGTGAGTTGCACTTTCCCTTTCCTGTGTCGCGGCCACCTTCCACCTCTCCCGCCCTTGCGGCCCTCCCCCACCGCCAAGCCTCTGAACCCCGTCTCGTCTGCCCCACCCGCCCCACTAGCCTTGGCTGCACTCCACTAGCCAGTGGCTGCTCTTCAACATCCGAGCCGGGGCAAACCGGTCAGCTGGTTATTCGGCCGTGGGGGGCATCGCAGCTGACCGAGAGCTCTGACGCCCAGGTACTTTTCACCGGGGCCACTGAGCAGGAACTGTGGCCAGCCCTCGGGAGAAAGCTGGGGCGGGACAAGCCCAGCAGGAGGGAGGGGTGGGTGGGGGGGGCGCAGACAGTAAAACCCATCTGTCTGTTGGCCTTGTTGTGACTGTGTGTGTCTCTCTGTTTCGTGCTCGCTGCAGCTGCTGAGGAAGATGAGCTCCAGCGATACACCCCTGGGAACCGTGGCCCTACTGCAGGAGAAGCAGAAAGCGCAGAAAACGCCCTACATCGTGCTCAGCGGGAGCGGGAAGAGCATGAACGTGTAAGTGAGGCGTGCCAGCCTGGGTTCGGTTGGGGGGGCGGTTTATGTCTGTCGAGCCTGTGTTTAAAGTCTCTCTCTTTCTCTTTACAGAAACACGATCACCAAGTGAAACTTGTTGAGCAAGCACTGACCGTTGAAAGTGGGATCAGGGGAGGGGATTGGTCGCCGGGCACATTTGCCCGTTTTGTGAGTTGGTTTACACTGTCTCTTTGCTTTCCTTCTGTAAATTAATAAAAAGACGGCTTCCTTTTTTTTCCTAAACCTCTTGAGTGGCTCGGTGCATGATGTGGAACGGATATAATCTCCCACTCCCCGGGGGGGACAGGGCAGGGCGGTGCCGTGCGTTGTTCTCGCCGAGCTGCAGACTTTTCTGTTGGTAATGATGCGGAGAGCTTAGAGAATTCCTGTTCCTCCGTGTTCAGTAGGGTCTCTCCGGTGGAACTCCGCATGCGTCTCTCTCCTCCCCTCCCCCGCCCTCCTTCCTCCCCCGCCCTCCTTCCTTCCCCGACCTCCCTCCTTCCTCCCCCGCCCTCCTTCCTCCCCTCCCCCCTTCCTCCCTCCCCTCCCCCCTTCCTCCCCCGCCCTCCTTCCTTCCCCTTCCCCGCCCTCCTTCCCCTTCCCCGCCCTCCTTCCTTCCCCTTCCCCGCCCTCCTTCCTTCCCCGCCCTCCTTCCTTCCCCTTCCCCGCCCTCCGACTCTCCAACAGCAAGATGGAAGCCACCCTCCATTCCATTTCCCCCCCTTTCCAGTTATTTGCTTAAAGGCTGAATCAGACATGGCATAACCTCAGTATGCCATTTTCATCTGTGATCTAAACTTCAAAGCCACATCCAATCCACCTTCAAGACTCTTTCCATTCATCTCGTCTATGCCACTACCTATAAGCCAGTCCCACTGACACTTACCAATGCATTTCTGCAACACTCTCCTTGCCAGGCTCCTGAACTCCATTCAATTCAGAATTCTGCAGCGAGTATCCTATCCCATACCAAGTCTCGCACACCTATTATCCCAGTCTTTGCCCACCTCCATGTACCCAAGCAATTAGACTTCAGAATTCTTAACCTCAAACCTCCTGGCCTCACTCCATCCGATTTTTGCAATCTACATCCTTTTTCCCATTACACACCCTCCACTCTCCCAGCTGCACTCTGTATCCAACCCCTTGCTGGCAGAGCCTTCACCCACCACACCCTCCACTCTCCCAGCTGCAATCTGTATCCAACCCCTTGCTGGCAGAGCCTTCACCCACCACACCCTCCACTCTCCCAGCTGCACTCTGTATCCAACCCCTTGCTGGCAGAGCCTTCACCCACCACACCCTCCACTCTCCCAGCTGCAATCTGTATCCAACCCCTTGCTGGCAGAGCCTTCACCCACCACACCCTCCACTCTCCCAGCTGCAATCTGTATCCAACCCCTTGCTGGCAGAGCCTTCACCCTCCACTCTCCCAGCTGCAATCTGTATCCAACCCCTTGCTGGCAGAGCCTTCACCCACCACACCCTCCACTCTCCCAGCTGCACTCTGTATCCAACCCCTTGCTGGCAGAGCCTTCACCCACCACACCCTCCACTCTCCCAGCTGCACTCTGTATCCAACCCCTTGCTGGCAGAGCCTTCACCCTCCACTCTCCCAGCTGCAATCTGTATCCAACCCCTTGCTGGCAGAGCCTTCACCCACCACACCCTCCACTCTCCCAGCTGCACTCTGTATCCAACCCCTTGCTGGCAGAGCCTTCACCCTCCACTCTCCCAGCTGCAATCTGTATCCAACCCCTTGCTGGCAGAGCCTTCACCCACCACACCCTCCACTCTCCCAGCTGCACTCTGTATCCAACCCCTTGCTGGCAGAGCCTTCACCCACCCCACTCTCCCAGCTGCAATCTGTATCCAACCCCTTGCTGGCAGAGCCTTCACCCACCACACCCTCCACTCTCCCAGCTGCAATCTGTATCCAACCCCTTGCTGGCAGAGCCTTCACCCACCACACCCTCCACTCTCCCAGCTGCACTCTGTATCCAACCCCTTGCTGGCAGAGCCTTCACCCACCACACCCTCCACTCTCCCAGCTGCAATCTGTATCCAACCCCTTGCTGGCAGAGCCTTCACCCACCACACCCTCCACTCTCCCAGCTGCACTCTGTATCCAACCCCTTGCTGGCAGAGCCTTCACCCACCACACCCTCCACTCTCCCAGCTGCACTCTGTATCCAACCCCTTGCTGGCAGAGCCTTCACCCACCACACCCTCCACTCTCCCAGCTGCACTCTGTATCCAACCCCTTGCTGGCAGAGCCTTCACCCACCACACCCTCCACTCTCCCAGCTGCACTCTGTATCCAACCCCTTGCTGGCAGAGCCTTCACCCACCACACCCTCCACTCTCCCAGCTGCACTCTGTATCCAACCCCTTGCTGGCAGAGCCTTCACCCTCCACACCCATGCACTCGGGAATAAGCTCAACACCTGCACCTTTCCACCTCTCCCTCATCTTCAAAAACGACCTCTGACTGCACCTACACTCACCTCACGTAGCTTACTTGTCTACTTCTTGCTCCTCACGACATGTATTACGTGAAAGGCTCTATACAGGTCGAAGCTGTTATGAGCAAATCATTAGCCACATTGAAGGACGGCAGAGTATATTTTCAATATGCAGAGAATTGCGTGGAAGGCATGCTTTCAGCTGAAATGCACTCTGCTGGGCAACTCTGACAGCTTACAAGCAAACTACTCAAAACTGGACTTTGCTGGGAGACTTGTCAAAGTGGTCACCATCGCCAACAGGGATGCAGTAACTCTGCTGAGCTCCAATTTCATTGCTAGAATCAACCTAATTGAACCAGATTTTTTTTCCTTCTGCCTATTAACAATCCTAAACATTTCAAACACTGACTAGTCAGCTAATCTGCCTCCTGAATCAGCAACCACAAGTTGTAGGAGATTAAAAAGCCCACTACTCCAAGATGTCACCAGGGAATAGAACAATCATTACCTGTTGGAGCGCTGAGTGACTGACTGTGGGCAGCATTCAAATTCTGAAATTAGATTCGCTTCAGATTAGCATCAAAGAACTGAGCACAAAGGTAAAGGTGGCAGAAGGTCACATTATACAGAACATAGACGGCATGCATATTTAGAAAAATAAATTCAGCACCCTGGAGATCATAGTAAAGTGCCTGGAGATTTACGATGACATGGAAAAGATTTCATTGCTAAAAAAAAAAATGTTATGAAGGCTTTGCAAAGAATGTAGAATCCACCAAACTGCTTTCCTTCAGAAACTCTACCTCGGTTTATTAAACCCTGGGCCATTCTAACAATTAATTCAACAGAGTCGTCGGATTCTTTCATTTCAGACATAAGAACGCCACCACTCCTGACAAGTATACCTGAAAGCCTAATATTCCCCTGAAGTTCAGAAGCAGCGTTTCACTGGGAAGGTTTTCAAATAGTACCAAAATAGACCTGCCACATGTAGATAACTAAGAATGGATTCCGATATCCATTCTGCCTGTTGGAAACATGAGCAAGTCATTCTCAGCTCAAAAATGAGAGGGGTAGGACTCGTGCAGCAAGATGAAGATCTTTATCACTTCAGACATTCAAAATGGACAACTTTAGATCAATCTCAGCAAACACACTGGAACTATTCACTCAGGTACAGCTGGGAAAACTTTTTCCAGTTCTGACGAAGGGTCATCGACCTGAAACGTTAACTCTGTTTCTTTCTCCACAGATGCTGATTTATCCACATTATATTGCATCTGCCCAATCACCCAACCTGTCCAAATCATCCTGTCGTTTCTCGGCATCCTCCTCACAGCACACACGCCCACCCAGCTTTGTGTCGTCTACAAACTTGGAGATATTACATCTAGTTCCCTCGTCTAGATCATTAATATATATTGTGAATAGCTGGGATCCTAGCACCAATCCCTGCGGTACCCCACTAGTCACTGCCTGCCACTCGGAAAAAGACCCGTTTATTCCAACTCTTGCTTCCTGTCTGCCAACCAGTTCTCTATCCAAGTCAGTATCTTACCCCCAATCCCATGTGCTTTAACTTTACACACTGATCTCTTATGCGGGACCTTATCGAAAGCCTTCTGAAAGTCCAAATACACCACATCCACTGGTTCTCCCTTATCTATTCTACCAGTTACGGAGGCGAACCGTCCGGCAAGCTGGAGCTACCGGCAAAAATCAGGAGCCGTTTTTTATTCTTTTTGTTTCTTTGCTTTGTTTGAACAGTCAAGCTGTGCAAGGTCTGTAGCTAAGCAACAGCTTCAGCTAGAGACGCTTGCCGACTGTTTAGAGGCTGTTGCTAAGCAACAGGGTTTGTTTCATCTCCGTATGTTTCAACATTAACTCTGGAGTGTCCGGCAGTTTTGAGGGAACGACAGCAGCTCGGTGCCGGATAGCACAAAGTTTCCTGTACATCCTCAAAAAATTCCAGATTAGTCGAGCACGATTTACCTTTTGTAAATCCATGTTGACTTTGTCCGATCCTGTCACTGTTTTCCAAGTGCTCTGCTATTACATCTTTCATAATGGACTCTAGCATTTTCCCCACTACCAATGTCAGGCTTACCAGTCTATAATTCCCCGTTTTCTCTCTACCACCTTTTTTAAATAGTAGGGTTACATTAGCTACCCTCTAATCCATGGGAACTGTTCCAGTCTATAAAATTTTGGAAGAACTGAGGGAGCGCTGAACTGCCGGAGGTGCCGTCTTTCAGGTGAGACATTAAACCGAGGCCCCGTCTGCTCTCTCGGGTGGACGTAAAATATCCCATGGCACTATTTTGAAGAAGAGCAGGGGGAGTTCTCCCCGGTGTCCTGGGGCCAATATTTATCCCTCAACCAATATCATTAAAACAGATGATCTGGTCATTCTCACATTGCTGTTTGTGGGAGCTTGCTGTGCGCAAATTGCGGCCGTGTCGCCTACATTACAACAGTGACCACACTTCAAAAATACTTCAGGAGCAGCGTTCCCATTAAACAGCGCAGTGCTCCGGGGCCGGCAAAACAAAACTAGAGGGAACATTGGTCACCGGTCCGTGTGTCTGGCCATATATAGACAGCGGACACTGGGGCTCGATTCCCCCTCTCACCACAACCAGACCGGTCCTTAATCGCCTCTCCAATGTAAAACTTCCTGTTCCGCTGAGAATAAACCAGCACGAACCATTCTACATCTCTCCAACTTTTATTGACACCAAAACAAAGATTTTTCTCCGCGCCATCCCCCCAGGAATGTAAAATGGTCGTCTCCCCGCCACTGGGCTGTTACTGCCGGGCTCGCTCTGAAAACCAACTCGACTGTGGGGGGTGGTGGAGGGAGGGGGAGGTGTGTGAACGGGACCAATCCTCCAGACCCACTGTGATTGGTTAGCTACGCAGTAGAAATCGGCCTCCACTCGGAAGTTGTGGGGGGGCCGAAGAGGATTGGACTTGGCTACGGGTATGGACCCCCTTTCATGGTCGAATGAATATCCGAATTTAACCTCCCTCTCGACACCAAAAACATTAAGGGAAGGGGAGGTAAGGGGAGATGGGGGAAAAACTATGACCAGAAGACTTGACCTAAAATGGCATTGAGGATCACTGGGGGGGGGGGGATTAATTCTTAGAACAGGGGCTCACCAGACAGTGACCAGGCAGCGAAGGCCCTTTAAACACCCACGGCCTTCTCCGTCCTAGTGCCCAGCGGACACCAGGCCCCGCACCCCAACTATATTCAGCCTAAAGTGAAGGGGGACGTATTAAACAGTAGCCTTTCCCTGCCCCAGAACAGGTTTTAAAATATACACACACACACACAGAGGAAGGTGTCCTTCCCTGTAACGGGACAGTTGTCCTTTCCACGGCTCGAGTTGGATCTTTACACAGAAATAAACATCCACTCTCTTCAACGGACAGCGGCCTGTCAGATGAGCGCTTGCTCACGTTCCCCCGGAATACGATCCCCAGCATCTTAAGTTCACTCCTTCGCCCCCTCTTCCTCATCCTCCTCCTCACTCTCCTCGCTTTCTGAATACTCGTAATTCCTCCGGTTTGTGTTGACAAACAAGTCGCTGTCATCTGCGGAATCCTCCTCCGACCCCCGATCCCCTTTCTCTGGGTTACTGGAGGAAGAGAATGTTGGAAAATGAGTGTTCTTGGTCTAAACACGCCATCGATCTAGGACTGAGGCCCACCACCACCACACACACACACACACACACACAGCAGGACTGGACAGACGAGATGCAGGATGTTCCCGATGGTCGGGGAGTCCAGAACCAGGGGTCACAGTCTAAGGATAAGGGGTAAGCCATTTAGGACTGAAATGAGGAGGAATTTCTTCACCCAGAGAGTGGTGAACCTGTGGAATTCTCTACCACAGAAGGCAGTGGAGGCCAATTCATTAAATATATTCAAGAAGGAGTTGGATATATTCCTTAAGGCTAAAGGGATCAAGGGGTATGGGGAGAAGGCAGGGACAGGGTACTGAATTTGGATGATCAGCCATGATCGCATTGAATGGCGGAGCAGGCTCGAGGGGCCGAATGGCCTACTCCTGCTCCTATCTTCTATGTTTCTATGAAGCAGGGGGGGGGGGGCGCAGTTGCCACTGGACTCTGGAGGGGAAATTCAGCCAGGGATCCTGCTCCTGTTCATACAGTGACCCATCCTGGAGTGTGTGTGGGGGGGACAAGCGAGAGCAGGCTTGGCTGGGATGTCTTAGAGTCACACCCAGTCCTTATTCACTGTCTAGGTACCTGCTGGAGTGATGTTTCACAGCGTGTGGCAGCTCCCCAAGGAACTGGACCCCGGACAGAGTCGCACCCCAAGAAGGAAATACCATAGGAACAGAAGGCGGCCATTCAGCCCCTCGAGCCTGTTCCGCCATTCGAGGAGATCATGGCTGATCTGTGACCTAACTCCATCCACCTGCCCTTGCCCTGTATCCCTTAATACCTTCAGTTAACAGAAAGCGATCAATCTCAGATTTAAAATTAACAATTGATCGAGCATCAATTGCCGTTTGAGGAAGAGAGTTCCAAACTTCTACCACCCTTTGTGTGTAGAAGTGTTTCCTAACTTCACTCCTGAAAGGCCTGGTTATAATTTTTAGACTCTGCCCCCCTAGTCCTAGAATCCCCAACCAGCGGAAATAGTTTCTCTCTCTCTCTCTACCCTATCTGTTCCCCTTAATATCTAAAACTTTGATCAGATCACCCCTTAACCTTCTAAATTCCAGGGGATACAACCCTAGTTTGTGTAATCTCTCCTCGATGTTTAACCCCTGGAGTCCGGGTATCATTCTGGTAAACCTACGCCACACTCCCTCCAAGGCCAGTATATCCTTCCCAAATTCCAGGTGGTGCTTGCCCTGGGGGGCTGAGATTGGGCCCGTGAGCAAGGGGCTGAGCGGAGGTTAGGGAGGGGGAGTCACTCCGGGTCCCTCGCACTCTCAAAGCCCAGAGATGGTTCAGGGGGCCTGTCGATGACAGCGGCCTCTCCTCGCTGTGCAGAATTTTAAATAAAAACCCTCAGCTGGCCCGGGTGTGCGACGGGTCGGGTAACAGGGGTTACAGACGGGACACTCACCTCTCGGGGCTTTCGGCAGTCGGGTCTGAGAAACTGGCAGGCCTTTAGGAGGGGAGGGGGGTCAAAAAGGAACAGTGATTAGAGGCAGGGTAAGCACGGATTGTCAATTATCTTCACTCAAGACTCCTGCCCACTGCTGGCTGCAGCCCCCTCCCTCTCCGTCCGCCCTCGATTTGCCAGCTCACAGGGGACAGAGAGCAGAGCAGCTCCCAGCCCCAGCGCTTTTCTGGCATGATCCCTCCCCATCCCAAAAAGAGAGGTCTTGCATTTCTCCAGCGCCTTTCACCACCTCAGGACGTCCCAAAGCGCTTTACAGCCAATGAAGTACTTTTAAGTGTAGTCACTGTTGTAGGAAACGCCAATTTGCGCACAGCAAGCTCCCACAAACAGCAAGGTGATAATGACCAGATCATCTGTTTATGGTGATATCAGTTGAGGGTTTAAATATTGGCCCCAGGACACCGGGGAGAACGCTCCCCCTGCTCTTCCGATACTTGCCGTGGGATCTACATCCACCCGAGAGAGCAGACGGGGCCTCGGTTTAACGTCTCAGCCGAAAGACGGCACCTCCGGCAGTGCAGCGCTCCCTCAGAACTGCACTGGGAGGTGTCAGCCTGGGTTATGTCCTCAAGTCTCTGGAGTGGGACTCGAACCCACGACATTCTGATTCGAGAGGGGGAAGAGTGCTACCAATTGGTGTAAACAGTTGAATACGCTGCTTAACTGCACAGAAATGACAACACGGAAGCAGGCCATTCGGCCCATCCAGTCCGCGCTGGTGGCTATCCTCCACACGAGCACTATCCTATCCCACGTGCCCACCCCGTTTCCTTTAATCACTTATCCTCTATTTAAAAGCCTGGGAGAAGAGATGCCAATTATTGCCGCTGAGGAAGCAGTAAGGCTGACACCACCCCACCCCATCCCATCCTCTCGATAATCCTACCACACTCCTTCCTTCTTCAGCTGTTTGATGTGCTCCTTGTACAGGATGGAGGTGATTTCCGCCTTCACCTTCTCCCCTTCTTCAATCGGGTCCACGATCAGGAAGTCACCTGGACAAAAAATCAACACACACACTGAATATCAGTGACTGAGCCCCGCGCGCACAGAGCAGGAAAGACCCAGGCTCCGTCCCCGGCCTATGCTGTGTTAGCTGACGCATCGCAGGGTTCCCCCCCCACCCCGGCCAGGTTCTGATATTCACAGTATAACCACTACAGGAATAGCCCAACAGTTCCTAGTGGCTCAGTGGGTAGCACTCTCACTCGCTTCCGAGTCAGAAGGTCGTGGGTTCATAGTCACACTCCAGGGACTTGAGCACAAAATCCAGGCTGACAGTCCCAGTGCAGTACTGAGGGAGTGCCGCACTGTCGGAGGGGCAGTACTGAGGGAGCGCCGCACTGTCGGAGGGGCAGTACTGAGGGAGCGCCGCACTGTCGGAGGGGCAGTACTGAGGGAGCGCCGCACTGTCGGAGGGGCAGTACTGAGGGAGCGCCGCACTGTCGGAGGGGCAGTACTGAGGGAGCGCCGCACTGTCGGAGGGGCAGTACTGAGGGAGCGCCGCACTGTCGGAGGGGCAGTACTGAGGGAGCGCCGCACTGTCGGAGGGGCAGTACTGAGGGAGCGCCGCACTGTCGGAGGGGCAGTACTGAGGGAGCGCCGCACTGTCGGAGGGGCAGTACTGAGGGAGCGCCGCACTGTCGGAGGGGCAGTACTGAGGGAGCGCCGCACTGTCGGAGGGGCAGTACTGAGGGAGCGCCGCACTGTCGGAGGGGCAGTACTGAGGGAGCGCCGCACTGTCGGAGGGGCAGTACTGAGGGAGCGCCGCACTGTCGGAGGGGCAGTACTGAGGGAGCGCCGCACTGTCGGAGGGGCAGTACTGAGGGCGCGCCGCACTGTCGGAGGGGCAGTACTGAGGGAGCGCCGCACTGTCGGAGGGGCGGTACTGAGGGAGCGCCGCACTGTCGGAGGGGCGGTACTGAGGGAGCGCCGCACTGTCGGAGGGGCAGTACTGAGGGAGCGCCGCACTGTCGGAGGGGCGGTGCTGAGGGAGCGCCGCAATGTCGGAGGGGCAGTACTGAGGGAGCGCCGCACTGTCGGAGGGGCAGTACTGAGGGAGCGCCGCACTGTCAGAGGGGCAGTACTGAGGGAGCGCCGCACTGTCGGAGGGGCAGTACTGAGGGAGCGCCGCACTGTCGGAGGGGCAGTACTGAGGGAGCACCGCACTGTCGAAGAGGCAGTACTGAGGGAGCGCCGCACTGTCGGAGGGGCAGTACTGAGGGAGCGCCGCACTGTCGGAGGGGCAGTACTGAGGGAGCGCCGCACTGTCGGAGGGGCAGTACTGAGGGAGCGCCGCACTGTCGGAGGGGCGGTACTGAGGGAGCGCCGCACTGTCGGAGGGGCAGTACTGAGGGAGCGCCGCACTGTCGGAGGGGCGGTGCTGAGGGAGCGCCGCAATGTCGGAGGGGCGGTACTGAGGGAGCACCGCACTGTCGGAGGGGCGGTACTGAGCGAGCGCCGCACTGTCGGAGGGGCGGTACTGAGGGAGCGCCGCACTGTCGGGGGGCAGTACTGAGGGAGCGCCGCACTGTCGGAGGGGCAGTACTGAGGGAGCGCCGCACTGTCGGAGGGGCAGTACTGAGGGAGCCCTGCACTGTCAAAGATGCTGCCTTTAGGATGAGACGTTAAACCGAGGCCCCGTCTGCTCTCTCAGGTGGACGTAAAAGATCCCACAGATTGGAAGAGGAGCGGGTCGGAGAGGAGCGGGGGCGGGAGTTCTCCCCGGTGTCCAGGGGCCAATATTTATCCCTCAACCAACATCACAAACATTATATTGTCATTATCACATTGCTGTTTGTGGGAGCTTGCTGTGCGCAAATTGGTTGCCGCGTTTCCTACAACAGTGACCACACTTCAAAAAGTACTTCATTGGCTGTGAAGCGCTTTGGGACGTCCGGTGGTGAAAGGCGCTGGAGAAATGCAAGTCTTTCTTTACGCCTCGCCCAGAGGTCAACCAGTCTGCTATCAAAAGCACAGCCCCTGGTGCCCAGATGATGCCCAGTCCGTCTGGCGTGCTATTCCCCAAACCCCCCCCCACCCCCCGTTTAAAGTTGCCTCACCCCCCCCCCCAACCCCGCCTACCAACTGCACGCTGCCCGAATTGGGAACTGACACGATGTGACGCGAATCGCTCCCGTACCTCGCTTGATCCAGATGTTCTTGCGGAATTTGGTGGGCATGCTCACGAGGAACCGCTCCCCCTGCGACGTTTCCACTTCGTGAAGATTGTTCCCTGGAGTTCCGACCACCTGCGGGAACGAGTTCAAACGAAAATTTCTACAGTGCGTCTCACCGCCACAGGACGACAACAGCAACTCCCATTTACACAGTGCCTTTAACGTGGCAAAACGGCCCAAGGCGCTTCACAGGACACAATTTGACACCGAGCCACATGAGGAGATATTGGGACAGGTGCTTGGTCAAAGAGGTCGGTTTTAAGGAGCGTCTTAAAGGAGGAGAGAGGCGGAGAGGTTTAGGGAGGGAATTCCAGAGCTTAGGGCCCAGGTAGCTGAAGGCACGGCCGCCAATGGTGGAGCGATGGAAATCGGGGATGCTCAAGAGGCCAGAATTGGAGGAGCGCAGAGATCTCGGAGGGTTGTGGGGCTGGAGGAGGTTACAGAGATAGGGAGGGGGGCGAGGGCCACGGAGGGATTTGAAAACAAGGATGAGAATTTTAAAAGCGAGGATGTCCCAAAGCGCTTCACAGCCAATGAAGCACTTTCCTGTAAAGTGTCGCCACTGCAGGAAACACGGCAGGCAATTTGTGCACAGCAAGCTCCCACATACAGCAATGCGATAATCAGGTTTTTTTTTTAGTGATGTTGGTTGAGATATAAATATTGGCCCCAGGACACCGCGGATAACCCCCCTGCTCTTCTTCGAAATAGTGGCCATGGGATCTTTTGCGACACACCCGAGAGAGCCGACGGGGCCTCGGTTTAACGTCTCATCCGAAAGACGGCAGCTCCGACAGTGCGGCGCTCCCTCAGTACCGCGCTCCCTCAGTACCGCCCCTCCGACAGTGCAGCGCTCCCTCAGTACCGCCCATCCGACAGTGCGGCGCTCCCTCAGTACCGCCCCTCCGACAGTGCGGCGCTCCCTCAGTACTGCCCCTCCGACAGTGCGGCGCTCCCTCAGTACTGCCCCTCCGACAGTGCGGCGCTCCCTCAGTACCGCCCCTCCGACAGTGCGGCGCTCCCTCAGTACCGCGCTCCCTCAGTACTGCCCCTCCGACAGTGCAGCGCTCCCTCAGTACCGCCCATCCGACAGTGCGGCGCTCCCTCAGTACCGCCCCTCCGACAGTGCGGCGCTCCCTCAGTACTGCCCCTCCGACAGTGCGGCGCTCCCTCAGTACTGCCCCTCCAACAGTGCGGCGCTCCCTCAGTACCGCCCCTCCGACAGTGCGGCGCTCCCTCAGTACCGCCCCTCCGACAGTGCGGCGCTCCCTCAGTACCGCCCCTCCGACAGTGCGGCGCTCCCTCAGCACTGCCCCTCCGACAGTGCGGCGCTCCCTCAGCACTGGAGTACTACAACAATGTTTAAAAATAGTTACCCTGTTATTTCCATCTCCACTCTTTAAACAGTTCCCCGCTCCAAGCACTTCAATGCTGGCAGCATCTCCCAAGGGACAGAAGCAGTCCAGCCCCGGAACGCTGCCAGGGCGTGTCAACCCGGGGTGCAAGAGTTGCCTACAGTGACTTCTCATCACTTTCCTGCCCAGATTAAACTATCCGTCCTCCCAAACTTGGAATCAGCGGGGAAACTGTACTGAAGCTAAACGCTAGGCTGATTTCCACAGAAGATTAGGGAGCAGGTTAAAAATTAATCAACTCCTGATCACTGTCCAATTTGTGTTTTGAAACTGAGCTTTGCGGTGACGGCTTTTGTAGTCAAGTCACCTTCTGACATGCACTGTCTAAGTTTATGTAAGGAAGGTGCCCGGTCTCTGTGGAACCCGTACCCCAGTGAGATTCAGTGTCTGTGGAACCCGTACCCCAGTGAGAGTCAGTGTCTGTGGAACCCGTACCCCAGTGAGAGTCAATGTCTGTGGAACCCGTACCCCAGTGAGAGTCAGTGTCTGCGGAACCCGTACCCCAGTGAGAGTCAGTGTGTGTGGAATCCGTACCCCAGTGAGAGTCAGTGTGTGTGGAACTGTACCCCAGTGAGAGTCAGTGTCTGTGGAACTGTACCCCAGTGAGAGTCAGTGTGTGTGAAACCCGTACCCCAGTGAGAGTCAGTGTCTGTGGAACTGTACCCCAGTGAAAGTCAGTGTCTGTGGAATCCGTACCCCAGTGAGAGTCAGTGTCTGTGGAACCCGCACCCCAGTGAGAGTCAGTGTGTGTGGAACCCGTACCCCAGTGAGAGTCAGTGTGTGTGGAACCTGTACCCGAGTGAGAGTCAGTGTCTGTGGAACCCGTACCCCAGTGGAGTCAGTGTCTGTGGAACCCATACCCCAGTGAGAGTCAGTGTGTGTGGAACCCATACCCCAGTGAGAGTCAGTGTGTGTGGAACCCGTACCCCAGTGAGAGTCAGTGTCTGTGGAACCCGTACCCCAGTGAGAGTCAGTGTGTGTGGAACCCGTACCCCAGTGAGAGTCAATGTCTGTGGAACCCGTACCCCAGTGAGAGTCAGTGTCTGCGGAACCCGTACCCCAGTGAGAGTCAGTGTGTGTGGAACTGTACCCCAGTGAGAGTCAGTGTCTGTGGAACTGTACCCCAGTGAGAGTCAGTGTGTGTGAAACCCGTACCCCAGTGAGAGTCAGTGTCTGTGGAACTGTACCCCAGTGAAAGTCAGTGTCTGTGGAATCCGTACCCCAGTGAGAGTCAGTGTCTGTGGAACCCGCACCCCAGTGAGAGTCAGTGTGTGTGGAACCCGTACCCCAGTGAGAGTCAGTGTGTGTGGAACCTGTACCCGAGTGAGAGTCAGTGTCTGTGGAACCCGTACCCCAGTGGAGTCAGTGTCTGTGGAACCCATACCCCAGTGAGAGTCAGTGTGTGTGGAACCCATACCCCAGTGAGAGTCAGTGTGTGTGGAACCCGTACCCCAGTGAGAGTCAGTGTCTGTGGAACCCGTACCCCAGTGAGAGTCAGTGTCTGTGGAACCCGTACCCCAGTGAGAGTCAGTGTGTGTGGAACCCGTACCCCAGTGAGAGTCAGTGTGTGTGGAACCCATACCCCAGTGAAAGTCAGTGTGTGTGGAACCCGTACCCCAGTGAGAGTCAGTGTCTGTGGAACCCGCACCCCAGTGAGAGTCAGTGTCTGTGGAACCCGTACCCCAGTGAGAGTCAGTGTCTGTGGAACCCGTACCCCAGTGAGAGTCAGTGTGTGTGGAACCCGTACCCCAGTGAGAGTCAGTGTGTGTGGAACCCGTACCCCAGTGAGAGTCAGTGTCTGTGGAACCCGTACCCCAGTGAGAGTCAGTGTCTGTGGAACCCGTACCCAGTGAGAGTCAGTGTGTGTGGAACCCATACCCCAGTGAGAGTCAGTGTGTGTGGAACCCGTACCCCAGTGAGAGTCAGTGTCTGTGGAACCCGCACCCCAGTGAGAGTCAGTGTCTGTGGAACCCGTACCCCAGTGAGAGTCAGTGTGTGTGGAACCCGTACCCCAGTGAGAGTCAGTGTGTGTGGAACCCGTACCCCAGTGAGAGTCAGTGTGTGTGGAACCCGTACCCCAGTGAGAGTCAGTGTGTGTGGAACCCGTACCCCAGTGAGAGTCAGTGTGTGTGGAACCCGTACCCCAGTGAGAGTCAATGTCTGTGGAACCCGTACCCCAGTGAGAGTCAGTGTGTGTGGAACCCGTACCCCAGTGAGAGTCAGTGTGTGTGGAACCCGTACCCCAGTGAGAGTCAGTGTCTGTGGAACCCGTACCCCAGTGAGAGTCAGTGTCTGTGGAACCCGTACCCCAGTGAGAGTCAGTGTGTGTGGAACCCATACCCCAGTGCGAGTCAGTGTGTGTGGAACCCGTACCCCAGTGAGAGTCAGTGTGTGTGGAACCCGCACCCCAGTGAGAGTCAGTGTCTGTGGAACCCGTACCCCAGTGAGAGTCAGTGTGTGTGGAACCCGTACCCCAGTGAGAGTCAGTGTGTGTGGAACCCGTACCCCAGTGAGAGTCAGTGTGTGTGGAACCCGTACCCCAGTGAGAGTCAGTGTGTGTGGAACACGTACCCCAGTGAGAGTCAATGTCTGTGGAACCCGTACCCCAGTGAGAGTCAGTGTGTGTGGAACCCGTACCCCAGTGAGAGTCAGTGTAGCTTTCTGAGGTATTTGTAGAATATGGTATTAAAGGTAAGTGAAGATAGTCCAAGTCTGTATATCCCAGACAGTCACATCTTCCAGCAAACAGCTGCTCACACAGCACAGATTAGAACTGTGAGCTAGCCAGCAAGAAATGGCGAGGTAAGTTTGAGACAGGGTAGAAACAGGAGGTGCGACTGTCTACAGCTAATCACAAAGTAGACTAAATCAAGAGTGATTAGAATAGATCAGATTATAACATATGAATTGAATACGATAAGAACTAACCTGATTAACAGAACCTAAGCTGGTTATGGGATTAATGGAGAAACACTGAATGGGGGGAGCTGATCTCGAGCAGGCAGCAAGAAAAAGGGCCCTTGTGAAGCAGATAAGAAAGAGGCTGGGCCACAGCTGTAGTGACGCACTGAATTCCTGCATGAAGTGGGGGACACTTGTCAGGTGACCTGGTTTGTTTGCGAGTGAGTATAAAAGATTGGGCATCGCAGTGAGGTAGCTTGGATTAAAGACACGAGATCGAGCTCAGAGTGTGCGAGGTTCATCCAACGGGCTGTCTGCTTGTAAGTCCCCCCTTCTCGGTAACCTCCTCCAACCCCACAACCCTCCCTATCTCTGTAACCTCCTCCAACCCCACAACCCTCCGAGATCTCGGTAACCTCCTCCAACCCCACAACCCTCCCTATCTCTGTAACCTCCTCCAGCCCCACAACCCTCACTATCTCTGTAACCTCCTCCAACCCCACAACCCTCCCTATCTCTGTAACCTCCCCCAACCCCACAACCCTCCCTATCTCTGTAACCTCCTCCAACCCCACAACCCTCCCTATCTCTGTAACCTCCTCCAACCCCACACCCCTCCCTATCTCTGTAACCTCCTCCAGCCCCCACAACCCTCCCTATCTCTGTAACCTCCTCCAACCCCACACCCCTCCCTATCTCTGTAACCTCCTCCAACCCCACACCCCTCCCTATCTCTGTAACCTCCTCCAGCCCCCACAACCCTCCCTATCTCTGTAACCTCCTCCAACCCCACACCCCTCCCTATCTCTGTAACCTCCTCCAGCCCCACAACCCTCCGAGATCTCGGTAACCTCCTCCAGCCCCTACGACCCTCCCTCTCTCTGTAACCTCCTCCAGCCCCTACAACCCTCCCTATCTCTGTAACCTCCTCCAGCCCCTACAACCCTCCCTATCTCTAACATCCTCCAGCCCCTACAACCCTCCCTATCTCTGTAACCTCCTCCAGCCCCTACAACCCTCCCTATCTCTGTAACCTCCTCCAGCCCCACAACCCTCCCTATCTCTAACCTCCTCCAACCCCACAACCCTCCCTATCTCTGTAACCTCCTCCAACCCCACACCCCTCCCTATCTCTGTAACCTCCTCCAGCCCCCACAACCCTCCCTATCTCTAACCTCCTCCAACCCCACACCCCTCCCTATCTCTGTAACCTCCTCCAGCCCCACAACCCTCACTATCTCTGTAACCTCCTCCAGCCCCTACAACCCTCCCTATCTCTGTAACCTCCTCCAGCCCCACAACCCTCCCTATCTCTAACCTCCTCCAACCCCACAACCCTCCCTATCTCTGTAACCTCCTCCAACCCCACACCCCTCCCTATCTCTGTAACCTCCTCCAGCCCCCACAACCCTCCCTATCTCTAACCTCCTCCAACCCCACACCCCTCCCTATCTCTGTAACCTCCTCCAACCCCACACCCCTCCCTATCTCTGTAACCTCCTCCAGCCCCCACAACCCTCCCTATCTCTGTAACCTCCTCCAACCCCCACAACCCTCCCTATCTCTGTAACCTCCTCCAGCCCCACAACCCTCCGAGATCTCGGTAACCTCCTCCAGCCCCTACGACCCTCCCTCTCTCTGTAACCTCCTCCAGCCCCTACAACCCTCCCTATCTCTGTAACCTCCTCCAGCCCCTACAACCCTCCCTATCTCTGTAACCTCCTCCAGCCCCTACAACCCTCCCTATCTCTGTAACCTCCTCCAGCCCCTACAACCCTCCCTATCTCGGTAACCCCCTACAACCCTCCCTATCTCTGTAACCTCCTCCAACCCCACAACCCTCCCTATCTCGGTAACCTCCTCCAGCCCCACAACCCTCCCTCTCTCTGTAACCTCCTCCAACCCCACAACCCTCCCTATCTCGGTAACCTCCTCCAACCCCACAACCCTCCCTATCTCTGTAACCTCCTCCAACCCCACAACCCTCCGAGATCTCTGCGTTCCTCCAATTCTGGCCTCGAGCATCCCCTGATTTTAATCGCTCCACCATTGGTGGCCGTGCCTTCAGCTGCCTGGGCCCCGAGCTCTGGAATTCCCTCCCTAAACCTCTCCGCCTCTCTCTCCTCCTTTAAGACGCTCCTTAAAACCGACCTCTGTGACCAAGCTTTTGGTCGCCTGTCCTAATCTCTCCTGATGTGGCTCGGTGTCAAATTTTGTTTGATAATCGCTCCTGTGAAGCGCCTTGGGATGTTTTACTCCAGAGGGTATAGGCTAGTCTACTCAATGTCTCCTCATAGGGCAACCCTCTCAAGGAATCAATCTAGTGAATGTTCGTTGCACCGGCGCTAAGGCAAGTATATCCTTCCTTACCCGCACAATCTGTTGCTTCTCGGAGGGCGGCGCGTAATCACCCAGCACCTCCTTCACCACGTGTTTCCTCTTAGTCGCCTGGGACATCTTGGGCTCTGGGCGAAGCGTTCAGCTCGGCGTCCAATGAAACCTGCAGGAGGAGCAGGAGAAGAGCACAACTAAGCACGGGGCAGTACTAGGTCCCCGTTCCTGGGGTGGGGTAGGGTAGCGGCAAGAGCATCCAAACGCTGAAAGCGCGGGCATTTTTAACGAGCGGCTTTTGACACCTTACCCAATTTGACCCCGTTTTAAAGGTGGCGGAAATTCGGTGGGTTGGGCGAGAGGCCAGAACTGGAGGGGAGCGCGGCGATCTTGGGAGAGTTGTGGGGGCTGGAGGAGGTTAGAGAGATAGGGAGGCCATGGAGGGATTTGAAAAGGAGGATGAGAGAATTTTAAAATCGAGGCGTTGCTTAACCGGGAGCCAATGTAGGTCAGCGAGCACAGGAGGTGATGGGTAAACAGGGACTCGGTGCGAGTTAGGACACGGGGGAAAACGAGAGATTAAGATGAGCGGATGGCTACTGAGGGAGGAAGGTGGGAGGCCAGCTAGGCAAGCGCTGGACTAGTCGGAGTCTGGAGGTGACAAAGACCGGGATGAGGGTTTGAGCAGCAGACTCCGGGCCCAGGGAGCAGCTCACCAGCTCTCAGCCATGACTGCCCAGCAGGAATCCCAGTCCGTCCGCGGCTTCCTTCCCCCTCCGCCCTACTTCCGGTCCGACCCCGGTTTCCTTCCCCCCGCCCGACTTCCGGCCCGACCCCGGCTTTCTTCCCCCCGCCCGACTTCCTGTCCGCTCATTAAATCGGTGCCAGTGCCCCGTCGCGATCTGGGAGAGGGAGTAACGAACCCGTAACGCCGCCTTTCTTTCCTCGCTTCCCACAGCTCCTGGGTAATTTACCGAACCAAACGGGTTTTTGGTTTGTTTTTCGATCTGCCGCCCGGAACCAAAGTGAAGCGGAAGCCCGGGGGGGGAGGGGTTTAAAGGACGGCACGGGGTCGTGACCCCAGAACGAGTTGGTTGGCGGGCTCGGCAGGTGAGGCGGAGATGAAGTGGTGCCGGGAGCGGAGCCCGGAGGCTGGTTGGTGGCGAGAGCGGGGAGGAGGGCGAAGCCGAGCTTCAGGCTGACCGGGCCCGGCGGCGGGGGGTTCCCGGGGCCGCCGCTCCACTTAATGCGGCGCCGCCCACGGACCCTGGTGCCGGCTGTCCACACTGCGCAGCCGCCCTGGGGCCCCGGCTGTCGGGACTGCGCAGCCGCCTGTCGGGACTGCGCAGCCGCCTTGGGCCCCAGTTGCCGGCTGTCGGGACTGCGCAGCCGCCCTGGGCCCCCGGTTGCCGGCAGTCCGTAGTTCCCCAGCGGCGGTCAGTGAGCGGCGTGACCGGCTGTGCCGCCTCCTGCAGTCGGATAGCCGTGGGGAGGGGGGTGAAATATTTCAGTGGTAAGACAGAGAAGGAGGGAAACTGCAGGTAAAAAACATTCCTTTCTTCCCCCTGGGCAGGTGGCACATTTGCCACCAACCTGAGCCCAGGTTGGGAGGGAGAGAGAGAGAGAGACAGGGGTGGTTTGGGAAGGGGAAGAGAGAGAGGTGGGTGGTGAGTGAGGGAGGGGGTTGATGTATGGGGGTGGATTGGAGGGCGTTGGTGTGGGGTGGGGGGGCAGAGGAGATGGATTGGAGGGGGTTGGTGTATGGGGGTGGATTGGAGGGGGTTGGGTTGGTTGATTGGAGGGTTTGGCCCTCAGGTGGTTACCTGATTGCTTTGTTTACATTCATATTCGTTCTCCAGTGTGGGCGGTTGCCATACCTCGGTGTTGAGTCAGTCGCACGCTGCGTGACTGGAGTTCACGGACCAGGTAAGGGCAGCAGGCTTCCCTTCCCTGAAGCGTATTCCTGGACTAGTTGGGTGCTTATGACAATCTGGCAGCTTTCACGGGCAATTTTCTAGAGTCGGGCCACGGATTGCCAGATTTATTGAACGTGGAGCGGATCACTGGCCCAGTACCGTAAGCACTAAGCTACAACAGTGACTACACTTCAAAAAGTACTTAATTGGCTGTAAGGAGCTTTGAGATGTCCTGAGATTGTGAAAGGTGCAAGTCATTTCTGTAAGATCCTCCTCCGGAGACTATTCCTTACAGCAGCACGATGGCATAGTGGTTAGCACTGTGCCTCACAGCGCCATGGACCCAGGTTCGAATCCGGCCTCGGGTGACTGTCTGTGTGGAGTTTGCACATTCTCTCCGTGTTTGCGTGGGTTTCCTCCGGGTGCTCCGGTTTCCTCCCACAGTCCAAAGATGTGTGGGTTAGGTTGATTGGCTATGATAAATTGACCCTTGGTGTTAGGGGGATTAAATACGTGGGGTTACGGGGATAGGGTGGGATATGTGTTGGTGTAGGGGTTATGGGGATCGGGTGGGATATGTGTCGGTGCAGGCTCGATGGGCCGAAATGGCCTCTATCTGCATTGTGGGGTTTCTGTGATTTCTGTGAAATGCAGGCAGTGCCCAGTCATTAACTCTTCTGCAGTGCTCCTACACTAAAAATGTGGTTTAAAAATTCCTGAAGGCTAGGAATTTCTACTGCCCTTTGTGTGAGGAAGTGCCTCCTGATTTTGCTCATGAACGGCCTAACTTTTAAGATGAGGTTCCCCCACCTGAGGAATTAGTGCCTCTATCCAATCGAATCCTGAAAACTCCTCAATCCAATCACCCATGTAACATTCACTCCCTCCACCACCAGCGCACCGTGGCTGCAGTGTGGACCATCTACAAGATGCACTGCAGCAACTCGCCAAGGCTTCTTCGGCAGCACCTCCCAAACCTGTGACCTCTTCCACCTAGAAGGACAAGGGCAGCAGGCGCATGGGAACACCACCACCTCCAAGTTCCCCTCCAAGTCACACACACCATCCCGACTCGGAAATATATTGGCCGTTCCTTCAACGTCGCTGGGTCAAAATCCTGGCACTCCCTCCCTAACAGCACTGTGGGAGCACCTTCACCACACGGACTGCAGCGGCTCAAGAAGGCGGCTCACCACCACCTTCTCGAGTACAACTAGGGATGGGTAATAAATGGAAAAAGCTGTCGTCGTAATTTAACCCTGGAATCATTCTGATTTTGTGCATGTGGTTTTTTTTTTAAGTAGGAAAACACAGCGACACGATGACGACATCACAGAAGCACCGAGATTTTGTGGCGGAGCCCATGGGGGAGAAGTCGGTCAAGTGCCTGGCGGGTATTGGAGAGGCCCTGGGCAAGCGGCTGGAGGACCAGGGGTTTGACCGGGTAGGTGATTGGCGTCCGAGCGCGGGCATATCTGGCCTGAGCTGAGATCGGCACCACCAGCTCTCCCTCGGGGTCCGAGTCTCTCGTTTTTGTAATTGCATAGAATTTACTGCATAGAGCGAGGCCATTCGGCCCATCTGGTCCATGCCAGTGTTTATGCTCCACATGAGCCTCCTCTCACCCCATCAACATATCCTTCTGCAAAAGCAAAATACTGCGGATGCTGGAAATCTGTAATTAAAAACAGAAAATGCTGGAAGTGCTCAACAGGTCAGGCAGCATCTGTGGAGGGAGAAACAGTTAACGTTTCAGGTCGATGACCTTTCGTCAGAACTAGTAAAAGCTGGAGATGGAAGACGGTTTTAAGCAAGTGTGGGGGCAGGGAAAGGGGGGAGAGGAGGAAAGAACAAAAGGGAAGGTCTGTGATTGGGTGGAGGGCAGGAGAGATTAAGAGATGGTGCAAGGCAAAAGGAGATGGTAATGGGACAAGTTAAGAAACAAATCCTTCCATTCCTTTCTCCCTCATGTGTGTATCTAGCTGCCCCTTGTATACATCTATACTATTCGCCTCAACCACTCCGTGGTTCCATATTCTCACCACTCTGGGTAAAGAAGTTTAGAAACATAGAAGATCGGAGCAGGAGTCGGCCATTCGGCCCCTCGAGCCCGCTCCGCCATTCAATGAGATCATGGCTGGTCATCCAAATTCAGTACCCTGTCCCTGCTTTCTCCCCATATCCCTTGATCCCTTTAGCCTTAAGAAATATATCTAACTCCTTGAATATATTTAATGAATTGGCCTCCACTGCCTTCTGTGGTAGAGAATTCCACAGGTTCACCACTCTCTGGGTGAAGAAATTCCTCCTCATCTCTGTCCTAAATGGCTTACCCCTTATCCTTCGACTGTGACCCCTGGTTCTGGACTCCCCGACCATCGGGAACATCCTTCCTGCATCCAGTCTGTCTGGTCCTGTTAGAATTTTATACGTTTCAATGAGATCCCCTCTCCTTCTTCTAAACTCAGCGGATATAAGCCTAATCGACCCAATCTCTTCTCATACATCATTCCTGCCATCCTGAATTCCCTTGGTTATTAGTGATTTATTATTTATTAATGGATTTATTACTATTCATTAAACTAAGGCAGCAGAAATGGCAATTGTGACCCCTTTCTGCGACACCTGGGCCCTTCCTGCTCTCTGTGTGTGTGTGTGACTCAGTACCATACCGGGTGAGACTGGCGCAGGCTGGGGATGGTGCCTGGGCCTATCCTGCTCCTGAGTTTGCACAATTGACTCGCTGAGGTGTCGGTGGCTCCTGGTCTGTAGATTCGAAGAAAGTGCTGCAGCTTGAGGGGCTGAATGTCGTCCTATATCCCTGTCTCTGTATAGTTGAGGGTGTTGGGCAGCACAAGTATAGCGACGTACAGCACAGGAGGCCATTCGTCCCATCGTGCCTGTGTCTGCTCTTTAGAAAGAGCAGTTAAATTTCGGCTCTCCTCAGATTTTCCCCCCTATAACCCTGCAAGCAAGTCGCCTTCAAGAACATGTCCAATTGCCTTTTGTAAGTTACTATTGAATCTGCTTCCACCGCCCTTTCAGATCACAACAACTCTCTGTGTGAAAAGAATTCTCCTCATCTCCCCCTCTGGTTCTTTTGCCGATTTATCTTCAATCTGTGTCCTCTGGTTACCCGCCCTCCTGCCACTGGAAACACTTTCTCCTCATTTACTCGATCAAAACCCCTCATGATTTTGAACGCCTCTATCAAATCTCCCCTTAACCCTCTCTGCTCTAAGGAGAACAATCCCTGCTTCTCCGATCTCTCTACGTAACTCGGGTCCTGGTGAACCTCCTCTCCTCTCCACCTCCTTCCTAAAGTGTGGTGCCCAGAACAGGACATGATACTCCAGCTGGTGTCTAACCAGTGACTTATATAGAATTACATCGAGCCTGCTGCACAGAAACAGGCCATTCGGCCCACCTGCTCCGTGCCGGTGTTTCTGCTCCACACGAGCCTCCCCCCACCCCTCCTCTTCTCACCCTATCAGCATATCCTTCTATTCCTTTCTCCCTCATGTGTTTATCCAGCTTCCCCTTAAATCCATCTGTGCTATTCACCTCAACCCCTCCCTGTGGGAGCGAGTTCCACATTCTCACCACTCTGGGGAGCACAATTAATGCAGTGAAGTTTTGCGTTATTTTGCTTTTGTTGCAGAATATAGGTAGGGCTGGTTAAATTTCAGAACCAAGTCATGGTTTCAAAATCACGAAGGGGGGGGGGGGTCTCGACAGAGAGAAACTGTTCCCATTGGCGGCGGGGTTGAGAACCAGAGGACACAGATTTAAGATGATTGGCAAAGGTGACATGAGGAAAAACTTTTTTAACGCAGCGAGTGATTAGGATCTGGAATGCACTGCCTGAAAGGGTAGTGGAGGCAGACTCGATCATGGCTTTCAAAAGGGAATTGGATAAGTACCTGAAGGAAAAAATTGCAGGGCTACGGGGAAAGGGCAGGGGAGTGTATACGGGATGGTTTCCTGGACCAATGTGTCGAGGAACCAACTAGAGATCAAGCCATCTTAAACTGGGTATTATGTAATGAGAGAGGATTAATTAGCAATCTTGTTGTGAGGCCCCTTGGGGAGGAGCGATCATAATATGATAGCATTCTTCATTAAAATGGAGAGTGAAGTAGTTGACTCAGAGACTAGGGTCCTGAATTTAAATAAAGGAAACTACGATGGTATGAGGCGCGAGTTGGCTAGGATGGATTGGGGAACGTTACTCAGGGTTGACGGTGGATAGGCAATGGCAAACATTTATAGATCGCATGGATGAACTACAGAATTTGTTCATCCCTGTTTGCATAAAAATAATAAAACAAAAAAAGGTGACTCAACCGTGGCTAACAAGGGAAATTAGGGATGGCATAAGATCCAAGGAGAGGACATATAAATTGGCCAGAAAAAGCAGCAAACCTCAGGATTGGGAGCAGTTTAGGATTCAGCAAAGGAGGACAAAGGGATTAATTAAGAGGGGGAAAATAGATTGAGAGTAAGCTTGCAGGGAACATTAAGAACTGATTGTAAAAGTTTCTATAGATATGTGAAGAGAAAAAGATTGGTGAAGTCAAGCGTAGGTCCCTTGCCGTCAGAATCAGGGGAATTTATAATGAGGAACAAAGAAATGGAAGACCAATTAAATACATACTTTGGTTCTGTCTTCACAAAGGAGGACACAAATAATCTCCCAGAGATGTCGGGGAACATGGGGTCTGATGAAAGGGAGGAATTGAATGAAATTGGTATTTGTAGGGAAATGGTGTTAGGGAAATTGACGGGATTGAAGGCCGATAAATCCCCAGGGCCTGATAATCTACATCCTAGGGTACTTAAGGAAGTGGCCCTAGAAATAGTAGATGCATTGCTGGTCATCTTCCAAAATTCTATAAACTTGAACAGTTCCCATGGATTGGAGGATAGCTAATGTAACCCCACTATTTAAAAAAGGTGGTAGAGAGAAAACAGGGAATTATAGACCGGTAAGCCTGACATCGGTAGTGGGGGGAAAAGGCTAGAGTCCATTATAAAAGATGTAATAGCAGAGCACTTGGAAAACAGTGACAGGATCGGACAAAGTCAACATGGATTTACAAAAGGTAAATCGTGCTTGACTAATCTACTGGAATTTTTTGAGGATGTAACTGGTAGAATAGATAAGGGAGAACCAGTGGATGTGGTGTATTTGGACTTTCAGAAGGCTTTCGATAAGGTCCCGCATAAGAGATTAGTGTGTAAAGTTAAGACACATGGGATTGGGGGCAAGGTACTGTCTTGGATAGAGAACGGGTCGGCATACAGGAAGCAAAGAATTGGAATAAACGGCTCTTTCTCCGAGTGGCAGGCAGTGACTAGTGGGGTACCGCAGGGATCGGTGCTAGGACCCCAGCTATTCACTATATATAAATGAACTAGATGTAATATCTCCAAGTTTGCAGACGGCACAAAGCTGGGCTGTGAAGAGGATGCAGAGAAACTCCAGTACAATTTGGACAGGTTGGGTGATTGGGAAGATGCATGGCAGATGCAGTATAATGTGGATAAATGCGAGGTTATCCACTTTGGTGGCAAAAGCAGAAAGACAGATTATTATCTGAACGGCAATAGATTGGGAAAAGGGGAAGTGCAACGGGACCTGGGTGTCCTTGTGCACCAGTTGCTGAAGGTAAGCATGCAGGTACAGCAGGTGGTTAAGAAGGCAAATGGTGTGTTGGCCTTCATAATGAGAGGATTTGAGTACAGGAGCAAGGATGTCTTGCTGCAGTTGTACAGGGCATTGGTGAGACCACACCTTGAGTATTGTGTGCAGTTTTGGTCGCCTTATCTGAGGAAGGATGTTCTTGCCATGGAGAGAGTACAGCGAAGATTCACCAGACTGATAACTGGGATGGCAGGAATGACGTATGAAGAGAGATTGGGTCAATTGGGCTTATATTCTCTAGAGTTTAGAAGAATGAGAGGGGATCTCATTGAAACTTATAAAATTCTAACAGGACTAGACAGACTAGATGCAGGAAGGATGTTCCTGATGGTCGGGGAGTCCAGAACCAGGGGTCACAGTCTAAGGATAAGGGGTAAGCCATTTAGGACAGAGATGAGGAGGAATTTCTTCACCCAGAGAATGGTGAACCTGTGGAATTCTCTACCACAGAAGGCAGTGGAGGTCAATTCATTAAATATATTCAAGAAAGAGTTGGATATATTTCTTAAGGCTCAAGGGATATGGGGAGAAGGCAGGGACAGGGTACTGAATTTGGATGATCAGCCAGGATCTCATTAAATGGCGGAGCAGGCTCGAGGGGCCGAATGGCCGACTCCTGCTCCTATCTTCTATGTTTCTATGCGTGGGACTAGCTGAACTGCTCTTGCAGAGAGCTGGCACAGGCTGAATGGTTACAGCACAGGAGGAGGCCATTTTACAATTCTAAGTGGTACAAGAATCACAATTAAACGAGTCCTTTAAAGGTATTGCATTAACTGTAATGGTTTTTGTATTTGGTTCTATGTTCGATGCCACCCCCATTTTATAAAGCCTATAATCTGTCTCTCCAGGCGTACGTGGTGCTGGGACAGTTCCTGGTGTTGCGAAAGCACGAGGACCTCTTCAAAGAGTGGCTGAAGGATACATGCCAGGCCAACTCCAGGCAGTGCAGTGACTGCCACACCTGCCTGAGGGAGTGGTGCGACGCCTTCCTGTAAACCTTCCGGCTGCAGCTGCCCTCCTCCCTCCTTTCCTCCCCTCCCCCCCGTGTATTTTTATTGATCTTAAAATGATAAGTTATCCGCTCTGCTTTTTGTCCGGTTTTTCCACGGTTTGCACCGAGAGATTTTTATCTCGCTCACTCGCTCTCTTTCTCGCTGCTGAAATCGTCAATCTGTTGCCCTCTCAGCTGCTGTGAGCTTTTACGCGACTGTGAACTGACGGCAACGAAGGAAGGAACGGCCAGCCGGCCACACGGCTTCACCCGGCTGCTGCGCTGCAGGCTTGTGGGGAGGGGGTCCCTGTCCCATGTGACATTTTTAAACCTCCTGTATTTCTCTACTGCTGCCCAACTTTCCCCGCCACCCCCCCCCCCCTTCAAAAAAAAAAAAAAAAAAAAACCTTGCTCAATTGCCCCGTATTTGGTAACCAGATACCATTGGGTGCCTGTTTGGCTGGTGTTGCTTGCACTCGCGCACGCACTCACTCTCTCTCTCTCTCTCTCTCTCTCTCTACTGCTTTGAACCTCCCCTTCCTCGATCCACTCTTGAGGTTCTATACGCCTTGCCCGCTCCCAGGAGAAGGTGGATCAAACGCTGAATTGATTCGTGAACGTGAGCCTGTTTTATTCATTCTTAACCCTCGGGCTGCCCCCCACCCCCCCTTCCCTCCTTCTAGTCTGATTCCACTCGTGCTTTTCATGGTGGTGAGATTCCGCGCCGCTACGGCAACCTGTTATTAAGTTTTTGTATGATAAACAATAAAAAGTGTTTTGAGACCGAGTTGTCCTGGTGTTTTCCCTTTCTTTACTGTGTGTGTGTGTCTCTCTCTGCGCTTCCTGGCTCTCTCCCTCTGGCATCTCCTTCCTGGTGCGAGGCTGAAGAAGTAAGTGTCGGCCAGCTATTCGATTCTGTCCACGGGCCCTTTGTCGCTGGCTATCTTTTTTTTTTTTTTTTTCCTGGCCCCCTCCCTAACCCAGGGGAGGCTCTGAAACCATTTACAGCCTCGGCCACTGCCCAGGTGAGGTCAGTGTGAATCGGGCGGGGAGGGATGGAGCCTGGCCCCACTGGTCTGTACGCCTCTCTAACACACCAGAGAGAGCACCTTTCACAGGCTCCTTGTGTAACTCCAGCTGTTAATGTGGTCTATCCCTTTTTAAAAGCCTGTGGGCAAGGCCTATAAACCGGGTAATTATAGCTGCTTGTAAATTTCTGGTTTGAGGTCCAAAGGGATCCAAGTGTGCAATGGCCTGGCTTTGATGAGATGATGGGTGCAATAACAACATGCATTTATATAGCGCCTTTAACACAGTAAACCGGCTCAGGGCACTTCACAGGAGCGATTTATAAAACAAAATTTGACACCGAGCCACGAGGAGATATTAGGACAGGACCAAAAGCTGGGTCAAAGAGGTCGGTTTAAAGGAGCATCTTAAAGGAGGAGAGAGAGGCGGAGAGGTTTAGGGAGGGAATTCTAGAGCTCGGGGCCCAGGCAGCTGAAGGCACGGCTGCCAATGGTGGAGCGATTAAAATCGAGGATACGCATGAGGCCGGGATTGGAGGAGCGCAGTGATCTCAGAGGGTTGTGGGGCTGGAGGAGGTTATAGAGATAGGGAGGGGCGAGGCCTTGTAAGGATTTGAAAACAAGGGTGAGAATTTTAAAATTGAGGTGTTGCCGGCCCGGGAGCCAATGTAGGTCAACGAGCACAGGGGAGATGGGCGAAGGGGACTCGGTGCGAGTTAGGACACGGGGCAGCGAGCACAGGGGGTGATGGGTGAACGGGACTCGGTGCGAGTTAGGACACGGGGCAGTAAGCACAGGGGGTGATGGGTGAACGGGACTCGGTGCGAGTTAGGACACGGGGCAGCGAGCACAGGGGGTGATGGGTGAACGGGACTCGGTGCGAGTTAGGACACGGGGCAGTAAGCACGGGGTGATGGGTGAACGGGACTCGGTGCGAGTTAGGACACGGGGCAGTGAGCACAGGGGGTGATGGGTGAACGGGACTGGGTGCGAGTTAGGACACGGGGCAGTGAGCACAGGGGAGATGGGCAAAGGGGACTCGGTGCGAGTTAGGACACGGGGCAGTGAGCACAGGGTGATGGGCGAACGGGACTTGGTGCGAGTTAGGACACGGGGCAGTGAGCACAGGGGGTGATGGGCGAACGGGACTTGGTGCGAGTTAGGACACGGGGCAGTGAGCACAGGGGGTGATGAGCGAAGGGGACTTGGTGCGAGTTAGGACATGGGGCACTGAAGTTTTGGATGAGCTCGAGTTTCATTCTGGAGCAGCGAGTCTGAGAATCTGGCTCGTTAATACCATGGGGTGTGTACAGTGATGTGTGTCCCTTAAAAACCACCAGGTTTCATTGCTCGAGTACTCCCGGAAGCGACTGCTTGGGTCGGCGGGTAAGTCTTAGGGTCACGGCGGGAGTCTTGTAGCTTTAACGTGTGCTGTGGCTTTCCAAGGCATTGCAAGTGGTAGGAGATGCTGTTGGAGGCTCTGCTAGGTGGTGCTGTAACGAGTTGATGGGGTGTTGAGTTGGGCGAGGGTGTGTGGAGCTGCTTCTGGAGATAGCGGTGAGATGGTGGCCTAGAAATAGGACCATGTGGCCCTTACTGTGTACAGTTTTGGTCTCCATACCTAAGGAAGGATATACTTGCCTTAGAGGAAGTGCAACGAAGGTTCACTAGATTGATTCCTGGGATGAGAGGGTTGTCCTAATGAGGAGAGATTGAGTAGATTGGGCCGATACATAGAAACATAGAAGATAGGAGCAGGAGTCGGCCATTCAGCCCCTCTAGCCCGCTCCGCCATTCAATGAGATCATGGCTGATCATCCAAACTCAGTACCCTGTCCCTGCCTTCTCCCCATATCCCTTTAGCCTTAAGGAATATATCTAACTCCTTCTTGAATATATTTAATGAATTGTCCTCCACTGCCTTCTGTGGTAGAGAATTCCACAGGTTCACCACTCTCTGGGTGAAGAAATTCCTCCTCATCTCTGTCCTAAATGGCTTACCCCTTATCCTTTAGAGATACTCTCTGGAGTTTAGAAGAATGAGAGGTGATCTCATTGAAACATAAGATTCTGAGGGGGATTGACAGGGTAGATGCAGGGAGAATGTTTCCCCTGGCTGGGGAGTCTAGAACCAGGGGGCACAGTCTCAGGATAAGGGGTCAGCCATTTAGGACTGAGATGAGGAGGAATCTCTTCACTCAGAGGGCGGTGAATCTTTGGAATTCTCTGCCCCAGAGGGCTGTGGAGGCTCAGTCGTTGAGTATATTCAAGGCTGAGATCGAGAGATTTTTGGACTCTAGGGGAATCAAGGGATATGGAGATCAGGCGGGAATGAGGAGTTGAGGTTGAAGATCAGCCATGATCTTGTTGAATGATGGAGCAGGCTCGAGGGGCTGAATGGCCGACTCCTGCTCCTAATTCTTCTGTTCTTGTGTATATAGCTGCCGTGTATATGGGTGCTGCGTATGCTCCCTATCACCCACAGCCCATGCACAAAGTCATCAGATCAGTGCCAACCGCCCCCCACCACACGGGAGAGGTGGGCCGAGAGGTCACAATGGACACAGTTACTCGGGCCTGCTGGTCAGTCCTGTGTGGTGCTGACAGCACAATGGCTGACCTCACTGTGACTGGGGCCTGCACCTCATTGCAACATCTCACCGACCACTGCAACATCTCACCGACCACTGCAACATCTCACCGACCCCAGCAACCGGCAGAAAGCGGACTTTGATTACAAAAAGCTACAGCAGTTAGTGTGGGCCACCGGAAACCAGAGATGGATTGGCGAGCGTCTGCCGTCACTACCAGGGCAGGTACAGCACGGGGTTAGATACAGAGTAAAGCTCCCTCTACACTGTCCCATCAAACACTCCCAGGGCAGGTACAGCGCGGGGTTAGATACAGAGTAAAGCTCCCTCTACACTGTCGCCATCAAACACTCCCAGGGCAGGTACAGCGCGGGGTTAGATACAGAATAAAGCTCCCTCTACACTGTCCCATCAAACACTCCCAGGGCAGGTACAGCGCGGGGTTAGATACAGAGTAAAGCTCCCTCTGCACTGTCCCATCAAACACTCCCAGGGCAGGTACAGCGCGGGGTTAGATACAGAGTAAAGCTCCCTCTGCACTGTCCCATCAAACACTCCCAGGGCAGGTACAGCGCGGGGTTAGATACAGAGTAAAGCTCCCTCTGCACTGTCCCATCAAACACTCCCAGGGCAGGTACAGCGCGGGGTTAGATACAGAGTAAAGCTCCCTCTGCACTGTCCCATCAAACACTCCCAGGGCAGGTACAGCGCGGGGTTAGATACAGAGTAAAGCTCCCTCTGCACTGTCCCATCAAACACTCCCAGGGCAGGTACAGCGCGGGGTTAGATACAGAGTAAAGCTCCCTCTGCACTGTCCCATCAAACACTCCCAGGGCAGGTACAGCGCGGGGTTAGATACAGAGTAAAGCTCCCTCTGCACTGTCCCATCAAACACTCCCAGGGCAGGTACAGCGCGGGGTTAGATACAGAGTAAAGCTCCCTCTACACTGTCCCATCAAACACTCCCAGGGCAGGTACAGCGCGGGGTTAGATACAGAGTAAAGCTCCCTCTACACTGTCCCATCAAACACTCCCAGGGCAGGTACAGCACGGGGTTAGATACAGAGTAAAGCTCCCTCTACACTGTCCCATCAAACACTCCCAGGGCAGGTACAGCACGGGGTTAGATACAGAGTAAAGCTCCCTCTACACTGTCCCATCAAACACTCCCAGGGCAGGTACAGCACGGGGTTAGATACAGAGTAAAGCTCCCTCTACACTGTCCCATCAAACACTCCCAGGGCAGGTACAGCACGGGGTTAGATACAGAGTAAAGCTCCCTCTACACTGTCCCATCAAACACTCCCAGGGCAGGTACAGCACGGGGTTAGATACAGAGTAAAGCTCCCTCTACACTGTCCCATCAAACACTCCCAGGGCAGGTACAGCACGGGGTTAGATACAGAGTAAAGCTCCCTCTACACTGTCCCATCAAACACTCCCAGGGCAGGTACAGCACGGGGTTAGATACAGAGTAAAGCTCCCTCTACACTGTCCCATCAAACACTCCCAGGGCAAGTACAGCACGGGGTTAGATACAGAGTAAAGCTCCCTCTACACTGTCCCATCAAACACTCCCAGGGCAGGTACAGCACGGGGTTAGATACAGAGTAAAGCTCCCTCTACACTGTCCCATCTCAAACATCTTGGGGTTATTTGAACGGAGGCAAGAGAGAGGGAGAGAGAGCAGGAGAGACTGAAAAAGACAGCGAGGGAGAGGGACTGAAAAATAGAGATAGAGGCAATAAATGAGTGAGAGACTGTGGGAGAGAAAGTGAAAGAGACAGAAAGATGAAGATAAACACTGACAGATGAAGAGTGTGGCAGGGTGAAGGACAGAATGGAGAGAGGCTGTCAACACGGATCGATATATCTCTGTGTCTCTCACTGTCTCTTTCACTCTGCCACTCCATCTTTCTGTCTCTTACTGTCAGTCTCTTTCTCACTGTCCCTTTCTCTCTCGCTGTCTCTCCCTCACTTTTTTACTCAGTCTCTTTATCTCACTCTCTTATCTGTCTGTCTGTCCCTGTCTCTCACTCGTTCTCTGTTTCTCGCTCTATCGCTTTCTCACTGTCTCTCTCTCCACCTCTCACTGTCTCTTACTCTGTCTGTCTTGCGCTCAGCCTATTCTCTCTTCCACTCTTGTCTCACTATGTCTCTCTCTGTATCTGTCCCTCTCTCTTTTTCCTCTCTCTTCCTCTCTCTTTGTCTCTCTCTCACTGTCTCTCTCTATGTCTTTCTCTCTCACCGTCTCTGTCTTTCAGCCTCTCACTATCTTTCCCTCTCTCTGTCGGTCTCTCTCGCTCACTGACTCTCCCTCACTATCTCTTTCTCTGTCTGTCTCTCTAACTCTCGCTCGCTCCGTGTCTCTGCGCTGTTGACTGTGCCAGATGCCAGTGACCTTAAACCCCTCTGAGCTGCAGCGATGGTTCGGAGAGTGGCTGCTCCACCCAGTGCCACACCAGGACCCACAGCCCAGCTGCAGGAACTGGCCGAGAGAGACAGCAGAGAGAGCGAGCGAGATGGAGGAGTGTGCTGAGTTACTGATCTCAGTCCAGGACGCCAGGAGAGGACAGGATGGGAATCAGATACGATGGCCCAGATAATTAAAAACCCAGCCAGATAGTTTATGTACACAAATCTTTAACAGTGGCAGGACAAGTTGTGAAGGCTGTTTAAAAAGGCATACAGAATCTATGGCTTTATAAAAGATGCATAGAATACAAAAGCATGTTGTGATAAACCTGTATAAAACACTGGTTTGGCCCCAACTAGCGTATTGTGTCCAATTCTGGGCACCGCACTTTAGGAAGGATGTCAAGGCCTGGGAGAGGGTGCGGAGGAGGTTTACCAGAATGGTTCCAGGGATGAGGGACTTCAGTTACGTGGAGAGACTGGAGAAGCTGGGATTGTTCTCCTTGGAGCAGAGAAGGTTAAGGGGAGATTTAATAGAGGCGTTCAAAATCATGAGGGGTTTTGATCGAGTAAATAAGGAGAAACTGTTTCCACTGGCAGGAGGGTGGGTAACCAGAGGACACAGATTGAAGATAATCAGCAAAACATAGACATAGAAGATAGGAGCAGGAGTAGGCCATTCGGCCCCTCGAGCCTGCTCCGCCATTTAATGAGATCATGGCTGATCATCCAAATTCAGTACCCTGTCCCTGCTTTCTCCCCATATCCCTTGATCCCTTTAGCCTCAAGAAATATATCTAACTCCTTCTTGAATATATTTAATGAATTGGCCTCAACTGCCTTCTGTGGTAGAGAATTCCACAGGTTCACCACTCTCTGGGTGAAGAAATTCCTCCTCATCTCTGTCCTAAATGGCTTACCCCTTATCCTTAGACTGTGACCCCTGGTTCTGGACTCCCCCGCCATCGGGAACATCCTTCCTGCATCTAGTCTGTCCAGTCCTGTTAGAATTTTATAAGTTTCAATGAGATAAATCAATGAGCAAAAGGACCAGAGGGGAGATGAGGAGTAATCACTTTACGCAGCGAGTTGTTGTGATCTGGATCGCGCTGCCTGAAAGGGCGGTGGAAGCAGATTCAATAGTGACTTTCAAAAGGGAATTGGATAAATACTTGAAGGGGAAAGAGCAGGACTGCGGGGAGTGGGACTAATTGGATAGCCGGCATGGGCTGAATGGCCTCCCTCTGTGATTGGAGGTGGGTCTTCTTCCTGAACTGTTGCAGTCCCGTGTGGGGAAGCTGCTCCCACAGGTGCTGTTAAGTTCCAGGATTTTGACCAAGCAATGATGAAGGAACGGCCCCGATATATGTCCCAGATTGGGGCGGTGTGTGTGGCTTTGGAAGGGAAACTTGGAGGTGGCGGTGTTCCTGTGCGCCTGCTGTCCCCTTGTCCTTCTAGGTGACGGAGGTCGCGGGTTTGACCGGTTGGATTTCACCGGTCCCTGCCCACCCTCCTCGCCCCCCCCCCCCCACCACCACTAACGGTGTCTTTCTCTCTCTCTGCACGTTCCAGAGCGCCCTCCCGTCTTCCCCAACTGCACAACGTCGCAGAAGCACAAGAACTTTGTGCTGGAGCCCATGAAGGAGAAGTCTGTGAAGGAGCTGGCAGGCATCGGCCTGGTCCTGGGAGGACGGCTGGAAGAGAAGGGCTTCTGCAAGGTGAGGTCTCAACCTCGCCGCCCTGGGGGTCACAGGGCAAGCGTCACAGTGCACAGGAGGCGTCGGGGGGAGGGGCGATTGAACTTACCCTTTTGTTAATCCCCCACCAACCTGACAGTCCTCGGGATCTGGGACATCACTGGCCTTTATTGCCCAGCCCTAAATGCCCTTGAGAAGGTGGTGGGGCCTCCTTCTTGAACCGCTGCAGTCCCATGCAGTGAAGGTGCTCCCACAGCGCTGTTAGGTTGCAAGCCTTTGACCCAGCGACGATGAAAGAATGGCCCATATATGTCCCAAAATGTGTGTGACTTTGATGGGGAACTTGGAGGTGGTGGTGTTCCCAAGCGCTTGCTGCCTTTCTAGGTGGTGGAGCTCAAGGGTTAGACAGGGGTCATTCCACTGGTCTCAGGGTGTCCTCTTGTACCTCATCCATTCTTCACCCAATGGTGAGCGGCTGCAGCTATAGGGTTGCAGGGCTCCCTGGACAATGGCGGGGGGGGCGGTTTTGGCAGACTAGGTCCACTGAGACAGATGCCAAATCCGTGCGGAGGAGGGTTAGGCCCTGAGATACCCTGGGGACTGGGCCCTGAGATACCCTGGAGACCGGATCCTAGGGACTGGACCCTGAGATACCCTGGAGACTGGACCCTGAGATACCTGGGGACTGGACCCTGAGATACCCTAGGGACTGGATCCTGAGATACCCTGGGGACTGGACCCTGAGATACCCTGGGGACTGGACCCTGAGATATCCTGGGGACTGGAGCCTGAGATACCCTGGGGACTGGACCCTGAGATATCCTGGGGACTGGAGCCTGAGATACTCTGGGGACAGGACCCTGAGATACCCTGGAGACCGGATCCTAGGGACTGGACCCTGAGATACCCTGCGGACTGGAGCCTGAGATACCCTGGAGACTGGATCCTAGGGACTGGACCCTGAGATACCGGATCCTAGGGACTGGACCTTGAGATACCCTGGGGACTGGACCTTGAGATACCCTGGGGACTAGACCCTGAGATACCCTGGAGACCGGGTCCTAGGGACTGGACCGAGATACCCTGGGGACTGGACCCTGAGATACCCTGGGGACTGGACCCTGAGATACCCTGGAGACTGGACCCTGAGATACCTGGGGACTGGACCCTGAGATATCCTGGGGACTGGAGCCTGAGATACTCTGGGGACAGGACCCTGAGATACCCTGGAGACCGGATCCTAGGGACTGGACCCTGAGATACCCTGGAGACTGGGCCCTGAGATACCTGGGGACTGGACCCTGAGATACCCTGGGGACTGGACCCTGAGATACCCTGGGGACTGGACCCTGAGATACCCTGGAGACTGGACCCTGAGATACCTGGGGACTGGACCCTGAGATATCCTGGGGACTGGACCCTGAGATACCTGGGGACTGGACCCTGAGATACCCTGGGGACTGGACCCTGAGATACCCTGTGGACTGGACCCTGAGATACCCTGGAGACTGGACCCTGAGATACCTGGGGACTGGACCCTGAGATACCCTAGGGACTGGATCCTGAGATACCCTGGGGACTGGACCCTGAGATACCCTGGGGACTGGACCCTGAGATACCCTGGAGACTGGACCCTGAGATACCCTAGGGACTGGATCCTGAGATACCCTGGGGACTGGACCCTGAGATACCCTGGGGACTGGACCCTGAGATACCCTGGAGACTGGACCCTGAGATACCTGGGGACTGGATCCTGAGATACCCTGGGGACTGGACCCTGAGATACCCTGTGGACTGGACCCTGAGATACCCTGGAGACTGGACCCTGAGATACCTGGGGACTGGACCCTGAGATACCCTAGGGACTGGATCCTGAGATACCCTGGGGACTGGACCCTGAGATACCCTGGGGACTGGACCCTGAGATATCCTGGGGACTGGAGCCTGAGATACTCTGGGGACAGGACCCTGAGATACCCTGGAGACCGGATCCTAGGGACTGGACCCTGAGATACCCTGCGGACTGGAGCCTGAGATACCCTGGAGACTGGATCCTAGGGACTGGACCCTGAGATACCGGATCCTAGGGACTGGACCTTGAGATACCCTGGGGACTGGACCTTGAGATACCCTGGGGACTAGACCCTGAGATACCCTGGAGACCGGATCCTAGGGACTGGACCGAGATACCCTGGGGACTGGACCCTAAGATACACTGGGGACTGAACCCTGAGATACCCTGGAGACTAGACCCTGAGATACCCTGGGGACTGGACCCTGAGATACCCTAGGGACTGGAACCTGAGATACCCTGGGGACTGGACCCTGAGATACCCTGGGGACTGGACCCTGAGATACGCTGGACCCTGAGATACCCTGGGGACTGGACCCTGAGATACCCTGGGGACTGGACCCTGAGATACCCTGGGGACTGGACCCTGAGATACCCTGGGGAATGGGCCCTGAGATACCCTGGGGACTGGACGCTGAGATACCCTGGGGACTGGGCCCTGAGATACCCTGGGGAGTGGAGCCCGAGATACACTGGGGACTGGATGCTGAGATATCCTGGGGACTGGAGCCTGAGATACTCTGGGGACAGGACCCTGAGATACCCTGGAGACCGGATCCTAGGGACTGGACCCTGAGATACCCTGCGGACTGGAGCCTGAGATACCCTGGAGACTGGATCCTAGGGACTGGACCCTGAGATACCGGATCCTAGGGACTGGACCTTGAGATACCCTGGGGACTGGACCCTGAGATACCCTGGGGACTGGACCTTGAGATATTCTGGGGACTGGACCCTGAGATACCCTGGAGACCGGATCCTAGGGACTGGACCCTGAGATACCCTGCGGACTGGAGCCTGAGATACCCTGGAGACTGGATCCTAGGGACTGGACCCTGAGATACCGGATCCTAGGGACTGGACCTTGAGATACCCTGGGGACTGGACCTTGAGATACCCTGGGGACTGGACCTTGAGATATTCTGGGGACTGGACCCTGAGATACCCTGGAGACCGGATCCTAGGGACTGGACCGAGATACCCTGGGGACTGGACCCTAAGATACACTGGGGACTGAACCCTGAGATACCCTGGAGACTGGACCCTGAGATACCCTGGGGACTGGAACCTGAGATACCCTGGGGACTGGGCCCTGAGATACGCTGGACCCTGAGATACCCTGGGGACTGGACCCTGAGATACCCTGGGGACTGGACCCTGAGATACCCTGGGGACTGGACCCTGAGATACCCTGGGGAATGGGCCCTGAGATACCCTGGGGACTGGACTCTGAGGTACCCTGGGGAATGGACCCTGAGATACACTGGGGACTGGACGCTGAGATACCCTGGGGACTGGGCCCTGAGATACCCTGGGGAGTGGAGCCCGAGATACACTGGGGACTGGACGCTGAGATACCCTGGGGACTGGGCCCTGAGATACCCTGGGCCCTGAGATACCATGGGGACTGGAACCTGAGATACCCTGGGGAATGGACCTTGAGATGCCCTGGGGAATGGGCCCTGAGATACCCTGGGGACTGGACCCTGAGATAACCTGGGGACTGGAGCCTGAGATACACCCTGGGGACTGGACCTTGAGATACCCTGGGGACTGGACCCCGAGATACCCTGGACCCCGACATACCCTGGACCCTGAGATACCCTGGGGACTGGACCCTGAGATACCCTGGAGACTGGAGCCTGAGATACCCTGGGGACTGGACCCTGAGATACCCTGGGGAATGGACCCTGAGATATCCTGGGCCCTGAGATACCATGGGGACTGGAACCTGAGATACCCTGGGGAGTGGACCCTGAGATACCCTGGGGACTGGAGCCTGAGACACCCTGGGGACTGGAGCCTGAGACACCCTGGGGACTGGACCCTGAGATACCCTGGGGACTGGACCCTGGAGACTGTGTGGATCATTATCATACTTGCTGTTGCACTCTATAGAACGTGTGCATGTACGAGCGTGTGTTTGTGCGTGTGTGGGAATACTAAGATGCGTTTGTGTGCGGATTATTAAACGGTCTTGTTTTAATCCCTTTCTTTTGACCGGTCCCTGTTTCAGGCCAAAGACGTCCTGGGCCAGTTCCTATTACTGAAGCAGGATAAAGCAGCCTTCAAGTCCTGGATGAGGCAGGTGTGCTTCGCGGGCAACAGGCAATCGGAAGACTGTTACCGCTGCCTGAGAGAGTGGTGTGACGCCTTCCTCTGAAGACCCCAGCCCGTTAATTGGCAGAGTAACAATCTCCTCGAAAAGTCCCCACGATAATCCTCGATCGCTATTTATTGATCTTCGCGGCCCAAGGTCACCAGGGGGGGGGGCCGCCAGATTTTATGCTGTGTGTTAAAAGCTGATTTATTAATAAATGCACAAGGTACAAGCAGCGAGCCTGTTGTGGCGCCAGTCTGTTTTCAAGGCGACCAGCGACGGAACCACTAGCTTGTGTAAACTCAACTAGCGGACTGCATTTATATAGCGCCTACAAGGTAGTAAAACGTCCCACGGTGCTTCACAGGATCAGACAAAATTTGACACCCAGCCACATGAGGAGATAGTAGGACAGGCGACCAAAAGCTTGGTCAAAGAGGTCAGTTTTAAGGAGCGTCTTAAAGGCGGAGAGGTTTAGGGAGGGAATTCCAGAGCTTAGGGCCCAGGCAGCTGAAGGCACGGCCGCCGATGGTGGAGCGATGGAAATCGGGGGATACGCAAGAGGCCAGAATTGGAGGAGCGCAGAGATCTCAGGGGGGCTGTAGGCAATGTTGCCCCTAATTTTTTTTTGGGTGCGCGGCCCCTTTAAGGGACAGCGCAACCCATTCACAGTTTCCCGCACGCATGAAATTTAACACTGGAAAAGCCAGCCCCGGAGTGGCGCGGGGACCCGGCCAAGAGCTGTGTGGCCGCCCAACTTAGCGGGAATGTTGGTTGTGGGGCTCTAGAGGAGGTTACAGAGATAGGGAGGGTTGTAGGGGCTGGAGGAGGTTACAGAGATAGGGAGGGTTGTAGGGGCTGGAGGAGGTTACAGAGATAGGGAGGGTTGTAGGGGCTGGAGGAGGTTACAGAGATAGGGAGGGGTGTAGGGCTGGAGGAGGTTACAGAGATAGGGAGGGTTGTAGGGGCTGGAGGAGGTTACAGAGATAGGGAGGGTTGTAGGGGCTGGAGGAGGTTACAGAGATAGGGAGGGTTGTAGGGGCTGGAGGAGGTTACAGAGATAGGGAGGGTTGTAGGGCTGGAGGAGGTTAGAGAGATAGGGAGGGTTGTAGGGCTGGAGGAGGTTACAGAGATAGGGAGGGTTGTAGGGGCTGGAGGAGGTTAGAGAGATAGGGAGGGTTGTAGGGGCTGGAGGAGGTTACAGAGATAGGGAGGGTTGTAGGGGCTGGAGGAGGTTACAGAGATAGGGAGGGGTGTAGGGCTGGAGGAGGTTACAGAGATAGGGAGGGTTGTAGGGGCTGGAGGAGGTTACAGAGATAGGGAGGGTTGTAGGGGCTGGAGGAGGTTACAGAGATAGGGAGGGTTGTAGGGGCTGGAGGAGGTTACAGAGATAGGGAGGGTTGTAGGGCTGGAGGAGGTTAGATAGGGAGGGTTGTAGGGCTGGAGGAGGTTACAGAGATAGGGAGGGTTGTAGGGGCTGGAGGAGGTTACAGAGATAGGGAGGGTTGTAGGGGCTGGAGGAGGTTACAGAGATAGGGAGGGTTGTAGGGGCTGGAGGAGGTTACAGAGATAGGGAGGGGTGTAGGGCTGGAGGAGGTTACAGAGATAGGGAGGGTTGTAGGGGCTGGAGGAGGTTACAGTGATAGGGAGGGTTGTAGGGCCGCAGGAGGTTACAGAGATAGGGAGGGTTGTAGGGGCTGGAGGAGGTTACAGAGATAGGGAGGATTGTAGGGGCTGGAGGAGGTTACAGAGATAGGGAGGGTTGTAGGGGCTGGAGGAGGTTACAGAGATAGGGAGGGTTGTAGGGGCTGGAGGAGGTTAGAGAGATAGGGAAGGTTGTAGGGACTGGAGGAGGTAACAGAGATAGGGAGGGTTGTGGGGCTGGAGGAGGTTAGAGATAGGGAGGGGTGTGGGGGCTGGAGGAGGTTACAGAGATAGGGAGGGTTATAGGGGCTGGAGGAGGTTACAGAGATAGGGAGGGTTATAGGGGCTGGAGGAGGTTACAGAGATAGGGAGGGTTGTAGGGGCTGGAGGAGGTTACAGAGATAGGGAGGGGGGCGAGGAGGCCATGGAGGGATTTGAAAACAAGGATGGAGAATTTTTAAATCAGAGATGTCTGGGCCATCACAAGCCGTGAGATCGGTTTGCGCTCTCCTGCAGAATCCAAAAGGCGCAGAGATCAAGCGAGAGACTGTGTATAGTTATTTTATGACTTGAAAGCATTTCAGTTGCCGCTACACCCCACAGTTTTTACTGGATATAGTTAACCTTCCCAAGCGAGTACAACTCGGGCCAAAAAAAATTGATTCGATTCCGTGTCTTGGGGAGAAAAGGAAGGAGTCAGTGTCGGATCTGGTGTGGTCCCGCGGTTCTCCAAACCCTTGGGGAATGGGTCTTTATGGCCTCCTCTCCAAAATCTGCTGTTGCATTATCAAGCCGTGACAAAAGAATCTCTCGACAGTTTGCACGCCCCGTTTCCTTAGCTCTGCAACTGTTTGCCTTGACGTTTCTCCTCGGTTACGTCAGGTATCACCTTACCAAGGCTCCGCATCGTCCTGGCCAACACACGTACCTTTTTCTCAACATCCAACAACAATATGCATCTTAACAGCAGTCCCGCCCGACAACTGTGCTCTTTACCCAGAAAGCCAGCGATTCGTTCCAAGTCCGTTATTTCAGTCTTTAGGACACGTGGCCAAAGTCCAAAAATTCGCCAGCGCACAATGTAGGACGGTGCTCTGGTCACCAGATTACAACCAAGGATCATAGAGAGGCACTGAAGTGCAAAAAAAAAAAATAGGAGGTTATAAATGATCAGGCTGGGGCTCTTCTCCAGAAAGAGAGGTTGAGGGGTGACCTGACAGAGGTCTTCAAAATTATCAGGGAGTTCGAGAGGGTAGACGTAGAGAAGATGTTTCCACTTTGGGAGAGACTAGAACGAGGGGCCATAAAGTATAAGATAGTCACTGATAAATCCAATAGGGAATTCAGGGCAAACTGCTTTACCCAGAGAGTGGTGAGAATGTGGAACTCGCTCCCACAGGGAGTGGTTGAGGCGAATAGTATCGATGTGTTTAAGGGGAAGCTGGATAAACACATGAGGGAGAAAGGAATAGAAGGTTATGCTGATGGGGTGAGATGAAGAGGGGTGGAAGGAGGCTGGTGTGGAGCAGAAACACCGGCACGGAGCAGTTGGGCCGAAGGGCCTGTTTCTGTGCTGTAAATACTGAGTAATTTCAAAACCTTTTGTGCATGTGGTTTTTGTGCTTATCACAGTGCAGAATATCAGGTTACATACAGAGTAAAGCTCCCTCTATACTGTCCCCATCAAACACTCCCAGGGCAGGTACAGCACGGGTTACATACAGAGTAAAGCTCCCTCTACACTGTCCCCATCAAACACTCCCAGGGCAGGTACAGCACGGGTTAGATACAGAGTAAAGCTCCCTCCACACTGTCCCATCAAACACTCCCAGGGCAGGTACAGCACGGGTTACATACAGAGTAAAGCTCCCTCTACACTGTCCCATCAAACACTCCCAGGGCAGGTACAGCATGGGTTAGATACAGAGTAAAGCTCCCTCCACACTGTCCCCATCAAACACTCCCAGGGCAGGTACAGCACGGGTTACATACAGAGTAAAGCTCCCTCCACACTGTCCCCATCAAACACTCCCAGGGCAGGTACAGCACGGGTTAGATACAGAGTAAAGCTCCCTCTACACTGTCCCATCAATCACTCCCAGTGCAGGTACAGCAGGGGTTAGATACAGAGTAAAGCTCCCTCTACACTGTCCCATCAAACACTCCCAGGGCAGGGACAGCACGGGTTAGATACAGAGTAAAGCTCCCTCTACACTGTCCCATCAAACACTCCCAGGGCAGGTACAGCACGGGTTAGATACCGAGTAAAGCTCCCTCTACACTGTCCCATCAAACACTCCCGGGGCAGGTACAGCACGGGTTAGATACAGAGTAAAGCTCCCTCTACACTGTCCCATCAAACACTCCCAGGGCAGGTACAGCACGGGTTAGATACAGAGTAAAGCTCCCTCTACACCGTCCCAATTGACTTTTACAGCGACAACACACAAAACACAGACTAGTTGATAATGCAAGAATCATTTATTCAGTAAATTAAAATACAAGGATACAAAAATAGTGTACTCGGAGCTTAATACTGTGCAGGCACCAGTGGAAATAATAGTGGGCCCAGAGGACGCCCCACAACAGAGAGAGGGAAGGAGTTAGACGTGCAAACTGATCTCTCTGGCGGACAGCACTGAACCAAGTGTTTGAAAATCGCCGCTGGATATAATGAAGATACATTCGGCATGTGTGCATTAGGTACATTAGTGAAAGGGCCGCACTGAGTGGTGTACTCGGGCCGTGGGAATGTGCTGGCTTCCGATGGTCAATCTTCACAAGATGTGGCCTGCGGTGGGTTAGGGTGACGGGTTGGAGTCGGGGGGGTGATGAGGAGGAGCGTCACATCAATCACAGCGAGCTCTCGACACCCTCAGATACGAGCTGGTGATTAGTTCTGCATTAGCGAAGTGATATATCCTCATACTGGCACTTGGCGTGACGATGGGAGGCCGAGTTAGCCTCCCCTGCTACGGCGGCATTTCTTCATCGCCACGTCCATCGGACCGATCCATGGCTGGTCCCAGACCTCGAAGGTACACGTTAACTTCTGATGGAACAACAGACACCAGCGTTACTGTCACTCAGCACCGAGACTGCCGGCGTCCCCCGAGCCTCACCCAGCACCGAGTCTCCCGGCCCCCCGACCCTCACCCAACACCGAATCTCCCGGCGCCCCAGGCACCCGCAGTCTCCCCTGGCACCCAACCAAGTCACCCGTGCGCAGCCCCTTCGAAATACGCAATCTTCCCTATTTGAAAGCCAGCGAGCTGGCGGCGCGGCTTAAAGGGAACATTGCCACCACCCCTATCCCTGGCCAAGTCTCCCAGCACCCGACACCACCACCACCCCCCCCCCACCGGCACCCCAGGATTCTCTCACCTCGGTGTACTGCGGGTTCTGTTGGAAGTCACAGCTGTCGAGGTCGATGTTCGGTCCCGCTGACTTCCTGCAGATAGTGGGTCCTAGCTCCAGCGTCAGACGGTACAGGAGCCCCGACACCACCTGAAGACACAATCGGTTCAGCAGCCGAGACAAGGCGAAGAAGTAACCAACCCCCCACCCCCCCCATCCCAAAACTAAGCTCACACTTGAGGGGCGGGCAGTGAAACCCTTGCGTGCATTGCCACTGAATGTCATGGGGAGCTGGTTAGACTCTCGCTTGTTGGAGATAGTCATTGCCCGGCACTTGGGTGGCACGAATCAGCCCAAGCCTGAATGTCGTCCAAGTCTTGCTGCATGCGGGCATGGACTGCTTCATTGTCTGAGGAGTTGTGAATGGCCCTGAACATAGAAACATAGAAGACAGGAGCAGGAGTAGGCCATTCGGCCCCTCGAGCTTGCTCCGTCATTTAATGAGATCATGGCTGATCGTCCAAACTCAGTACCCTGTCCCTGCTTTCTCCCCATATCCCTTGATCCCTTTAGCTTTAAGAAATATATCTAACTCCTTCTTGAATATATTTAATGAATTGGCCTCCACTGCCTTCTGTGGTAGAGAATTCCACAGGTTCACCACTCTCTGGGTGAAGAAATTCCTCCTCATCTCAGTCCTAAATGGCTTACCCCTTATCCTTAGACTATGACCCCTGGTTCTGGACTCCCCCGCCACCGGGAACATCCTTCCTGCATCGAGTCTGTCTAGTCCTGTTAGAATTTTATAAGTTTCAATGAGATCCCCTCTCATTCTTCTAAACTCCAGTGAGTATAAGCCTAATCGACCCAATCTCTCCTCATACGTCATTCCTGCCATCCCAGGTATCAGTTTGGTGAATCTTCGCTGCACTCCCTCCATGGCAAGAACATCTTTCCTCAGATAAGGCGACCAAAACTGCGCACAATACTCAAAGTGTGGTCTCACCAAGGCCCTGTACAACTGCAGCAAGGCATCCTTGCTCCTGTACTCGAATCCTCTTGCTACGAAGGCCTTCTTCTGCACTGAACACTGTGCAGTCATCAGCTAACATCCCCATTTCTGACCTTATGCTGGAGGGAAGGTCATTGATGAAGCAGCTGAAGATGGTTGGGCCTCGGACACTGCCCTGAAGAACTCCTGCAGCGATGCCCTGGGACTGAGAGGATTGGCCTACAACCACCACAACCATCTTCCTTTGTGCTAGGGCCGAATCCAGCCAGTGGAGAGTTTCCCCCCCTGATTCCCAGGTTAACAGAAATGTGCAGGTTCTCACCCCATCCCCCTCATTCCTTCCTTGGCCCATCCCCACTTCCCCTCATTCCTTCCTGTTGCTGCCTCCACTCCGTACCCCTCCCTCTCGCTACACTCATTCTCAACCCCTCTGCACCTCCCTCGATTCCTTTGCAACACTCTCTCTGCCAATTCTTCTCTTCCCTCCCCCTTCCCACCTTTTCTCCTCCTCCGCTCGCTTCCCTTCCTTCACCTCACTCTCCCCTTACACATCACCCTCCCCTCAAGCCCATCTTCTCTCCTTCCCCAACCTCTCCACCCATTATACCCAACTCCCTCCCTTTCACCCCACCCTCCCCATATTCCCCCACCCATCTCCCGCCCTCACCCTCTCCTGTTCATTCCCTACCGCCCTCCTCCTCTGCCTTTCACTCCATCACCTTATTCCCCCATGTTCCCCAACTTTCTCTCCAAACTCCTCCCTCCCCTCCCTGTTCAGCCCTCAACTCTTTCCCCCTCACCTCCCCCCTCCCGAAATGATACCCGGACTCCATGGATTAAATCAGGAGACGAGATTACACAAACTCAGGTTGTATTCCCTGGAATTTAGGCGTGAATTGATTGGAGGTTTCAGGATATTAAGGGGAACTGATAGGGTAGAGAGAGAGAGAAACTATTTCCGCTGGTTGGGGAGTCTCGGACTAGGGGGCAGAGTCTAAAAATTAGAGCCTGACCTTTCAGGAGTGAAGTTAGGAAACACTTCTACACACAAAGGGTGGGAGAAGTTCGGAACTCTCTTCCGCAAACGACAATCGATGCTCGATCAAATTGTCAATTTTAAAGCTGAGATTTCTGTTAAGGGATACGGGGCAAAGGCAGGTATATGGAGTGAGGTCACAGGTCAGTCATGATCTCATTGAATGGCGGAACAGGCTCGAGGGGCTGAGTGGCCCCCCACCTGCCCCTTTATTTTGTTTTTATTCGTTCCTGGGATGTGGGCGTCGCTGGCCAGGCCCAGCATTTATTGTCCGTCCCGAATTGCCCTCGAGAAGGTGGTAGTGAGCCGCCTTCTTGAACCGCTGCAGTCCGTGGGGTGAAGGTTTTTTTTGTAGCGGTTTGTTACAACCGAGTGGCTCGCTCGGCCATTTCAGAGGGCGGTTAAGAGTCAACCACATTGCTGCGGGTCTGGAGTCACACACCGGCCAGACTGGGTAAGGGCGGTAGATTTCCTTCCCTAAAAAGGACATTAGTGACCAGATGGGTCTTTACGACAATCCGGTAGTTTCATGATCCCCATTACGGATACTAGCTTTTTAATTCCAGATTTATTTATTTAAATAAACACTCCTTCCAGGTGAAATAGCCATTCACTCGTACTTCTTGCAATTTAGTATACTGTAAACAAAGGCAGATTGGGTGATCGCGTTGCAGCACAACCTCCATTCAGTCTGCAAACGTGACCCCGAGCTTCCAGTCGCCCGTCCCTTTAATTCTCCGCTGCACTCCCACTCTGACCTCTCTACACTGTTCCAACGAAGCTCAACGTAAGCTGGAGGAGCAGCGCCTCATCTTTCGATTAGGCACTTTACACCCTTCCGGATTCAACATCGAGTTCAACAATTCTAGACTATAACCTCTGCCCCTATATTTTTTCACATGTCAGCCGTTGATGATTCTGCCATTCCCATTCACACCGCTTCGAGACTCAGCTTTTGTTTCTTTACTTGTCCCATAACCATCTCTTTTTGCCTTGCATCATCATCCCTTTTGTCATTTAATCTCTCCTGCCTTCCAGCCTATCCCAGACCTTCCCTTTTGTTCTTTCCTCCCCTCCCCCCTTTCCTTGCCCCTGTACTTGCAACATTTTACACAGGATATACGGCACAGAAACAGGCCTCCATGACGGCATTTATGCTCCACTCGAGCCTCCTCCCGTCTTTCCTCATCTAACTCTAGCAGCATAACCCTCGATTCCCTTCTCCCTCCTATGCTTATCTAACTGCCCCTTAAATACTATTCGCTTCAACCACTCCCTGTGGGAGCGAGTTCCACATTCTCACCACTCTCTGGGTAAAGAAGTTTCTTCTGAATTCCCTATTGGATTTCTTGGTGACTATCTTATATTGATGGCCTCTAGTTATGCTCTTCCCCACAAGTGGAAACATTCTCTCTGCATCCACTCTATCAAAACCTTTCATCATTTTAAAGACCTCTATTAGGTCACCCCTCAGCCTTCTCTTTTCAAGATAGGATGATCAGCCATGATCTCATTGAATGGCGGAGCAGGCTCAAGGGGCCGAATGGCCGACTCCTGCTCCTATCTTCTATCTATGTTTCTATAAAGGAGCCCCAGCCTGTTCAGTCTTTCCTGATAGGTGTCCCCTCGCATTTCTGGTATCATCCTTGTAAATCTTTTTTGCACCTTCTCCAGTGCCTCGATATCCTTTTCATAATATGGAGACCAGGACTGTGCACAGTGCTCCGAGTGTGGTCTAACCAAGGTATGTGGAGACCAGGACTGTGCACAGTGCTCCGAGTGTGGTCTAACCAAGGTATATGGAGACCAGGACTGTGCACAGTGCTCCGAGTGTGGTCTAACCAAGGTATATGGAGACCAGGACTGTGCACAGTGCTCCGAGTGTGGTCTAACCAAGGTATATGGAGACCAGGACTGTGCACAGTGCTCCGAGTGTGGTCTAACCGAGGTATATGGAGACCAGGACTGTGCACAGTGCTCCGTGCTCCAAGTGTGGTCTAACCGAGGTATATGGAGACCAGGACTGTGCGCAGTGCTCCAAGTGTGGTCTAACCGAGGTATATGGAGACCAGGACTGTGCACAGTGCTCCAAGTGTGGTCTAACCGAGGTATATGGAGACCAGGACTATGCACAGTGCTCCAAGTGTGGTCCAACCGAGGTGTATACGGAGACCAGGACTGTGCACAGTTCTCCAAGTGTGGTCCAACCGAGGTATATGGAGACCAGGACTGTGCACAGTGCGCCAAGTGTGGTCTAACCGAGGTATATGGAGACCAGGACTGTGCACAGTGCTCCAAGTGTGGTCTAACCAAGGTATATGGAGACCAGGGCTGTGCACAGTGCTCCAAGTGTGGTCTAACCGAGGTATATGGAGACCAGGACTGTGCACAGTGCTCCAAGTGTGGTCTAACCAAGGTATATGGAGACCAGGGCTGTGCACAGTGCGCCAAGTGTGGTCTAACCGAGGTATATGGAGACCAGGACTGTGCACAGTGCTCCAAGTGTGGTCTAACCAAGGTATATGGAGACCAGGGCTGTGCACAGTGCTCCAAGTGTGGTCTAACCAAGTTTAGCATAACTTCTCCTTTGTCACAAAGGGGTTACAGTACAAGAGTAAAGAAGTCTTACTACAATTATACAGGGCATTGGTGAGGCCAAACCTGAAGTATTAAAAGACAAAAAATTTTGACACCGAGCCACATAAGGAGACATTAGGACAGGTGACCAAAAGCTGGGTCAAAGAGGTCGGTTTTAAGGAGCGTCTTAAAGGAGGAGAGGCGGAGAGGTTTAGGGAGGGAATTCCAGAGCTCAGGGCCCAGGCGGCTGAAGGCACGGCCGCCAATGGTGGAGTGATGGAAATCGGGGATGCTCAAGAGGCCAGAATTGGAGGAGCGCAGAGATCTCAGGGGGTTGTGGGGCTGGAGGAGGTTACAGAGATAGGGAGGGGGGCGAGGGCCACGGAGGGATTTGAAAACAAGGATGAGAATTTTGAAATCGAGGCGCTGCTTAACCGGGAGCCAATGTAGGTCAGCGAGCACAGGGGGTGATGGGCGAACGGGACTCGGTGCGAGTTAGGACACGGGGCAGCCGAGTTTTGGATGACCTCAAGTTTACGTAGGGTGGAATGTGGGAGGCCGGCCAGGAGTGTGTTGGAATAGTCAAGTCTAGAGGTAACAAAGACACAGGTGAAGGTTTCAGCAGATGAGCTGAGGCAAGGGCGGAGACAGGGCGACATTAGGGAGGTGGAAATAAGCAGTCTTCGTTAGAAAGAAAGACTTGCATTTATATGGCGCCTCTCACAACCACCGGACATCTCAAAAGGCTTTACAGCCAACAAAATACTTTTTTTTTTTGAAGTGGAGGATGTGGGGAAACGCGACAGCCAATTTGCGCACAGCAAGGTCCCACAAACAGCAATGTGATAATGACCAGATCATCTGTTTTTGTTATGTTGGTTGAGGGATATTGGCGAGGACACCCCTGCTCTTCTTACAATAATGGCCGTGGGATCTTTTACATCCACCTGAGAGAGCAGACGGGGCCTTGGTTTAACGTCTCATCTGAAAGACGGCACCTCCGACAGTGCGGCGCTCCCTCAGTACTGCACTGGAGTGTCAGCCTAGCTTTATGTGCTCAAGTCCCTGGTGTGCTACCAACTGAGTCACAGGTGACACCAAGGTTGTCAGATGGCAGGGAGAAGGACCGGAGTTTGTATATATATTTATTTTAATTGGAGAAAATTTTAGCTCATCTGAGTGTGGGACAATTTGGCGGCGGCGGTGGGGTTTGAACCCGGGTCTCTCTCGCTCACCTGCCGGCTGGCACTCGCCACCCTCCGCACTTTGCTCAGGTGCGCCTGGTTCGACCCGTGGTTGAAAGCCTTCGCCGCCGCCCGGGCCGCGCTCAGCACCCCCGGATCGTCCAACGCCACCGAGGAGATGCCGCCGGGCATGCCGCTGGTCTCCCCGGACCCGAACAACAACGACAGCAGCACCGTGACACACAGCATCCTCCACTCCGCCGCCATCCTAAACTACGCACTTTTGCTATCTTGCCCCGCACACATCGTCACTTCCGCCCTCCTCTCCAGCACCCCCTATCAATCTTGCCCCGCACAAATCGTCACTTCCGCCACCGGCCCAAATACGCCCCGCTGATGGTACGCCATCTTTCTCCGGGGCAAAGCTCATTCTCACACACACCATTGCAAATAGAATTGAGGACTTAACCACCCCTCAGTCTGGCGCAGAGAGAGAACCTATTGGGCCAAATGACCTGGGTTTTTTGTTATTGCCTTGTGAACATGCTCAGCACAGACAGGCCTTCTGGATTCTAATTTTAGAATGGTCCAGGTGAATGAAGGATTTCAGTTAGGTGGAGAGACTGGGGTTGGTGTTCCCCTTTAGAGCAGGGAAGGTTAAAGGGAGATTTAATAGAGGTGTTGAACATTATGTAGGGTTTTGATAAAAGTAAAGACAAACTGCTTCCACTGGCAGGAGAGTCGGTAACCAGAGGACACAGATTTAAGATAATTGGCAAAAAAAAATTCAGAGGGGGAGATGTAGACAATTTTTCTTATGGAGCGAGTTGTTGTGATCTGGAATGCGCTGCCTGAAAGGGCGGTGGGAGCAGATTCAATAGGAACTTTCAAAAGCGAATTGGATAAAAGGAAAAATTTGTAGGGCTGTGAGGTGAGGAAAGAGCCAAGGGGAGTGGGACGAACTTGATCGGTCTTTTAAAGGGCAGGCACGATGGGCCGAATGGCCTCCTCCTGTGCTGTATCCTTCTAGGACACCAGGGAGAACGCCACTGCTGTTCTTCTAATAGTGGCCACGGGATCCTTTACGTCCACCTGAAGTGGTGTTACCCATCTTGGGGGGGTGGCGATCAGATTGGCGGTTTCTCCCTTGGTAGAGGGGGTGGGGAAGCACCATCAACAGAACCCCCTTTCACCCCACCCCACAAAACAGAAACAAAACCAGTTCCCCCACACACTTAGATGCAGGGAGGATGTTTCCCCCTGGATGGAGAGTCTAGAACCAGGGGTCACAGTCTCAGAATAAGGGGTCAGCCATTTAGGACTGAGATGAGGAATTTCTTCACTCGAGGGTGGTGAATCTTTGGAATTCTTTACCCCAGAGGGCTGTGGAGGCTCAGTCGTTGAGTATATTCAAGACTGAGAGCGATAGATTTTTGGATATTAAGGGAATCGAGGGATATGGGGATCAGGCGGGAAAGCGGAGTTGAGGTCGATGATCAGCCATGATTTTATTGAACGGTGGAGCAGGCTCGAGGGGCCGAATGGCCGACTCCTGCTCCTATTTCTTATGCTCTTATATGTTCAGACTCCGAGACGGCAGTAAAGCAGAAATCATCGGAAAACCAGACGCTTTATCTTCCCCTAAAAATGCCTTTATTCAGAGCAAGATGGCCATTTCTCCCCCACCCCGAAACATTCTCCCGTTTCGAAAAACTACCGAGTCTCGTTAAACAGCAACAGCGGAGGGGAGGAAAAGAAATAATAAATGGAGCAGATGGCACATTCCTAGATTAATGTTTGTACACATTTCAATATACATCGACATTCCTCCCGAGCGGAACTGGCGAGGTTCCCCGTGGCTTCAAAAAACCCAACCGGCCTGGGTAAACGAGAGAGTGGGACTTTAAAAAAAAAAGTTTAGTTTTTTCTTTAATTTTATTTTGCGTTTCACTAAAATTAAAAATTAAAAATAATGGCAAGCTGTCAGCTTGAGATGAGCTGCTGGTGTCTTCAGCGCCAGTGCTAGACCCACCTCGCCTAACTCTTTGCATCCTCTCTCTTAATCCACTTAATTTTGGGAGGGTGGGGTTGCGGAGGGTGTGTGTGTGTGTGGAGGGGGGGGGGGATTCCGCGCGCACGACAAACACAGCGAGGGGATAAAATAGTTTAAGAACTGCAACACGGACGCAGTAAATAAAACTCAAAAAATAACCCAGAGGAACTCGAGAGAAGAAACACATACACACACACACACACACACACATACTCAAACGCAATAAAACCCCCCCCCACACCGCCACTCCAACCTCCCCCCCACCCCCAAACGAAAACTAATGACACCCAAAGCTAAGAGTCGTAATCGTCTTCTTCCTCGCCGTCTTGACTGCAGACCATTGGGGTGGGCGCCGGCATCGGCAGGTTGCTCATCACCGGCGAAAACATGGGCATTGGCAGCGCGCCGAGGGGAGTGCTGAAGGTCGATTCCGGGCTGACAGAGAGAGAGAGAGAGAGAACGCACGTTTATACTTTCGCGGCCTTGGGACATCCCGCAGCGCGTCGCAGTCGATGGAGTGCGTAGAATTGACAGCACAGAAACAGGCCGATCGACCCGACTGCTCCGTGCCGGTGTTTCTGCTCCACACTCGCCTCTTCATCTCACCCCGTCAACATGTCCTTCTATTCCCTTTCTCCCTCTTGTGTTTATTATAAAATTCTAACAGGACTAGACAGACTAGATGCAGGAAGGATGTTCCCGATGGCCGGGGAGTCCAGAACCAGGGGTCACAGTCTAAGGATAAGGGGTAGGCCATTTAGGACTGAGATGAGGAGGAATTTCTTCACCCAGAGAGTGGTGAACCTGTGGAATTCTCTACCACAGAAGGCAGTGGAGGCCAATTCATTAAATATATTCAAGAAGGAGTTGGATATATTTCTTAAGGCTAAAGGGATCAAGGGATATGGGGAGAAGGCAGGGACAGGATACTGATTTTGGATGATCAGCCATGATCTCATTAAATGGCGGAACAGGCTCGAGGGGCCGAATGGCCGACTCCTGCTCCTATCTTCTATGTTTATCCAGCTTCCCCTTAAATGCATCGATACTATTCGCCTCAACCACTCCCTGTGGGAGCGAGTTCCACATTCTCACCGCTCTCTGGGTAAAGAAGTTTCTCCTGAATTCCCGATTGGATTTATTAGTGACGATCTTATATTGATGGCCCCTAGTTCTGGTCTCCCCCACAAGTGGAAACATCTTCTCTACGTCTACCCTATCGAACCCCTAAATAGTTTTAAAGACCTCGATCAGGTCACCCCTCAGCCTTCTCTTTTCTAGAGAAAAGAGCCCCGGCCTGTTCAATCTTTACTGATAGTTATAACCTCTCAGTTCTTGTGACCCTTGTTTACACCTTCTCCAGTGCCTCTATATCCTTTTTACAATATGCACCTTTTCGAAGTGTTGTAATGTAGGAAACGCGGCAGTCAATTTGCGCACAGCAAGCTCCCACAAATAGCAATGTGATAATGATCTGTTTTTTAGTGATGTTGGTTGAGGGATAAATATTGGCCCCAGGACACCGAGGAGAATTCCCCTGCTCTTCTTCCAATGGTGGCCGCGGGATCTTTTACGTCCGCCCGAGAGGGCAGACGGTGCCTCGGGTTTAATGTCTCATCCGAAAGACGGCCCCTCCGACAGTGCGGCGCTCCCTCAGTACCGCCCCTCCGACAGTGCGGCGCTCCCTCAGTACTGCCCCTCCGACAGTGCGGTGCTCCCTCAGTCCTGCCCCTCCGACAGTGCGGCGCTCCCTCAGTCCTGCCCCTCCGACAGTGCGGCGCTCCCTCAGTACCGCCCCTCCGACAGTGCGGCGCTCCCTCAGTACCGCCCCTCCGACAGTGCGGCGCTCCCTCAGTACCGCCCCTCCGACAGTGCGGCGCTCCCTCAGTACCGCCCCTCCGACAGTGCGGCGCTCCCTCAGTACTGCCCCTCCGACAGTGCAGTGCTCCCTCAGTACTGCCGCCCCGACAGTGCTGCGCTCCCTCAGTACCGTCCCTCCGACAGTGCGGCGCTCCCTCAGTACCGCCCCTCCGACTGTGGCGCTCCCTCAGTACCGCCCCTCCGACAGTGCGGCGCTCCCTCAGTACCGCCCCTCCGACAGTGCAGTGCTCCCTCAGTACTGCCGCCCCGACAGTGCTGCGCTCCCTCAGTACCGTCCCTCCGACAGTGCGGCGCTCCCTCAGTACCGCCCCTCCGACAGTGCGGCACTCCCTCAGTACTGCCCCTCCGACAGTGCTGCGCTCCCTCAGTACTGCCCCTCCGACAGTGCTGCGCTCCCTCAGTACTGCCCCTCCGACAGTGCGGCGCTCCCTCAGTACCGCCCCTCCGACAGTGCGGCACTCCCTCAGTCCTGCCCCTCCGACAGTGCGGCGCTCCCTCAGTACCGCCCCTCCGACAGTGCGGCGCTCCCTCAGTACTGCCCCTCCGACAGTGCGGCACTCCCTCAGTCCTGCCCCTCCGACAGTGCGGCGCTCCCTCAGTACCGCCCCTCCGACAGTGCGGCGCTCCCTCAGTCCTGCCCCTCCGACAGTGCGGCGCTCCCTCAGTACCGCCCCTCCGACAGTGCGGCGCTCCCTCAGTACCGCCCCTCCGACAGTGCGGCGCTCCCTCAGAACCGCCCCTCCGACAGTGCGGCGCTCCCTCAGTACTGCCCCTCCGACAGTGCAGTGCTCCCTCAGTACTGCCGCCCCGACAGTGCTGCGCTCCCTCAGTACCGTCCCTCCGACAGTGCGGCGCTCCCTCAGTACTGCCCCTCCGACAGTGCGGCGCTCCCTCAGTACTGCCCCTCCGACAGTGCTGCGCTCCCTCAGTACTGCCCCTCCGACAGTGCTGCGCTCCCTCAGTACTGCCCCTCCGACAGTGCGGCGCTCCCTCAGTACCGCCCCTCCGACAGTGCGGCGCTCCCTCAGTCCTGCCCCTCCGACAGTGCGGCGCTCCCTCAGTACTGCCCCTCCGACAGTGCGGCGCTCCCTCAGTACTGCCCCTCCGACAGTGCGGCGCTCCCTCAGTACTGCCCCTCCGACAGTGCGGCGCTCCCTCAGTACTGCCCCTCCGACAGTGCGGCGCTCCCTCAGTACCGCCCCTCCGACAGTGCGGCGCTCCCTCAGTACCGCCCCTCTGACAGTGCAGTGCTCCCTCAGTACTGCCGCCCCGACAGTGCGGCGCTCCCTCAGTACCGCCCCTCCGACACTCCCTCAGTACTGCCGCCCCGACAGTGCTGCGCTCCCTCAGTACCGTCCCTCCGACAGTGCTGCGCTCCCTCAGTACTGCCCCTCCGACAGTGCGGCACTCCCTCAGTACCGCCCCTCCCTCAGTACTGGCACTAGGAGTATCGGCCTGGATTTTTGTGTTCAAGTCTTGGTGGAGTGGGAATTGAACCCACAACCTTCTGACTCAGGAGGCGAGAGGGCTAACCGTGGAAAATCACCCTTGGAAAATCAACGTCTTTGGACAAGTTGCACACCTACAGAAGTGGTCTCCGGCACACGGAATATGGCTTCCCCGACAGCGAGACGTTGCGAGCAGCCACTAACCTCTGAATTTGGTCTCCGGGTCTGTCTACGCTGGACCGAGACGCCTCTTCCTCGTCTGTCTCGCTGTCCTCGGACTCGTCCTGTTGGTGGAAGAGACATGGTTGGCATTCAGCAGCTATTCTCTCCTGGCATGCTATTCCACCGCGGGGGGGGGGGGGGCAATCGCAGCCCAAGCTATTCGCTCACAGGGGGGGGCGGTCATCATGTCCATGCGTTATTTGACCTCGGGGCCACGCGCTATTCGTCAATGGGGGCATCACGGCTAGATGCAATTGTACCCTGTGGGGCAACACAGCCGCATGCCATTCACCCACAGTGGGCAGTGCAGCTGCGCTATAAGCATCATGGTCGCGTGCTATTTGGCCACAGGACACTATTCAACTCTGGGGGCATCACAGCTGAGCCCAATCCTGCCCTCGTTGCCCACAGATGCACTTCTCGGCTGGAGTCATGGGGTAGTAATCAGGGGCAAGGACCCTGAGAGACTGGACCGGATCTGCAGCACGAAAGACCGGACCGGATCTGTAGCAAGACGGACCGGACCGGATCTGCAGCACGACGGACTGGACCGGATCTGTAGCAAGACGGACCGGACCGGATCTGTAGCACGACAGACCGGACCGGATCTGCAGCAAGACGAACCGGACCGGATCTGTAGCAAGACGGACCGGACCGGATCTGTAGCACGACGGGCCGGACCGGATCTGCAGCAAGCTGGACCGGACCGGATCTGTAGCATGACGGACCGGACCAGATCTGTAGCACGATGGACCGGACCAGATCTGTAGCAAGACGGACCGGACCGGATCTGTAGCAAGACGGACTGGAACAGATCTGTAGCAAGACGGACCGGACCGGATCTGTAGCAAGGCGGACTGGACCAGATCTGTAGCAAGACAGACTGGACCGGATCTGTAGCAAGACATATAAACTGGCCAGAAAATGCAGTAATGAGGATTGGGAGCAGTTTAGGAGTCAACAAAGGAGGACAAAGGGATTAATTAAGAAAGGGAAAATAGAATATGAGTAAGCTTGCAGGGAACATAAAAACTGACTGTAAAAGCTTCTATAGATATGTGAAGAGAAAAAGATTGGTGAAGTCAAGCGTAGGTCCCTTGCAGTCAGAATCAGGAGAATTTATAATGGGGAACAAAGAAATGGCAGACCAATTAAATACATATTTTGGTTCTGTCTTCACAAAGGAGGACACAAATAACCTCCCGGAGATACCGGGGAACATAGGGTCTAATGAAAGGGAGGAACTGAAAGAAATCAGTATTTGTAGGGAAATGGTGTTAGGAAAATTGATGGGATTGAAGGCCGATAAATCCCCAGGGCCTGATAATCTACATCCTAGGGTACTTGAGGAAGTGGCCCTAGAAATAGTAGATGCATTGCTGATCATCTTCCAACATTCGATGGAATCTGGAACAGTACCCATGGATTGGAGGGTAGCTAATGTTACCCCACTATTCAAAAAAGGTGGTAGAGAGAAAACTTGGAATTACAGACTGGTAAGCCTGACATCGGTAGTGGGGAAAATGCTAGAGTCCATTATAAAAGATGTAATAGCAGAGCACTTGGAAAGCAGTGACTGGATCGGACAAACTCAACATGGAATTACAAAAGGTAAATTGTGCTTGACTAATCTACTGGAATTTTTTGAGGATGTAACTAGTAAAATAGATAAGGGAGAACCAGTGAATGTGGTGTATTTGGACTTTCAGAAGGCTTTCGATAAGGTCCCACATAAGAGATTAGCGTGTAAAGTTAAGGCACATGGGATTGGGGGTAAGGTATAGACTTGGATAGAGAACTGGTTGGCAGACAGAAAGCAAAGAGTTGGAATAAACGGGTCTTTTTCCTAGTGGCAAGCAGTGACTAGTGGGGTACCGCAGGGATCGGTCCTTGGACCCCAGCTATTCACAATATATATTAATGATCTAGACCAGGGAACTAGATGTAATATCTCCAAATTGGCAGATGACACAAAGCTGGGTGGGCGTGTGTGCTGTGAGGAGGATGCCGAGAAACTACAGGATGATTTGGACAGGTCGGGTGATTGGGCAGAAGCATGGCAGATGCAATATAATGTGGATAAATGTGAGGTTATCCACTTTGGTGTCAAAAACAGGAAGGCAGATTATTATCTGAATGGCAATAGATTGGGAGAAGAGGAAGTGCAACGAGACCTGGGTGTCCTTGTGCACCAGTCGCTGAAGGTAAGCATGCAGGTTCAGCAGGTGGTTAAGAAGGCAAATGGTATGTTGGCCTTCATAGCGAGAGGGTTCGAGTACAGGAACAAGGATGTCTTGCTGCAGTTGTACAGGGCCTTGGTGAGACCACATCTTGAGTATTGTATGCAGTTTTGGTCACCTTATCTGAGGAAGGATATTCTTGCCATGGAAGGAGTTCAGAGAAGATTCACCAGGCTGATACCTGGGATGGCAGGAATGACGTATGAGGAGAGATTGGGTCGATTGGGCTTATACTCGCTGGAGTTTAGAAGAATGAGGGGGGATCTCATTGAAACTTATAAAATTCTGGCAGGACTGGACAGACTAGATGCAGGAAGGATGTTCCCGATGGCAGGGGAGTCCAGAACCAGGGGTCACAGTCTAAGGATAAGGGGTAAGCCATTTAGGACAGAAATGAGGAGGAATTTCTTCACCCAGAGAGTGGTGAACCTGTGGAATTCTCTACCACAGAAGGCGGTGGAGGCCAATTCATTAAATATATTCAAGAAGGAGTTGGATATATTTCTTAAGGCTAAAGGGATCAAGGGATATGGGGAGAAGGCAGGGACAGGGTACTGAACTTGGAAGATCAGCCATGATCATACTGAATGGCGGAGCAGGCTCGAGGGGCCGAATGGCCTACTCCTGCTCCTATCTTCTATGTTTCTATGTAAGATGGACCGGACAGGATCCATAGAAAATAGGAGCAGGAGTAGGCCATTCGGCCCCTCGAGCCTGCTCTGCCATTCAATGAGATCATGGCTGATCATCCAAACTCAGTACCCTGTCCCTACCTTCTCCCCATATCCCTTGATCCCTTTAGCCTTAAGAAATATATCTAACTCCTTCTTGAATATATTTAATGACTTGGCCTCAACTGCCTTCTGTGGTAGAGAATTCCACAGGTTCACCACTCTCTGGGTGAAGAAATTCCTCCTCATCTCTGTCCTAAATGGCTTACCCCTTATCTTTAGACTGTGACCCCTGGTTTTGGACTCCCCCGCCATCGGGAACATCCTTCCTGTATCTAGTCTGTCTAGTCCTGTTAGAATTTTATAAGTTTCAATGAGATCCCCTCTCATTCTTCTAAACTCCAGCGAGTATAAGCCCAATCGACCCAATCTCTCCTCATACGTCATTCCTGCCATCCCAGGCGTCAGCCTGGTGAATCTTCGCTGCACTCCCTCCATGGCAAGAACATCCTTCCTCAGATAAGGCGACCAAAACTGCACACAATATTCAAGGTGTGGTCTCACCAAGGCCCTGTACAACTGCAGCAACACATCCTTGTTCTTGTACTCAAACCCTCTCGCTACGAAGGCCAACATACCATTTGCCTTCTTAACCGCCTGCTGCACCTGCATGGTTACCTTCAGCGACTGGTGCACAAGGACACCCAGGTCTCGTTGCACTTCCCCTTCTCCCAATCTATTGCCGTTCAGTTAATAACCTGCCTTCCTGTTTTTGTCACCAAAGTGGATAACCTCGCATTTATCCACATTATACTGCATCTGCCATGCATCTGCCCAATCACCCAACCTGTCCAAATCATCCTGAAGTTTCTCGGCATCCTCCTCACAGCACACATGTCCACCCAGCTTTGTGTCGTCTGCAAACTTGGAGATATTACATCTAGTTCCCTCGGCTAGATCATTTATATATATTGTGAATAGCTGAGGTCCTAGGACCGATCCCTGCGGTACCCCACTAGTCACTGCCTGCCTCTCGGAAAAAGACCAGTTTATTCCAACTCTTTGCTTCCTGTCTGCCAACCAGTTCACTATCCAAATCTGTAGCAAGACGGACCGGACCGGATCTGTAGCAAGACGGACCGGACCGGATCTGTAGCAAGACGGACCGGACCGGATCTGTAGCAAGACGGACCGGACCGGATCTGCAGCACGACGGACCGGAACGGATCTGTAGCAAGACGGACCGGACCGGATCTGCAGCAAGACGGACCGGACCGGATCTGCAGCACGACGGACCGGACCGGATCTGCAGCAAGACGGACCGGACCGGATCTGCAGCAAGACGGACCGGACCGGATCTGCAGCAAGACGGACCGGACCGGATCTGTAGCACGACGGAACAAACTGTAACAAGACGGACCAAACTGTAACAAGACGGACCGGATCTGTAACAAGACGGACCGGATCTGTAACAAGACGGACCGGACTGACAGCACGACGGACCGGACTAGATCTGTAGCAAGACGGACCGGACCGGATCTGTAGCACGACGGACCGGACCGGATCTGCAGCAAGACGGACCGGACCGGATCTGCAGCACGACGGACCGGAACGGATCTGCAGCAAGACGGACCGGATCTGTAGCAAGACGGACCGGACCGGATCTGTAGCAAGACGGACCGGACCGGATCTGTAGCAAGACGGACCGGACCGGATCTGTAGCAAGACGGACCGGACCGGATCTGTAGCAAGACGGACCGGACCGGATCTGCAGCAAGACGGACCGGACCGGATCTGCAGCAAGACGGACCGGACCGGATCTGCAGCAAGACGGACCGGACCGGATCTGCAGCAAGACGGACCGGACCGGATCTGCAGCAAGACGGACCGGACCGGATCTGCAGCAAGACGGACCGGACCGGATCTGCAGCAAGACGGACCGGACCGGATCTGCAGCAAGACGGACCGGACCGGATCTGCAGCAAGACGGACCGGACCGGATCTGCAGCAAGACGGACCGGACCGGATCTGCAGCAAGACGGACCGGACCGGATCTGCAGCAAGACGGACCGGACCGGATCTGCAGCAAGACGGACCGGACCGGATCTGCAGCAAGACGGACCGGACCGGATCTGCAGCAAGACGGACCGGACCGGATCTGCAGCAAGACGGACCGGACCGGATCTGCAGCAAGACGGACCGGACCGGATCTGCAGCAAGACGGACCGGACCGGATCTGCAGCAAGACGGACCGGACCGGATCTGCAGCAAGACGGACCGGACCGGATCTGCAGCAAGACGGACCGGACCGGATCTGCAGCAAGACGGACCGGACCGGATCTGCAGCAAGACGGACCGGACCGGATCTGCAGCAAGACGGACCGGACCGGATCTGCAGCAAGACGGACCGGACCGGATCTGCAGCAAGACGGACCGGACCGGATCTGCAGCAAGACGGACCGGACCGGATCTGCAGCAAGACGGACCGGACCGGATCTGCAGCAAGACGGACCGGACCGGATCTGCAGCAAGACGGACCGGACCGGATCTGCAGCAAGACGGACCGGACCGGATCTGCAGCAAGACGGACCGGACCGGATCTGCAGCAAGACGGACCGGACCGGATCTGCAGCAAGACGGACCGGACCGGATCTGCAGCAAGACGGACCGGACCGGATCTGCAGCAAGACGGACCGGACCGGATCTGCAGCAAGACGGACCGGACCGGATCTGCAGCAAGACGGACCGGACCGGATCTGCAGCAAGACGGACCGGACCGGATCTGCAGCAAGACGGACCGGACCGGATCTGCAGCAAGACGGACCGGACCGGATCTGCAGCAAGACGGACCGGACCGGATCTGCAGCAAGACGGACCGGACCGGATCTGCAGCAAGACGGACCGGACCGGATCTGCAGCAAGACGGACCGGACCGGATCTGCAGCAAGACGGACCGGACCGGATCTGCAGCAAGACGGACCGGACCGGATCTGCAGCAAGACGGACCGGACCGGATCTGCAGCAAGACGGACCGGACCGGATCTGCAGCAAGACGGACCGGACCGGATCTGCAGCAAGACGGACCGGACCGGATCTGTAGCACGACGAAACGAACTGTAACAAAACGGACCGAACTGTAACAAGACGGACCGGACCGGATCTGTAACAGGACGGACCGGGCTGACAGCACGACGGACCGGACTGGATCTGTAGCACGACGGACCGGACCGGATCTGTAGCACGACGGACTAGACCAGATCTGTAGCAAGACGGACTGGACCGGATCTGTAGCAAGACGGACCGGACCGGATCTGTAGCAAGACGGACCGAACTGTAACAAGATGGACCGGACCGGATCTGTAGCATGGCGGACCGGACCGACAGCACAACGGACCAGGCCGGATCTGTAGCACGACGGACCGGCAGCGCGACGTACGGTTATGCAGACTGACACTCACCTCCTGCTCCGATTCGGTGCTGGACTGCTTCTTGTCCTTCCCTTTGGCCCCGGCCCCGCCGTTGGTGTTTCTCCGCCCAGACCCAGGCTTCCTTCCCCTGGAAAGGACAGAATGACGAGCGAATCAACCATTCCAGTGTCAACAGCCCAGCCCCAGCACTATTCTCCTGTTCCCTGCTCCAGGAACAGGCCCTCGCTTTTGTTCAACTCCACAGACATCCTCCGGTGCTGTGTTCAAGCAACCGTGGGGGGCTGGGGGGGGGGGTCACAGCCCAGAGCGACCCTCCCTCTCCTGCATCTTCCATCAGGAGCCACACAGAGCAGGAAAGGCCCAGGCTCCTCCCCGGGCCTGTGCTAACCCGTCGATGGAAGCTGGGCCTTCCCTGCTCTGTGTGTGTGTGTGTGTGTGTGTGTGTGTGTGTGTGTGTGTGTGTGTGTGTGTGTATCATCTCTTGATTCCCTTAATTCTGTCGATCTCTGTCATGAATATACTCAATGACTGAGCATCCACAGCCCTCTGGGGTAGAGAATTCCAAAGATTCACAACCCTCTGAATGAAGAAATTTCTCATCTCAGTCTTAAATGGCCGACCCCTTTTATCCTGAGACTGTGACCCCTCGTTCTAGGCTCTCCAGCCAGGGTGAAACAACCTCTCAGCATCTACCCTGTCAATCCCCCCTCACAAGCTTATATGTGTCATATGAGAGATAGGAGCAGGAGTTGGCCACTCGGCCCCTCGAGCCTGCTCCGCCATTTAATGAGATCATGGCTGATCTGATCTCGGCCTCAACGCCACTTCCCTGCCCGCTCCCCATAACCCTCGACTCCCCTGTTTTTCAAAAATTGTCCAGCTCCGTCTTGAATATATTCAATGACTCCGCCTCCACAGCTCTCTGGGGTAGAGAATGCCAAAGATTCACGACCCTCAGAGAAGAAATTCCTCCTCATCTCCGTTTTAAATGGGCGACTCCTTATCCTGAAACTATGCCCCCTAGTTCTAGATTCCCCCACGAGGGGAAACATCCTCTCAGCATCTACCCTGTCAAACCCCCTCAGAATCTTATATGTTTCAATAAGATCACCTCTCATTTTTCTAAACTCCAATGAGTATAGGCCCAACCTGCTCAACCTTTCCTCATAAGACAACCCCTTCGTCTCCGGAATCAACCTCGTGAACCTTCTCTGAACTGCCTCCAATGCAAGTATATCCTTCCTTAAACAAGGAGACCAAAGCTGTACGCAGTACTCCAGGTGTGGTCTCGCCAAAGTCCTGTACAATTGTAGTGAGACTTCCTTACTCTTGTACGCCAAGCCCTCGGACCTACCTGCGAGGGGCCTTGTCCCCTTCCACGTGATTGTCTTCATTATCTCCCTGCATGTCCGGCACGGAAGTGACCAAGTCCTTCAGGAAGTCAAATTGCTGCTCCAGCTCGATGCACTGCTTCCTGGCGGCAAAAAACATCCCATAATGTCAGCACCGGGTTCTGATCCCTTCCCGCCACCGCCCTCTGCCAGCCCTGCGTAGTTAAGATATTCTGCCCACCATCCGGTCTCGTTTGAACATCGGGAAAGACCGAAGCCGCCACTGCCACAACCTCCACTCCCTCGTCACCTGGGAGTGGGACCCGGGAGCGTTTGCATCCTCGGTGTCCGATTTGACCCCGAACCGAGCTTCCGACCCCCATCACCGAGACCGCCTCCGGAACATCGCCCGTCTCCGCCTGCCCCCCCCCCGCCCCCGTCCCCCCCCCAGCCCATCTACTGCTGAAATCCTCATCCGTGCCCCCGGGTTACAGGGAGGTCGATTAATCGTGCTGCGAATCGGTATTCAGTGACATCTGCTGCAGAGGTCAGCGGAGGTTAGAATCAGGCTGTGATGTACCACAACTTCGAAGGGACAGGTGGCATTCGCTCTCGAGGCGCCCATATAACCGCGATCAAACACTCCCAGGGCAGGTACAGCACGGGGTTAGATACAGAGTAAAGCTCCCTTTACACTGTCCCATCAAACATTCCCAGGGCAGGTACAGCACGGGTTAGATACAGAGTAAAGCTCCCTCTACACTGTCCCATCAAACACTCCCAGGGCAGGTACAGCACGGGTTAGATACAGAGTAAAGCTCCCTCTACACTGTCCCATCAAACACTCCCAGGGCAGGTACAGCACGGGTTAGATATAGAGTAAAGCTCCCTCTACACTGTCCCATCAAACACTCCCAGGGCAGGGACAGCATGGCTTAGATACAGAGTAAAGCTCCCAGGGCAGGTACAGCATGGGTTAGATACAGTGTAAAGCTCCCTCTACACTGTCCTGTCAATGCGTCTCAACCCGGACCCTTTACCGGCCCATGTGTGTCAATTGGCAATTAATTGGTGAACCAGGGGCAGTATTCGGTACTTGCCTCAAACGTATTTTGCGCTGCAGCAGACAGGAGAACATCGCCCACTCGGTGTGGGCTGGATTTGAGCCGAGGCAGAGGTGAAAGGTCGGAGGGTTGGTCAGTTATCGCCCTGTTCTCCTGCTGTGCTCTCCCACTGCCGGCCACGAGCTGGTGGAGGGGTGGAGATGCCCGGTGGGGAACCCCCAGACCTGGGCACCGCGTGGAGGGGGGGGGGCTATCGCGCCAAAGGAAGGCACGAGGGGTTCAAAGGGCGCGAGTGGAAAAGATAAAGGAGGGCGCAGTTTCCTTACAGGTGCGATGTGGTCATGGTTTTGGCATTTCGCGATTGAGTCACATGACAGGCCTTCGTGAGCAGCGAATCCAGGAACAGCTCCAACGCCCGAGCTAACCGGAGCGGGTTAAGGAAATCCTCCCAGAGCATGTGGACAGCGGCGGTTCTCCCGCGAAATGGCGCCGATGTGGATCCACGGTGCCCGCCGCCAGCGTTGCTCCGGCCGATGGGGCTCGTGAACCTAGGCGTCAGCCGCGACTCAGTGGGCAGCGCTCTCTCTCTCTCGCCTCGGAATCAGAAGGTCGCGGGTTCGAGACTTGAGCCCCCCCCCCACAATCCAGGCCGACACGCCCAGTGCTGGTGCTGAGGGAGCGCCGCACTGTCGGAGGGGCGGTGCCGAGGGAGCGCCGCACTGTCGGAGGGGCGGTACTGAGGGAGCGCCGCACTGTCGGAGGGGCGGTGCCGAGGGAGCGCCGCACTGTCGGAGGGGCGGTACTGAGGGAGCGCCGCACTGTCGGAGGGGCGGTACTGAGGGAGCGCCGCACTGTCGGAGGGGCGGTACTGAGGGAGCGCCGCACTGTCGGAGGGGCGGTACTGAGGGAGCGCCGCACTGTCGGAGGGGCGGTACTGAGGGAGCGCCGCACTGTCGGAGGGGCAGTACTGAGGGAGCGCCGCACTGTCGGAGGGGCGGTACTGAGGGAGCGCCGCACTGTCGGAGGGGCGGTACTGAGGGAGTGCCACACTGTCGGAGGGGCGGTGCCGAGGGAGCGCCGCACTGTCGGAGGGGCAGTACTGAGGGAGCACCGCACTGTCGGAGGGGCAGTACTGAGGGAGCGCCGCACTGTCGGAGGTGCTGTCTTTCAGATGAGACGTTAAACCGAGGGCCCCGTCTGCCCTCTCAGGTGGACGTAAAAGATCCCACGGGCGCGATTTAAAGACGAGGAGGGCGATTCTCCGCCGGTGCCCTGGCTAAAAGGAGTTCTCCGCAGTGTCCCTCAACCAACATCACAGAATCATACAGCACAGAAGGAGGCCATTCAGCCCATTGTGCCTGTGCTGGCTCTTTGAAAAGAAGTCCAATTAAGTCCCAGCCTTTTCCCCCATTACCCTGCAAATCAGTCCTCTTTAAAGTACCAACTGACATGAATCAGTCATTCATGAAAGAAAGACTTATGAAATAATACTGAGCGGCCTGCGGGTGGCGCTGTCCAGGGAGAGTATAAATACTCGGGCACGGGCCCAGCTTGCGCAGGACATTCTTAACAGGAACTAGTGAAGGACACAACTAGACCTCCATGTTGTAAAACAGTTGATTAAAGCCTTGTTTAACGCTTAGACCAAGTGCCTAGTAGTTTTCTTACATCACCAAGTCCAATTGCCTTTTGAAGGTTAATACAGAAACTTAATAGGAAGGCTAAAGGAATGTTGGCCTTTAATGCAAGGGGGATGGAGTATAAAAGCAGGGAAGTCCCGCTACAACTGTACAGGGCACTGGTGAGACCACACCTGGAGTACTGCGTACAGTTTTGGTCTCCTTGTTTAAGGAAGGATATACTTGCATTGGAGGCAGTTCAGAGAAGGTTCACTGGGTTAATTCCTGGGATGAAGGGGTTGACGTATATGAGGGAAGGTTGAGCAGGTTGGGCCTGTACTCATTGGAGTTTAGAAGAATGAGAGGGGATCTTATTGAAACATATAAGATTCTGAGGGGGCTCGACAGGGCAGATGCCGAGAGGATGATTCCCCTCGTGGGCGAATCTAGAACGAGGGGCCACAGTTTCAGAAAAGGGGTCGCCCATTTAAGACGGAGAGGAGGAGGAATTTCTTCTCTCAGAGGGTCGTGAATCTTTGGAATTCTTTCCCCCGGAGAGCTGTGGAGGCGGAGTCATTGAATATATTCAAGGCAGAGAGAGACAGACATTTGAACGACAGGGGGAGTCAAGGGTTATGGGGAGAGAGCGGGAAAGTGGAGTTGAGGCCAAGATTGGATCAGCCACGATCTTACTGAATGGCGGAGCAGGCTCGAGGGGCCGACTGGCCGACTCCTGCTCCTTATGTAATCTTCCACTGCCCTTTCAGATAGTACAATCCAGACCTTAACCCTGTGTGTGGAAAAAAAGTCTCATCTCCCCCTCTGGTTCTTTTGCCAATTATTTTAAATCTGTGTCCTCTGGTTACCGACCCACTTGCCCGAGGAAGCCCTTCCTCCCTACTTTCTCCAGCAGAAACACCTCATAAAATTGTGAGCCCCTCGATTACATCTCCCCTTAACCGTCTCTGCTCTAAGGAGGACAATCCCAGCTTCTCCAATCTCTCCACATCACTGAAGTCCCTCATCCCCTGGTATCGTCCTGGTTAAACCTCCCTCTGCACCCTCTCCGAGGCCTTGACATCCTTCCTAAAGAGCGGCGCCCAGAATTGGATGCAACACTCCAGCGGAGGCCGAGCCAGTGATTTGTAAAGGTTCAGCATGACTTCCTTGTTTTTGTATACAGTGCCCCTATTTCCAAAGCCAGGCATCCCATACACTTTCTTAACCGCCCTGCCACCTTCAAGGATTTGTGAATATGCACCCCCCCAGGTCCCTCTGCTCTTGCACCTCCCTCAGAATAGTTCTTCTTCTCAGGCAGTCCCTCAGAAACCGAGGATGACTTGCTTCCACATTAAAAATGAGTTCTCAGGTGACTGATGAGTCCAATGCGGGACCTACAGTCTCTGTCACAGGTGGGGCAGACGGTGGTTGAAGGGGCGGGTGGGTGGGGTGCTTGGGTTGACGTGCGCTCCTTGCGCTGCCTGCGCTTGGCTTCCGCTTGCTCCCGGTGAAGAGACTCGAGGTGTTCAGCGCCTTCCCGGATGCTTCTCCTCCACTTTGTGCGGTCTTGGGCCAGGGATTCCCAGGTGTCGGTGGGGATGTTACACTTTTTCAAGGAGGCTTTGAGGGTGTCCTTGAAGCGTTTCCTCTGCCCACCTGGGGCTCTCTTGCCGTGCCGGAGCTCCGAGTAGAGCGCTTGTTTTGGGAGTCTCGTATCGGGCATGCGGACAATGTGACCCGTCCATCGGAGCTGACGGAGCGTGGTCAAAGCTTCGATGCTGGGGAATGTTGGCCTGAGCAAGAACACTGACGTTGGTGCGCCTATCCTGCCAATGGATTTACAGGATCTTGCGGAGGCAGCGTTGGTGGTACCTCTCCAGTGCTTTGAGGTGCCTGCTGTACATGGTCCATGTCTCTGAGGCATACAGCAGGGCGGGTATCACTGCTGCCCTGTAGACCATGAGCTTAGTGCCGGGTTTGAGGTCCTGGTCTTCAAACACTCGCTTCCTCAGGCGACCGAAGGCTGCACTGAAGTTGGTGTTGGACTTCGTCGTCAACGTCTGCCCTTGTTGACAGTAGGCTCCCGAGGTATGGAAAGTGGTCCACGTTGTCCAATTTAGGTACCATTTAGATTATACTGCCCCTTCCATGTTTCTCCTACAGTGCATCACTTCGCATTAAATTATCCGCATTAAACTGCATCTGCCACGTGTCTGCCCATTTCACCACTCTGTCTATGTCCTGCTGAAGTCTGCTACTATCCTGCTCACTATTTACTATGTTGCCAAGTTCTGCATCATCCGAGAACTTTGAAATAGTGCTCCCTATACCCAAGTCCAGGTCATTTCTATACAACAAGAGAAGCAATGGTCCCAATACCAACCCCTGTGGACCCCATTACATACTTCTCTGCAATCAGGAAAACATCCATTCACCACTATCTGCCTCCTAATCCCCAACCAATTTTGTACCCAAGATACCACTATCCCTTTAATGCCATGTGCTTCTATTTTCCGAAAAAGTCTGTTACGCTGTACTTTATCAAAGGTTTTTTGAAAGTCCATATATACAACATCTACTGCACGACCTTTATCAACCCTCTTTGTTACTTCATCAAAGACCTCAATCAGGTTGGTCAGTCAGGGCTGTGGGGCAAAGGCGGGTGTTGTGGAGTTAGGTCACAGATCAGCCTTGATCTCATTGAATGGCGGAACAGGCTCGAGGGACGAAAAGTATCCCTCAATACCTCTGGTTAACAAAAATCTACCAAACTCAGATTTTAAATTATCAGCCGAGCGAGCATCAGCTGTCGTTTGCGGAGAGAGTTCCAAGCTTCTACCGCCTTTGTGTGTAGAAGTGTTTCCTAACTTCACTCATTTTTAGGCAATGTCCCCTAGTCCAAGACGAGGGCACTCAGACCTTGGAAACACCCAGTACCCGCCCCCACCAGGGGCCCAGCTAATTCAGAAGCGCGAGGGGGACATGGGAGTCAGGCTCGTACGGTTTGGAGGATACAGATTATGACGGGAACAGCAGCCGCTACTTTTCCAATCTCTTCATCAGTCTGCATAATCTTCTTTATTCTGGCCTGCAATTCAATAGGAATATACAATCAACCAGTGAGAGAGAAAGATTCCAACAACCCGAACCCTCCATTAGATTCCAGTCTCTGACTCACATCCGCCGACTTAGGTGAGACCAGGTTTCCCAGTGCTGACACTGGCCCACCCCCTGTCCCTCCGGCCCCTCAGACTCCTGACCATTGAGGCCTCCGGCCTCCCTCTACCTCCAGCCCGGCCTCACTGTCCCCAATAACATTTCAACAGAACGTCATTGGCTGTAAAGAGCTTTGAGAAAGATGCTGCAGAAATGCAAGTCTTTCTATCTTTTTCAACACTCCCAGACCCCTCCCTGTCCCACTATCCCCAGGGACCAGGTCCCCCTCTCTCTCTCTCAGTCTCTCTCTCTCTCCCCGTCTCCCTCTCTCTCCCAGCTCTCTCTCTCTCTGCCCCCTCCCCAATCTCTCTCTCACCCCCCAGTCTCTCTCTCTCTCTCCCCCAGTCTCTCTCTCTCTCTCCCCCAGTCTCTCTCTCTCTCTCTCCCCAGTCTCTCTCTCTCTCGCCCCCTCCCCCAATCTCTCTCTCTCTCTCACCCCCCCAGTCTCTCTCTCTCTCTCTCTCCCCAGTCTCTCTCTCTCTCTCCCCAGTCTCTCTCTCTCTCTCCCCAGTCTCTCTCTCCCTCCGTCTCTCTCTCTCTCCCCCCAATCTCTCACTCTCTCCCCCAATCTCTCTCTCTCCCCCAATCTCTCACTCTCTCCCCCAGTCTCTCACTCTCTCTCTCCCCCGTGTCTCTCTCTCTCTCTCCCGTCTCTCTCTCTCTCTCCCCCATTCTCTCTCTCTCCCCCCAGTCTCTCGCACTCTCTCCCCCCGTCTCTCGCTCTCTCTCCCCCCAGTCTCTCGCTCTCTCTCCCCCAGTCTCTCGCTCTCTCTCCCCAGTCTCTCGCTCTCTCTCCCCCAGTCTCTCGCTCTCTCTCCCCCAGTCTCTCGCTCTCTCTCCCCCAGTCTCTCGCTCTCTCTCCCCCAGTCTCTCGCTCTCTCTCCCCCAGTCTCTCGCTCTCTCTCCCCCCAGTTGCTCTCTCTCTCTCTCTCTCTCACCCCAGTCCCTCTCTCTCTCTCCCCCAGTCTCTCTCTCTACCCCCCAGTCTCTCTCTCTCCCCCCCGTCTCTCTCTCTCTCCCCCCCAGTCTCTCTCTCTCTCCCCCCCAGTCTCTCTCTCTCTCCCCCCCAGTCTCTCTCTCTCTCCCCCCCAGTCTCTCTCTCTCTCCCCCCCAGTCTCTCTCTCTCTCCCCCCCAGTCTCTCTCTCTCTCCCCCCAGTCTCTCTCTCTCTCCCCCCCAGTCTCTCTCTCTCTCCCCCCCAGTCTCTCTCTCTCTCCCCCCCAGTCTCTCTCTCTCTCCCCCCCAGTCTCTCTCTCTCTCTCCCCCCAGTCTCTCTCTCTCTCCCCCCAGTCTCTCTCTCTCTCCCCCCCCCCAGTCTCTCTCTCTCTCCCCCCCAGTCTCTCTCTCTCTCCCCCCAGTCACTCTCTCTCTCCCCCCCAGTCTCTCTCTCTCTCCCCCAGTCTCTCTCTCTCTCCCAGTCTCTCTCGCTCCCCCAGTCTCTCTCTCTCTCCCCCCAGTCTCTCTCTCTCCCCCCCAGTCTCTCTCTCTCTCCCCGTCTCTCTCTCCCCCAGTCTCTCTCCCCCACCCAGTCTCTCTCCCCCCAGTCTCTCTCTCTCTATCCCCCAGTCTCTCTCTCTGTCTGTCTCTCTCTCTCCCCCCAGTCTCTCTCTCTCTCTCCCCCCGTCTCTCTCTCCCTCCCCCCCAGTCTCTCTCTCTCTCTCCCCCCCAGTCTCTCTCTCTCTCTCCCCCCCCAGTCTCTCTCTCTCCCCGTCTCTCTCTCTCGCTCCCCCAGTCTCTCTCTCTCCTCCCGCCAGTCTCTCTCTCGCTCGTCTCTCTCCCCCAGTCTCTCTCTCTCCCCCCCAGTCTCTCTCTCTCTCTCCCCCCCCCCGTCTCTCTCTCTCTCTCCCCCAGTCTCTCTCTCTCTCCCCCCAGTCTCTCTCTCTCTCCCCCCCAGTCTCTCTCTCTCTCTCTCTCTCTCTCCCCCAGTCTCTCTCTCTCTACCCCCCCAGTCTCTCTCTCTCCCCCCCAGTCTCTCTCTCTCTCCCCCAGTCTCTCTCTCTCTCCCCCCCAGTCTCTCTCACTCTCTCTCTCATCCGCCAGTCTCTCTCCTCGCTCGTCTCTCTCTCCCCCAGTCTCTCTCTCTCCCCCCCAGTCTCTCTCCCCCCCCAGTCTCTCTCTCTCTCTCCCCACCAGTCTCTCTCTCTCTCTCCCCCAGTCTCTCTCTCTCTCCCCCCCAGTCTCTCTCTCCATCTCCCCCAGTCTCTCTCTCTCTACCCCCCCCGTCTCTCTCTCTCTCCCCCCGAGTCTCTCTCTCTCTCCCCCCAGTCTCTCTCTCCCCCCAGTCTCTCTCTCTTCGCTCCCCAGTCTCTCTCTCTCGCTCCCCCAGTCTCTCTCTCTCCCCCCCAGTCTCTCTCCCCCCCAGTCTCTCTCTCTCTCTCCCCCCCCCAGTCTCTCTCTCTCCCCCCCCCCAGTCTCTCTCTCCCCCCCAGTCTCTCTCTCTCCCCCCCCCAGTCTCTCTCTCTCCCCCCCAGTCTCTCTCTCTCTCTCTCCCAGCCTCTCTCTCTCCCCCCCAGTCTCTCTCTCTCTCTCTCCCCCGTCTCTCTCTCTCCCCCCCAGTCTCTCTCTCTCTCTCTCCCCCAGTCTCTCTCTCTCCCCCCCAGTCTCTCTCTCTCTCTCCCCCAGTCTCTCTCTCTCTCTCCCCAGTCTCTCTCTCTCTCTCTCTCCCCCAGTCTCTCTCTCTCTACCGCCCCCAGTCTCTCTCTCTCTCCCCCCAGTCTCTCTCTCTCTCTCCCAGTCTCTCTCTCCCCCCAGTCTCTCTCTCTCTCCCCCCAGTCTCTCTCTCTCTCCCCCCAGTCTCTCTCTCCCCCCAGTCTCTCTCTCTCCCCCCAGTCACTCTCTCCCTCCCCCCAGTCTCTCTCTCTCTCCCCCCAGTCTCTCTCTCTCTCCCCCCAGTCTCTCTCTCTCTCCCCCCAGTCTCTCTCTCTCCTCCCCCAGTCTCTCTCCCCCAGTCCCTCTCTCCCCCAGTCTCTCTCGCTCTCCCCCAGTCTCTCTCTCTCTGTCTCTCTTTCTCTCCCCCCCAGTCTCTCTCTCTCTCCCCCCCAGTCTCTCTCTCTCTTCCCCCCAGTCTCTCTCCCTCTCCCAGTCTCTCTCCCGCTCTCCCTCCAGTCTCTCTCTCTCTCTCTTCCCCCCAGTCTCTCTCCCTCTCCCCCCAGTCTCTCTCTCTCCCCCAGTCTCTCTCTCTCTCCCCCCAGTCTCTCTCTCTCTCCCCCCAGTCTCTCTCTCTCCCCCAGTCTCTCTCTCTCTCCCCCAGTCTCTCTCTCTCTCCCCCCAGTCTCTCTCTCTCTCCCCCCAGTCTCTCTCTCTCTCCCCCCAGTCTCTCTCTCTCTCCCCCCAGTCTCTCTCTCTCTCTCTCCCCAGTCTCTCTCTCTCTCTCTCTCTCTCCCCCGTCTCTCTCTCTCTCCCCCCAGTCTCTCTCTCTCTCCCCCAGTCTCTCTCTCTCTCCCCCAGTCTCTCTCTCTCTCCCCCAGTCTCTCTCTCTCTCCCCCAGTCTCTCTCTCCCCCCAGTCTCTCTCTCTCTCCCCCCAGTCTCTCTCTCTCTCCCCCAGTCTCTCTCTCTCTCCCCCCAGTCTCTCTCTCTCCCCCAGTCTCTCTCTCTCTCCCCCCCACTCTCTCTCTCTCTCCCCCCCACTCTCTCTCTCTCTCCCCCCCCACTCTCTCTCTCTCTCCCCCCCCACTCTCTCTCTCTCTCCCCCCCACTCTCTCTCTCTCTCCCCCCCACTCTCTCTCTCTCTCCCCCCCCACTCTCTCTCTCTCTCCCCCCCCACTCTCTCTCTCTCTCCCCCCAGTCTCTCTCTCTCTCCCCCCAGTCTCTCTCCCCCCAGTCTCTCTCTCTCTCCCCCCAGTCTCTCTCTCTCTCCCCTCGTCTCTCTCTCTCTCCCCCTCGTCTCTCTCTCTCTCCCCCTCGTCTCTCTCTCCCTCCCCCAGTCTCTCTCTCTTCCCCCCAGTCTCTCTCTCTCCCTCCCCCCAGTCTCTCTCTCTCCCTCCCCCCAGTCTCTCTCTCTCCCTCCCCAGTCTCTCTCTCTCCCTCCCCCAGTCTCTCTCTCTCTCCCCCCCAGTCTCTCTCTCTCTCTCCCCCCGTCTCTCTCTCTCTCCCCCAGTCTCTCTCTCTCTGTCTCTCTCTCTCTCCCCCAGTCTCTCTCTCTCTCTTTCCCCAGTCTCTCTCCTCTCCCAGTCTCTCTCTCCCTCTTTCCCCCAGTCTCTCTCCCCCCGTCTCTCTCTCTCTCCCCCAGTCTCTCTCTCTCCCTCCCCCAGTCTCTCTCTCTCTCCCCAGTCTCTCTCTCTCTCCCCAGTCACTCTCTCACCCCCCAGTCTCTCTCTCTCTCGCTCCCAGTCTCTCTCTCTCCCTCTCTCTCCCAGTCTCTCTCTCTCTCCCAGTCTCTCTCTCTCCCCCAGTCTCTCTCTCTCCCCAGTCTCTCTCTCTCCCCCAGTCTCTCTCTCCAGTTTCTCACTCTCCCTCTCTCCCCCAGTCTCTCTCTCCCTCTCTCTCTCTCCCTCTCTCTCCCAGTCTCTCTCTCCCTCTCTCTCCCAGTCTCTCTCTCCCTCCCCCCAGTCTCTCTCTCCCTCCCCCCAGTCTCTCTCTCCCTCCCCCCAGTCTCTCTCTCCCTCCCCCCAGTCTCTCTCTCCTCCCCCCAGTCTCTCTCTCCCTCCCCCAGTCTCTCTCTCCTCCCCCCCAGTCTCTCATCTCCTCCCCCCCAGTCTCTCTCTCCCTCCCCCCCAGTCTCTCTCTCCCTCCCCCAGTCTCTCTCTCCCTCCCTCCCAGTCTCTCTCTCCCTCCCTGCCAGTCTCTCTCTCCCTCCCTGCAGTCACTCTCTCCCTCCCCCCCAGTCTCTCTCTCTCCCCAGTGTCTCTCTCTCTCTCTCCCCCAGTCTCTCTCTCTCTCTCTCCCCCAGTCTCTCTCTCTCTCCCCCCCAGTCTCTCCCTCCCTCCCCCCAGTCTCCCTCTCTTTCTCCCCCCAGTCTCTCTCTCTCTCCCTCTCTCCCCCCAGTCTCTCCCTCCCTCCCCCCAGTCTCTCTCTCTCTCTCCCCCAGTCTCTCTCTCTCCCCAGTCTCTCTCTCTCTCCCCCCAGTCTCTCCCTCCCTCCCAGTCTCTCTCTCCTCCCAGTCTCTCTCTCCCTCCCCCAGTCTCCCTCTCTCTCCCCCCAGTCTCTCTCTCTCTCCTCTCTCCCCCCAGTCTCTCTCTCCCTCCCCAGTCTCTCTCTCTCTCTCCCCCAGTCTCTCTCTCTCATCCCCCAGTCTCTCTCTCTCTCCCCCCCAGTCTCTCTCTCTCTCCCCCCCAGTCTCTCTCTCTCCCCCCCAGTCCTCTCTCTCTCTCCCCCCCAGTCTCTCTCTCTCTCCCCCCCCAGTCTCTCTCTCTCTCCCCCCCAGTCTCTCCTCTCTCTCCCCCAGTCTCTCTCTCCCTCCCCCAGTCTCTCTCTCTCTCCCCCGTCTCTCTCTCTCTCCCCCCAGTCTCTCTCTCTCCCTCCCCCAGTCCAATTCCAATTCAAATGCTTTATTGGCATGAAAGTTTACAGAGAACCATATTGCCAAAGTCTCTCTCTCTCTCCCCCCCAGTCTCTCTCTCTCTCTCTCCCCCAGTCTCTCTGTCTCTGTCTCTCTTTCTCTCCCCCAGTCTCTCTCTCTCTCCCCCCCAGTCTCTCTGTGTCTCTCTCCCTCTCCCAGTCTCTCTCCTCGCTCTCCCTCCAGTCTCTCTCTCTCTCTTTCCCCCCAGTCTCTCTCCCTCTCCAGTCTCTCTCTCCCTCTTTCCCCCCAGTCTCTCTCTCTCTCTCCCCCAGTCTCTCTCTCTCTCTCTCCCCCCAGTCTCTCTCTCTCTCCCCCCAGTCTCTCTCTCCCCCCAGGTCTCTCTCTCTCTCCCCCAGTCTCTCTCTCTCTCCCCCAGTCTCTCTCTCTCTCCCCCCAGTCTCTCTCTCTCTCCCCCCAGTCTCTCTCTCTCTCCCCCCAGTCTCTCTCTCTCTCTCCCCCCCAGTCTCTCTCTCTCTCCCCCCCAGTCTCTCTCTCCCCCCCAGTCTCTCTCTCTCTCCCCCCCAGTCTCTCTCTCTCTCTCCCCCAGTCTCTCTCTCTCATCCCCCCCAGTCTCTCTCTCTCTCTCCCCCAGTCTCTCTCTCCCCCAGTCTCTCTCTCTCTCCCCAGTCTCTCTCTCTCTCTCCCCCAGTCTCTCTCTCTCTCTCCCCCAGTCTCTCTCTCTCCCCCAGTCTCTCTCTCTCTCCCCCCCGTCTCTCTCTCTCTTTCCCCCCAGTCTCTCTCCCTGTCTCTCTCTCGCTCTCTCCCCCCAGTCTCTCTCTCTCCCTCCCCCAGTCTCTCTCTCCCTCCCCCCAGTCTCTCTCTCTCTCCCCCAGTCTCTCTCTCCCCCCAGTCTCTCTCTCTCTCCCCCAGTCTCTCTCTCTCTCCCCCAGTCTCTCTCTCTCTCCCCCAGTCTCTCTCTCTCTCCCCAGTCTCTCTCTCTCTCCCCCCCAGTCTCTCTCTCTCCCCCCAGTCTCTCTCTCTCTCTCTCCCCCCAGTCTCTCTCTATCTCCCCAGTCTCTCTCTCTCCCCCTAGTCTCTCTCTCTCTCCCCTAGTCTCTCTCTCTCTCCCCCCAGTCTCTCCCTCCCCCCAGTCTCTCTCTCTCCCTCCCCCAGTCTCTCTCTCTCCCTCCCCCCAGTCTCTCTCTCTCCTCCCCAGTCTCTCTCTCTCTCTCTCCCCAGTCTCTCTCTCTCTCCCCCAGTCTCTCTCTCTCTCCCCCAGTCAGTTCAGTTCAGTTCAGTTCAAATGCTTTATTGGCATGAAAGTTTACAGAGAACCATATTGCCAAAGCTTACATTGCAAAAAGGTACAGTTTTCCAACATTCTGTAGGTGTCAATCGATTTGACATTTGTTGGTATATACAATATTACTTTTAAACAATATTAATTTTAAACAGTCTTTCTACTTCATTTGGTACGTTCAATATTAATTTTAAACAGTCTTACTTTAAACAGTCCTCAGGTTGTGACATGTTGTTACATATTTAGCCCCAAGGTATGGTCTGTCTCCTTCTCCTAGGACTAATCTCAATTTTGACAGATCATCCAATTCCTTGAAATCTGGGGTTGTTTGGCTTAGCGTGTTGAATAATATGTTTCTTGATGTGTTGAATTTTTCGCATTTTAGAGGAAATGCATTTCTGTTTCAACCTCGCCAGCCAGACATTGATCGCATATTCTATTCTCTCTAGGCTGCAGGATTTCTTGTATCTGCCTTTTTCAATTTCCAGTTGTGGTCGCTTAGTCTGTACCTGGTGAGGGTCTGTCTCTGTTTTGTGTCTCTGATGGTCGTGAGGTAGTCTGCCAGTTTATATTCTCATTTTAGGGCCCGGTAACATTCTAATCTGCTT